>NC_138302.1:24675000-25067500 GCF_965601325.2 Salmo salar | reverse complement strand
TTCTTTCTGCTGCTCTGTTATATAACTTTCTTCTTCTTCTTCGGTATAGAAAGGTTTATTGGCCTCTATAGGAAAGTCTGTCACGTGGAACGCCACTACCACTTTATAGGGACCATAACTCGGGGGGGATAATTTCGCTCTACAGATCATTTACTGCTATCTACAGGAGATCACTTATAGCCTAAGCCACTGGAGCCTCAGAGACAGTAATTGAGCATTAATAATACATTTTGTTTACGTTTGTCACATGCGTCGAAATGAGTAGACCAAGGTGCAGCGTGGAATATGTTAATCTTGTAGTTTAACCTCTCTAGGGTAGGGGGCAGTATTTGCACGGCCGAATAAAAACGTACCTGATTTAATCTGGTTATTACTACTGCCCAGAAACTAGAATATGCACATCATTGTTTGATTTGGATAGAAAACACCCAAAAGTTTCTAAAACTGTTTGAATGGTGTCTGTGAGTATAACAGAACTCATATGGCAGGCAAAAACCTGAGAAGATTCCTTACAGGAAGTGCCCTCTCTGACCATTTCTTGGCCTTCTACACTCTCTTTATTGAAAACTGAGGATCTCTGCTGTAACGTGACACTTCTGAGAGCCCCATAGGCTCTCAGAAGGTGGCAGAACGTTGAATGATGACTTTGCAGGCCATGGCTGAAAAACAGTAGCGCATTTGGTAAGTGGTCGATCAGAGAACAATGAGACTGGCGCGCGCGTGCACGAGAAGAGTCCATTTTAGATTTTTAGTCTTTGAACGAAAACAGGGTTTCCCGGTCGGAATATTATCGCTTTTTTACGAGAAAAAAATCGCATAAAAATTGATTTAAAACAGCGGTTGACATGCTTCGCGCGTCACCCTTCGTCACCCTTCGGATAGTGTCTTGAACGCACGAACAAAACAGAGGATATTTGAACATAACTATGGATTATTTTGAACCAAACCAACATTTGTTATTGAAGTAGAAGTCCTGGGAGTGCATTCTGACGAAGAACAGCAAAGGTAATCCAATTTTTCTTATAGTAAATCTGAGTTTGGTGAGTGCCAAACTTGGTGGGTGTCAAAATAGCTAGCCCGTGATGGCGAGCTATCTACTCAGAATATTGCAAAATGTGCTTTTGCCGAAAAGCTATTTTAAAATCGGACATAGCGATTGCATAAAGGAGTTCTGTATCTATAATTTTTAAAATAATTGTTATGTTTTTTGTGAACGTTTATCGTGAGTAATTTAGTAAATTCAACGGAAGTGTTCGGTGGGAATGCTAGTCACATGCTAGTCACATGCTAATGTAAAAAGCTGTTTTTTGATATAAATATGAACTTGATTGAACAAAACATGCATGTATTGTATAACATAATGTCCTAGGAGTGTCATCTGATGAAGATCATCAAAGGTTAGTGCTGCATTTAGCTGTGGTTTGGGTTTATGTGACATTATATGCTAGCTTGAAAAATGGGTGTCTGATTATTTCTGGCTGGGTACTCTGCTGACATAATCTAATGTTTTGCTTTCGTTGTAAAGCCTTTTTGAAATCGGACAGTCTGGTTAGATTAACGAGAGTCTTGTCTTTAAAATGGTGTAAAATAGTCATATGTTTGAGAAATTGAAGTAATAGCATTTCTAAGGTATTTGAATATCGCACCACGGGATTCCACTGGCTGTTGAGTAGATGGGACGATTTCGTCCCACATACCCTAGAGAGGTTAATGAAAGAATGAACACTTTACAAAATGAACAAAAATGACAGCCAACAGTTCCGTCAGCTACTTACAACTAAACGGAAAACAACTACCCACAAAAAACTAAGGAAAAACAGGCTGCCTAAGTATGGCTGCCAATCAGAGACAACGATAGACACCTGCCTCTGATTGGAAACCATACCCGGCCAAATCATAGAAAACAAAACATAGAATGCCCACCCACCTATCACGCCCTGGCCTAGCTAAACAGAGAAAACACAGCTCTCCTAGGTCAGAGCGTGACAGTACCCCCCCCCCCCCCCCCCCCCCCCCCAAAGGTGCGGACTCCCGGCCGCAAACCTGAACCTATTGGGGATGGTCCGGGTGGGCATCTATAATTGGCGGCGGCTCTGGTTCGGGGCGTAGCCCCCACACCGCCTGCTGATGCCCCCGCTTCTGTGTCGCCGGAGGAACCAGATCGTAGATCAGCGCCGGAGACTCTGAACTGCCGACCGCCGCTGAAGACTCTGGGCTGCAGACCATCGCTGAAGACTCGGGGCTGCAGGCTGTCGCTGAAGACTCGGGGCTGCAGGCTGCCGCTGAAGACTCAGGGCTGCAGGCCACCGCTGAAGACTCGGGGCTGCAGGCCGCCGCTGAAGACTCGGGGCTGCAGGCCGCCGCTGAAGGCTCCGGGCTGCGGAGCTTCGCTGGAGGCTCTGGGCTGAGGAGCGTCGCTGGAGACTCCGGGCCGAGGAGCGTCGCTGGAGGCTCCGGGCTGAGGAGCGTCGCTGGAGACTCCGGGCTGAGGAGCGTCGCTGGAGGCTCCGGGCTGAGGAGCGTCGCTGGAGGCTCCGGTCTGAGGAGCGTCGCTGGAGGCTCCGGGCTGAGGAGCGTCGCTGGAGGCTCCGGGCTGAGGAGCGTCGCTGGAGGCTCTGGGCTGAGGAGCATCTCTGTAGGTTCCGGACTAGGGACCTTCGCTGCAGGCTCCGTGCCATGGATCATCACTACTGGTTCCACGCCATGGATCATCACTGGAGGCTTTGTGCCATGGATCATCACTGGAGGCTCCGGGCCATGGATTATAACTGGAGGCTTCGTGCCATGGATCATCCCTACAGGCTCCGGGCCATGGATCATCACTGGAGGCTTCGTGCCATGGATCATCCCTACAGGCTCCGGGCCATGGATCATCACTGGAGGCTTCGTGCCATGGATCATCCCTACAGGCTCCGGGCCATGGATCATCACTGGAGGCTTCGTGCCATGGATTATCACTGAAGGCTTCCTACGGGGAGCTGGAACCAGTCTCACCAGACTGGGGAGACGCACTGAGGACCGCGTGCTCAAAGCAGGCACCGGCCGTACTGGGCTATAGTGGCGCACTGGAGGGAGAGTGCGCGGAGCAGGCACAGGGTATACTTGGCCTTGGAGGCTTACTAGAGGTCTGGCACTGAGGGCTGGCACTACCCGTCCTGGCTCGATGTTGACTATAGCCCGGCAAGGGCGGAGCGATGGTACAGGACGAACTGGGCTGTGCTGGTGAATGAGGGGTACCGTGTGTCATGACGTTGCCCTCTGGGTTTTCTATGCACCATCCCCCTACCTACCTCCCCCTACCCAGGCCCTGTGAGAGGGGTCGTAAAATTCCAAAGGAGAATGTCCTGCCTCATGGCCACAGTATAAAGAGACAGAGTGTTTTCATGGAGAGAACAAAGGATTCTTCCACCTCACAGAATTGGAGAACCAAACGACATTTATGTTCTGGAGAAGGTATAAAAGATCGGTGAAGAATCCAGCTACGAACTGGTCCATTTGGTACAATTTTATGAAACTCATGAGAGACAATATTGCCATATTACCATAATAATGTTTATATAATAGCCTCAGCTATGAGACTTACATCTAAATGGTTGTATACAATTAATGAATAAGGATAAACCTATTTGGAATATGTTGGGATGCTTGTAAGATGTTAACCTGTTGGGGCTAGGGGGCAGTATTTTCACGGCCGAATAAAAAAACGTACCCGATTTAATCTGGTTACTAATCCTACCCAGTAACTAGAATATGCATATACTTATTATATATGGATAGAAAACACCCTAAAGTTTCTAAAACTGTTTGAATGGTGTCTGTGAGTATAACAGAACTCATTTGGCAGGCAAAACCCTGAGACATTTTCTGACAGGAAGTGGATACCTGATGTGTTGAATTACCTTTAAGCCTATGCCATTGAAACACACAGGGGTTGATTAATGTTTTGGCACTTCCTATTGCTTCCACTAGATGTCACCAGCCTTTACAAAGTGTTTTGAGTCTTTTACTGTGAGATCTGACCGAACAAGAGCCATGGAACGGTGATGGCCGATTAGACTCTGGCGCGCGAGTTCATGTTGGGTACCCTCGTTCCAATACGTTATAAAAGAGAATGCATTCGTCCACCTTGAATATTATTCATGTTCTGGTTAAAAAAGGCACTAATGATTTATGCTATACAACGTTTGACATGTTTGAACGAATGTAAATATATTTTTTCCCCTCGTTCATGACGAGAAGTCCGGCTGGCTTAGATCATGTGCTAACAACACGGATCTTTTTGGATATAAATGATGAGCTTTTTTGAACAAAACTACATTCGTTATGGACCTGGGAATCCGGGAAGTGACATCTGATGAAGAGAATCAAAGGTAATGGATTATTTACATAGTATTTTCGATTTTAGATCTCTCCAACATGGCCGTTTGTCTGTATAGCAAAGCATATTTTTCTGGGCGCAGTGCTCAGATTATTGCAAAGTGTGATTTCCCAGTAAGGTTATTTTTAAATCTGGCAAGTTGATTGCGTTCAAGAGATGTAAATCTATAATTCTTTAAATGACAATATAATATTTTACCAATGTTTTCTAATTTTAATTATTTAATTTGTGGTGCTGACTTGACTGCCGGTTATTGGAGGGAAACGATTCCCTCAACATCAATGCCATAGTAAAACGCTGTTTTTGGATATAAATATGAACTTGATAGAACTAAAAATGCATGCATTGTCTAACATAATGTCCTAGGAGTGTCATCTGATGGAGATTGTAAAAGGTTAGTGCATCATTTTAGCTGGTTTTATGGTTTTGGTGACCCTGTCCTTGAATTGACAAAACATTACACACAGCTATTGTCAATGTACTCTCCTAACATAATCTAACTTTATGCTTTCGCCGTAAAACCTTTTTGAAATCGAACAACGTGGTTAGATTAAGGAGATGTTTATCTTTCAAAGGGTGTAAGATAGTTGTATGTTTGAAAAATTTGAATTTTGACATTTATTTGGTTTCAAATTTGCCGCTCTTGAAATGCACCTGCTGTTGATAGGGTGCACCACGGGTGGCACGCTAGCGTCCCACATAGCCCCAAGAAGTTAATGTGAGAGAATTGTATTTTCTACTTAAAGTTTTACCAAGTCACCGGCACGCCCCCAGGGACACAGATAGGACAAGGCGTCATGTGACAGCCTTTTCTAAGTTCAGTATATGAATCCCTACCCAGGGTTTCTTTCTTTAGACCAGCTTACCTCGAGAAGAGAGGGCCAAGGTTTGACCATGCATTCCTCTACTGAACTTTAACCATACCACGTGGTTAAACTATCGATACAGAATAATAACAAGTCTTTGATATTAATTACTAGTCTGCAGCTAGGGATTCGGTATCATTGAACGCGAAGACCGACGGAACATTCTTTCTAAAATGTCATTAATGAATGTCGCTTTGAAAGATCCATTCTAACCAAGAGAGAGAGAGAGGACGAAACTCTCCAACAAAGATCACGACGACACACTGAGCGTAACTATATATATTGATTGCAATTGTTTCCAAATGAGTGAGCGTTCATGTGCAAAGGATTAGCATATCTATTGTTAATATTTATCAACTCTGTAGTGTCTTCTCCGCTGCCCCCCCCTTGTTTGTTTAACAAGCCGCCATGCCGGTTTAGCCCACTAGGGCACATTCCTCTACCATTGCTTTGTAACGATACCTACTGTTTTGTATGCTTTCTGTGAATTACTTAGTTTAGTAAATAAATGATTTTAAGACAATTGATGTATGGATGACTTAGTGAAGACTGGGTTCATGCAGATAACAACAATTTACGACGTTTGGAATCAGACTGAAGGGGTTAAAGAATACATCATAAATCAGAAGACTCAGATCAGATATTATGATATCTGAAGTTATATTAGGAAAATTATAACTTTGTAATCTGAATATTTTCCTAGGTGCCCCGACCTTCTAGTTAATTACAGTTACATGATTAATCAGTTTAATCGCGTAATAATAATTACAGAGAGTTATTTGATAAACATGTCTTCAAGTTAATGATGCCCAAAGACACGACACGTGCGTAGAGCAGTCGCAGGATAACCTGGGCCGAAGAGACACACTGGAGACCAGATACGTTGAGCCGGTGCACTTCTCCCTGGCTGTCGGCCAACTCTAGCACGGCAACGGTGAGGAGCTTGCACCGAGCGCACCGGGCTGTGAGTACGCACTGGTGACACAGTGCGTATCATCGCATAACACAGTGCTTGCTCGGTCACTCGCTCCCCACGGTAAGCTCGGCCTCCTGTTGCTTGCCTGCCCGTTCCTCCCAGTATCGCCATTCCGCCTTCGCTGCCTCTATCTCCCATTGCGGACGGCGATACTCCCCAGGCCTTGTCCAGGGTCCTGCCCCATCTAGGATCTCCTCCCAGGTCCACTCATCCTGCCCACGCTGCTTGGTCTTCTTGTGGTGGGTAGTTCTGTCACAAGCGTCAAAATGAGTAGACCAAGGTGCAGCGTGGAATATGTTAATCTTGTAGTTTAATGAAAGAATGAACACTTTACAAAATAAACAAAAATGACAGCCGACAGTTCCGTCAGCTACTTACAACTAAACGGAAAACAACTACCCACAAAAAACTAAGGAAAAACAGGCTGCCTAAGTATGGCTGCCAATCAGAGACAACGATAGACACCTGCCTCTGATTGGAAACCATACCCGGCCAAATCATAGAAAACAAAACATAGAATGCCCACCCACCTATCACGCCCTGGCCTAGCTAAACAGAGAAAACACAGCTCTCCTAGGTCAGAGCGTGACAACGTTCTTATGTCAGGGCTCTGGGTAGATACGTTTGTTTGGAAAGGTGTAATTTACAATGTGCTTAATTGCCGTTGGGGATGAGGAAGGGATCAATTTGAAGCAAAGCAGGAAGTGGGTGCAGGGAGAACGAGAGTAGGTGACAATGTAAACATGGGATTTTCTCTCTTTTTCTCGCTCATCATTCTCCAGTTCAGTTACTATAAATCAGCCCTCATAGCTGCCTTTCCACGTGCCTGCCATAAAGTGTTATAGGCGAACCTGCAAGACAGAGGAATTCATGTGGGCTTAGTAAATATAAAATATGTCACAATTTCAGTGAACACAGTATAGTGGCTGCCTTCCTCTGCATCCCCTCTATCTGTCTCTCTCCCTTCTCTCTCTCTCTCCCTCTTTTATGTTCCTCATCTCTCTCGCTCACGCTCTCTCTCTCTCTCTCTCTCTCTCTGTCTCTCTCTCTCTCTCTGCCCCCCCCCCCCCCCTCTCTCACTGCAGAGCAGGGACATGGGCCTGTGCATAGAATTAGAATGACCATAGTAATGATGCATCACAACACCATGTCATCCATATTGAGTGTACCCATGAGTGTACCAGTACCAGCCAAATTGCCTCGATCGGAGGGTCGTGTAATGGAAATTATATGATTAACTTCTATGGGCTAGGTGGGACGTTTGCGTCCCACCCTAGTCAACAGCCAGTGGAATCGCGTGGCGCAAAATAGAAATACCTCAAAAATGGTATAACTTCAATTTCTCAAACATATGACTATTTTACACAATTTTAAAGACAAGACTCTCGTTAATCTAACCACATTGTCCGATTTCAAAAAGGCTTTACAGCGAAAGCAAAACATTAGATTATGTCAGGAGAGTACCCTGCCAAAAATAATCACACAGCCATTTTCAAAGCAAGCATATATGTCACAAAAACCAAAACCACAGCTAAATGCAGCACAAACCTTTGATGATCTTCACCAGATGACACTCCTAGGACATTATGTTATACAATACATGCATGTTTTGTTCAAGCAAGTTCATATTTATATCAAAAAACAGCTTTTTACATTAGCATGTGACTAGCATGTTACTAGCATTCCCACCGAACACTGCCGGTGAATTTACTAAATTACTCACGATAAACGTTCAGAAAAAGCATAACAATTATTTTAAGAATTATAGATACAGAACTCCTCTATGCACTCGATATGTCCGATTTTAAAATAGCTTTTCGGTGAAAGCACATTTTGCAATATTCTCAGTAGATAGCCCGGCATCACAGGGCTAGCTATTTAGACACCCAGCAACTTTAGCACTCACCAAAGTCAGATTTACTATAAGAAAAATGTTATTACCTTTGCTGTCTTCGTCAGAATGCACTCCCAGGACTTCTACTTCAATAACAAATGTTGGTTTGGTTGAAAATAATCCATAGTTATATCCAAACAGCGGCGTTTTGTTCGTGCGTTCAAGACACTATCCGAAAGGGTAAATAAGGGTGACGAGCATGGCGCAATTCGTGACAAAAAAATTCTAGAAAATGTCACGTTACAGCAGAGAGCCTGTATTTTTGATAGAGATGCCACAGAAGGAGAACAAATTGTCAGACAGGCCACTTCCTGCATGGAATCTTCTCAGGTTTTGGCCTGCCATATGAGTTCTGTTATACTCACAGACACCATTCAAACAGTTTTAGAAACTTTAGGGTGTTTTCTATCCAAAGCCAATAATTATATGCATATTCTAGTTACTGGGCAGGAGTAGTAACCAGATTAAATCGGGTACGTTTTTTATCCGGCCGTGTCAATACTGCCCCCTAGCCCTAACAGGTTAATGACATTACATCAAAGTTGGATCAGCCTGTAGTGTGGTTTTCCACTTTAATTTTGAGTGTGACTCCAAATCCAGACCGCCATGGGTTGATAAATTGGATTTCCATTGATTATTTTTGTGTGATTTTGTTGTCAGCACATTCAACTATGTAAAGAAAAAAGTATTTAATAAGATTATTTCTTTCATTCAGATCTATAATGTGTTGTTTAAGTGTTCCCTTTATTTTTTTGAGCAGTGTATATATTGGCTGTAAAGCGGTTCAGGTTTGGATAGTTGAATCGTTAAAGCTTTGTGATAGTTTCTGGTTATTGATGGGTGAAGTAGAGAGAGCAGTTAGACAGCTGGTGGGAAAAGATTGGGCAGCAGTTTGTGGAAATTGGGTAACAGGACATGGTGATTTGATAGTAGTGCCCTGGGCGATAGATGGACAGTATGTCGAGAAAATCACACAGCTGTGTAATAATCTGAGGGACCACTATCACCGACATGCAGATATCTCTAAGGTCCACGAGTGTAAACAAGAAGACAGTGAGACTATAAGCCAATACCGAGAGAGATTAAAGGACGTGTTCAACGCAAATAGTGGGTTAATAGAATCCCCGGTAGTGGATGGATTTAATGCCCCGTATTATCAGCAATTAAAAATTGCTTTCCTCAGTGGAATGCGTCCCGAGATAAGTCGTGCCATCAAACAGAACCTCGTAGGGGCAAGCAGATCTGAGGGAAGTAAAGAGATATGCAGTCCACTATGAGCAGCACGGGAAAAGTGAGAAAGAAAAGAAGGAACGGAAGAGAGCGGAGTATTTGATGGCCACTCTAGGAGAGATCGCAGGGAAGGGTAGAGGTGACAGGGGAGGAAAAAATAGCAAGGCAGGAGAGAAAGGGGGAAATAGATGTTACAATTGTGGCGAGACAGGACATTTTGCTAGAGAATGTGAGGAGCCGTGTAAACACTGCAATAAAGTAGGCCATAATCACCGAGACTGCAAAAATAACAAAGACGGGAGAGGCAAGAGAGGGGGTCGAGACAAATACAGAGAGAAAAAGGTCAGGCGCCCACAGCCAGACTCAGAGGAGGAGGAAGAGGAGGCATGACTAACTATGGAGAGCGGGGGAGCAGACTCTAGTGAGGGGAAGGAGGATTTGGTTATAAACAGTGATTGTGAAGTTTTTGAATTGGCTACGATTGATTTGGCATTACAACAGGAACAGAAACCCTATTTGACACTAACAGTAAGGGGAAAGAGAATTACATTTCTGTGTGATACTGGTGCGTGTCGCACAGCAATCTGTGCAGACGATGCTCCCAATGGGGTAAAGAGTAATGGGGAACAGATAATAGTACAGTCAGCATCAGGACATCAATTCATGGAACAGTTATCTGCTCCTATAACACTGAAACATTTACATTTTAGTCATTTAGCAGAATAACAGATATTCCTAAAACCTTGATGGAACTCTCAGACCAACTAGTACCAGGACTCATTAAAATGTCCCCCGATGACTTACACTGTACTCTCTGGTATAACAAACACCCAAGTCCAGATCCAGTCTATGAGGAAGCATTACTTAAAACCCCAGAGAGAACTATTGGGTTAAAGTGGTTACACTATGACAGCACTCATGTTGCTGCGGAAGTGGAGCTACTTCCACAGAACCAGACATTGTTCAGAGAAAGGTGGAGCCCCCATGTATCTCTCGCCAGGGAGCCCTCAGAAAGGTGGGAGGACATGGGCCGGTGGGTGTCACAGGGGAGGAAAATCACAGACTGGGTAGACATGATTAGTGGAGATCAACACAGTTCCTCAACCGATAGGTATCGCAGGAAGCTAAATTGGAGAGCTAATAGTGTTCCTGCTGTACACCTAGAAGCCACTATATCTTAAAGGGGTACACACACATATGGAATCTTAGAAGTTACACACACATGGAATCGTAGAAGTTTTGTTTTCTGTGTTTTAATTAAACACGTGAAATTCTTTTGATAGGGAATGTTCTGGGAACCTGGGATACAAAATGTAGATAAAGTTTAAAGTTCTTAGCTTTCATTTGTCTAATGTAGTAAGAAACACTGTTCTGAAAGGGTGGTATGACTTTTGACTTCTCTGGTGACTTTTCCTTTGCGGTCTGATCAGCCTCATTGAAAAGCCATTTGGATAGTGAATTTAAGGTCATTTGTTATACTAATTTTAAGGGAATTTGTATAACTGATAATGATGATGGAGCTTAAAGTTCTTAGACATATTTGTAATTTGAACCAATGAGAAGACTGAAAGGGGCAATGTGGAATAAGGCTATAATCTTAGCAAGAAAAGTTTAATAATGGTAGACTTATGTCAAGTATTTAGGACATATTCTAAGCTAACAGGACAGGGATATATGACATCTGTGATCCAGGATCATTGAGAGTAACAGATAAACTTACTTAACGATGCAATAATCTTGATATTACTACCATAAGACAGGTTGGTTTTTCTAAAATTCAGGAGTGCAACCAGGGAGACAGTGAGACATTTAGTCAATATTTGGAAACACCCAGTATTTAACACTGACTGTAATGAGAAAGAGCGACAGACAGATAGAAGGAAGGGCAGATGGAGAAGTCCTCCCCCGCACTGCTGAAACATTTACATTTTAGTCATTTAGCAGACGCGCTTATCCAGAGCGACTTACAGTAGTGAATGCATACATTTCATACATTTTTTTTCTGTGCTGGCCCCCCGTGGGAATCAAACCCACAACCCTGGTGTTGCAAACACCATGCTCTACCAACTGAGCTACAGGGAAGGCTGAGGGTTGGGGAGTAGCAGGAAGAAAGGAGGGGGGCCAGCAGGAGAAGACAGTAAGAGAATTTATTTCAGGTTCGCTTAGCTTTAGGATATTAATTCATGGAGAGATTATCGGCTCCATTGGCATGTATTTTAGTTTTGATTTTAAGTTTATGTTTGGTAAATTCGCTAGGAAGAGATATGACAATTTTGTTGAAAGTAGTTGTTACCCTAACTAAAAGGGGAATGAAAGCGTAGTTGGTTTCAGGAACTAAGGTGTTAGACAGAGGAGAAGAACCGAGTACCAACAGGGTCCGGGGGTTACCTCCTTAACCTCTATGGGCTAGGTGGGACGCTTGCGTCCCACCTACTCAACAGCCAGTGTAATCCCGTGGCGCGATATTGAAATACCTCAAAAATGCAAAAACTTCAATTTTTCAAACATATGACTATTTTACACCATTTTAAAGACAAGACTCTCGTTAATCTAACCACACTGTCCGATTTCAAAAAGGCTTTACAACGAAAGCAAAACATTAGATTATGTCAGCAGAGTACCCAGCCAGAAATAATCAGACACCCATTTTTCAAGCTAGCATATAATGTCACATAAACCCAAACCACAGCTAAATGCAGCACTAACCTTTGATGATCTTCATCAGATGACAACCCTAGGACATTATGTTATACAATACATGCATGTTTTGTTCAATCAAGTTCATATTTATATCAAAAACCAGCTTTTTACATTAGTATGTGACTAGCATGTGACTAGCATTCCCACCGAACACTGCCGGTGAATTTACTAAATTACTCACGATAAACGTTCACAAAAAACATAACAATTATTTTAAGAATTATACATACAGAACTCCTCTATGCACTCGATATGTCCGATTTTAAAATAGCCCCCTAGCCCTAACAGGTTAACGAAGATTCCCTATCCCGAACGTTCATCACTGTGTGTGCTCCTAGAGGTGTGAGTATGGGGTGGTACCTAGCAGAGCGACTAAGGGCAGGACAGGGTTGGCGGTTTTTGGGAAGAGTAGAGACTCTGAGCTTCATCATAGTCTTGGTAACCTTTCTGATACATTCAGATCCACCACCTTCCGGTACTAATCATACGACACTGTTGTCATTTATAAGAATGAAAAGATAAACTATATAATATACTGATGAGTGACGTACAGAATAAGGAGCCAAAGAAGATCAAGATGTAGAATTTAAGGTAAACATTAAACAATTCCCTAGGAAAGCAAATAACTTTACAGGGATTGGGTGGGCCAGATTGAAGTACTCAGCCAACCCACCTCGGTTCACTTAAATTCCTGATGAGTACCAGTGTTATAGATACAAGAATGGTACCGAGAACTTAGATGATGTTAATGGCTGTAATGCAATCGTTAATGTGACTGACTTAGGTTTAGAAGTACAGGAGAAAATTCTTAACCTCACAGCACCTATAACTGATGTAGGGTGGGCTAGTACCAGCAAAGGACGCATACAACAGAAATTACCACAAAGGGTGGTTAGGAACTTGCGCACTGGGGTTATTGGTCCAACCAGTTCGAGTTAGTCATCAGAGGCCAGGTATAGGTGGCTAAAGTAGGCACAGGAGGAGTTTTGACCAGGATGGGAGTAGCTTTGTCTAGATGGATGCTATTGGCATCCTCAGGGAAGCAACAGATGAATGAATACAAAGCTATGAATCAAATATGTGAAGGCTTTAACACTACATTATATTGGTGGTTGACAATAAATAAAAATGTGGATAGGATTAAGGACATCTATTATAATCAACAGAGATTCATGAATGAAACCGGGGATGCAGTAAAGAGGTTCTCTGACCAATTATCCGCCACCTCCCTCATGACCTGGTAAAATAGACTGACTCTCGATATGTTATTGGCAGAAGAGGGCGGTGTAGGTAGAATGATTAGGTTCATTGCTGCACGTACATTCCTGATAACACAGCTCATGTTTGGGAAATGGAAAAGTGTTGTAAGAACTGTATTATGGGCTGCTTTCACCTGTATGAATGTGTTAGTATTGTGTGGTTATTGTTTGGTCCCGTGTGCGAGAGGTCTCATTTCCAGGGTTCTGGAGAGATCGATAACGGAGCAGATGGTGAGATTAGGACCGATTCCGAGTTCAGACCAGTGGGACGACAAATACCTACCGCCGAGCCTGGTGGAGGATTCATTCAATTATAAGGAGCCCATGTTAGATGAGACCATCTTTAATGTTTAGGAAGACTGTATCTTTAAATGAAGATCATAACGAAAATCCTGATCCGAAGTGTTATGATTGGAGATAGGCTTAGAACAGTCATCGATAATATGTGTTGACAGTATATGCATTTGTTTTCTTTGATGTCCTGAATTAGTTTGATTTTGTGTGACATTTCTGAATTAGTTTGATTTTGTGTGACATTTCTGAATCCAATAAAAATAGATGTGTTATAGTGTATGTTTAATATTCAGCCAATCGGGTGGATTGTAATGGAAATTATATGATTAAAGGTTTGACTAAATGATTTCACTCAGAAACCATATAACCTGTTGAAATGTATTAGGTAATTATAAGGCTATAATAATATGTTAAAAACTATAATCGAATACTGTGTGTGAGGAGATGGTTTAAGACTAAGGCACTGTTACCACTTCAAAATGAACAGGGCAGAGTTGATAAGACAACCTTGGGAAAGGAACAGGAGAAGAGGCCTCCCTAAGTTAGGGAGAGAAACAACGGCCTGGGAACGGCTTAGTTGGCAGGAGATTAGAAGACAGGTGGCAAGGTTTGATAAGCAATGTATGTGTACTGTGGAAAAATACAGCCGCCTAAAGCGGGGTGGAGTTCTCTACTGATGTAAGTTTATTTGTGTGTGTGTGTGTGTGTGTGTGTGTGTGTGTGTGTGTGTGTGGTAATATAAAAGGCTGTGTGCATTGTATGAATTTTAGAGCTCTCATAAATAAATGTTTTGACCATTGTAGGCTGGTTCTCCGTCTGCTTCATTCAACCAGAATCTTACACACTCTGGGGGGGCAGACTGAGTAGTTTCATTGAAATTCGGTTTAAGAACATTGATAACTTAATTCCCGTAACAGGTCTTTATCCAATCTAGTAGGTCTAATTATATTTCTATGGGCTTGTCGTTGACCACTCTTAACTGTCAGCCACCCCGGGGCACTCTGAAAGAACAGAGTGCAGTTTAATTCCTAAGAAATCAAATGTCTTTTGCAAGAGAGACCTGGAGGTTATATCCGGATATCTGAGGTTCCTCCGGGCTAAATGATGGGACTCCGGAGAAGGATTTGGACATCTACTAGATAGCAAAAGAAACAGGCCAACAGACACACTGTTGCCAATGTCTAATACTTTGTGAACCACTCCTAAAGAGTCCTAAACACTCTCACTCTCTCTCGCTCTCTCTCTCTTTCCCTCTTTCTCTCTCCCCCCCTACATTTTTATGCATGATTATCCAGTTAGTGCAGTGGACCTGATCCTAACCCCCTGGGGGGCCTCAACACCAGACCCAGGCTCAGGACAGTTGGTCTCAACGGTTGTGAAACTGCTGCAGCTCGTGCCAGGGACACAAACTAATGCCAGTGATGGCTACCACGGACTAATAACTCCTTCACAGCAAACCGTGAGGACAGGGGGAAAGTGTGATTTATGAGCCTGCCTTTCCAAATGGGAGGAAGGTTTACCTAATGCATTAAATACTTTCAGATTTCTACAGCATCTCCCTTTGGGTTTGCAGTCTATGGTCCGAAGGTTGTGTGTGTGTGTGTGTGTGGCTCTATGGTCCTGTTCTACAGACAGAGGTTAGACAACGAGAGACAAGAAGATGAGGGTTTTATTGTTGCTGTCTGGTTGTGTTTAGATAAGTGTTCGGTGTATGTTTCCTTGTGGTGAAAACCAAAACAAGGGTTGGATAGAGATGCTGAATGATGAAAATCACGTTTTTCACATCTAGTGGACAAAGAATAAACCCAATTTTGCTTTTACTGTTCTAAAATGATGTAATGTTGGATTATTTTATGATAATCATTATTATTTTAATGAACTGGTAATGGTTTGAACTCATGCTCGTAATTGATCTCCTGAAATGGTGTATCCATGACCATGACCGTGGGCTAAAAATGGACCAGGTCCATCTCATAATTGGGACTCAATGGTGAAATCCAACAGGTGTTTCGTTGAAAACCCAACAAGCTTAATTCCAATACCAGATTTTTTAATAAACCCAGCTAGACAAGAATACATACGAACAATAGCCGCATAGCTACCTAATTCCCATACAAACTGAAAACATACTGCTAAAAAAAATAAAGGGAACACTTAAACAACACATCCTAGATCTGAATGAAAGAAATAATCTTATTAAATACTTTTTTCTTTACATAGTTGAATGTGCTGACAACAAAATCACACAAAAATAATCAATGGAAATCCAATTTATCAACCCATGGAGGTCTGGATTTGGAGTCACACTCAAAATTAAAGTGGAAAACCACACTACAGGCTGATCCAACTTTGATGTAATGTCCTTAAAACAAGTCAAAATGAGGCTCAGTAGTGTGTGTGGCCTCCACGTGCCTGTATGACCTCCCTACAATGCCTGGGCATGCTCCTCATGAGGTGGCGGATGGTCTCCTGAGGGATCTCCTCCCAGACCTGGACTAAAGCATCCGCCAACTCCTGGACAGTCTGTGGTGTAACGTGGCGTTGGTGGATGGAGCGAGACATGATGTCCCAGATGTGCTCAATTGGATTCAGGTCTGGGGAACGGTCGGGCCAGTCCATAGCATCAATGCCTTCCTCTTGCAGGAACTGCTGACACACTCCAGCCACATGAGGTCTAGCATTGTCTTGCATTAGGAGGAACCCAGGGCCAACCGCACCAGCATATGGTCTCACAAGGGGTCTGAGGATCTCATCTCGGGAACCTAATGGCAGTCAGGCTACCTCTGGCGAGCACATGGAGGGCTGTGCGGCCCCCCAAAGAAATGCCACCCCACACCATGACTGACCCACCGTCAAACCGGTCATGCTGGAGGATGTTGCAGGCAGCAGAACGTTCTCCACGGCGTCTCCAGACTCTGTCACGTCTGTCACGTGCTCAGTGTGAACCTGCTTTCATCTGTGAAGAGCACAGGACGCCAGTGGCGAATTTGCCAATCTTGGTGTTCTCTGGCAAATGCCAAACGTCCTGCACGGTGTTGGGCTGTAAGCACAACCCCCACCTGTGGACGTCGGGCCCTCATACCACCCTCATGGAGTCTGTTTCTGACCGTTTGAGCAGACACATGCACATGTGTGGCCTGCTGGAGGTCATTTTGCAGGGCTCTGGCAGTGCTCCTCCTGCTCCTCCTTGCACAAAGGCGGAGGTAGCGGTCCTGCTGCTGGGTTGTTGCCCTCCTACGGCCTCCTCCACGTCTCCTGATGTACTGGCCTGTCTCCTGGTAGCGCCTCCATGCTCTGGACACTACGCTGACAGACACAGCAAACCTTCTTGCCACAGCTCGCATTGATGTGCCATCCTGGATGAGCTGCACTACCTGAGCCACCTGTGTGGGTTGGAGACTCCGTCTCATGCTACTACTAGAGTGAAAGCACCGCCAGCATTCAAAAGTGACCAAAACATCAGCCAGGAAGCATAGGAACTGAGAAGTGGTCTGTGGTCCCCACCTGCAGAACCACTCCTTTATTGGGGGTGTCTTGCTAATTGCCTATAATTTCCACCTGTTGTCTATTCCATTTGCACAACAGCATGTGAAATTTATTGTCAATCAGTGTTGCTTCCTAAGTGGACAGTTTGATTTCACAGAAGTGTGATTGACTTGGAGTTACATTGTGTTGTTTAAGTGTTCCCTTTATTTTTTTGAGCAGTGTATATTTGGGAAGCATGAGAGATGATTGGTTTACATGCTCCAGAGTTTGGTGGGCGCATTATTCTGATTTTGTACACCCCATATTTCACTTCACTGGCCTTGTAAAGCAGAGAGTGCCAGAGCACTCAGACTGCGGGGAGAGTTCAAAGGAGACAGGCAGGTTTGTATTGGCATCATTCATTATGCAGCTGTGGTGTAGTGATCATCTGATCTATGTCTAAAGGCTCTCTCTCTCTCTCTCTCTCTCTCTCTCTCTCTCTCTCTCTCCCTCTCTCTCCCTCTCTCTCCCTCTCTCTCTCTCTCTCTGCTATGATAGCTTGAGCCAGAAAAATATTGTGTGTTCAGTAAATTAAAAGTGGCCCTAATGCTTAAGGAATTATAGTCCAAGGCACCGGCCGTTGAAGTGTGAGTGAACCTTGCTAAATCTAATTTCCTCTCCTGGTAAATTGACCAAAGGGAACTTGATTTTTCCTCTTTACTCTTGGATACGAAGGTTGGATAATGTGAGGAGTATTTGGGACTGGGGATGAGGGATAGCGAGTCTATTTTATTTTGGTATAACCCTGATTAAATCAATTCCATGGGCCAATGGTAATTTATGCAGTCAGGTTTTCCAGACCCCAGCCAGGTTGGTGACTGTTGTCAAAAACAGTCGGACTGTTCTAAAACATGAGATAAAACACTTAATAAGAGACTCTAACAGTGTCTCTTCAGTCATGAGATAAATATGGCTGATCTCTCTCTCTCTCTCTCTCTCTCTCTGTTTGTTTTTGTCTAAAATATCCAGTTGTCTCCATCTGTTCTAGTAGGCCGTGACCAGACACATATATGGTAACAAAAGGAGCATTTCGACAGACAAACTTCAACCTTTACCCTAGCAGGAAAACAAACAGCGTTGTGCCAGAAGAATAGTGTCTACTTTATGCAACAGTCTAACATGCTTATTTTTTTATTTTCTCTTGCAATTAATCATTCTTCTTTCTTTTTTTGGGACTGTGTGACGGTAAATAGCCCCCCAGCCCTTGCAGAGTTCTTGGCTGATCATGGAGGATGCAGCTGCAGAGAACCACCCAGTCCTGTCGTTCCCTTTACGCTACTAAGCAACTAACTGTCAGTCTGCATCTAGTACCCTCAAACTCAACTCTGAACCTCAAAGCCAGTTCCACTGCATTTTTTCATTGTTCTCATCTAATCAGAGACGGATTTAGACCTGAGACACCAGATGTGTACAATTAATTATCAGGTAAGAACAGAAAACCAGCAGGCGCCGGAACAGTAAACGAGGTAGAACAGAAAACCAGCCGGCTCCGGAACAGTAAACCAGGTAGAACAGAAAACCAGCCGGCTCCGGAACAGTAAACCAGGTAGAACAGAAAACCAGCAGGCTCCGGACCTCGTAGGGTAAGAGTTGAGTACCCCTAATCTAGTAGATAGTAACAGACTTGTTCAGTCCAGATGCTTCACACGGCCTTTCTTAGTTCAGGATGTGTGCTGGAGTGCAGGGAATCACATAGGCCTATCATTTCCCAATGCCATTGGTCAATAGCTTCTCCGTTATGATGTAGTTCAGTGTTGGGGTCAATTCCATTTCAATTCAGTCAATCCATTAAATATACAAAAATTCATTGGACTTCCAATTTACCTCCTGAATTGGTTGAATCGAAATGGAATTGACCCCCAACCCTGAACTGTACTTTATGTGAGAAGCTATGTAAGCTGGGCTTGCTCAACACAACCCCCCCCCCCCCCCCCCCCCGTAACTCTATTGTATGAACATCTCATGAAGGGGAATGCTACATGAAGGGGAATGAAACACTAACAGGGAATATTATCTCATTACAAACTACACCACTTATTCCAGTAAAATCAGAAACTAAGCCAATGCAATAACTATGCTGGCAGCACATTATCTTGTTTTCTCCTTCCAGATTTAAACAATTTCTCTGGAATAGGGGGCATCTGGTGGAGCGGGAATAAGTAGTGCCATATTGGGACATTGATTTGTTTGACCTAATCAAAAACACTCTATATGTTCGTTTTTTTATGGAGGGGGCTTTAGACGAAGCGCTCACAAGTTTACCGCGTGGAAATCCCAATGTGCTTTACGAGTTTCAATTTAGGATTTATTGTTCTTCAGAAACCTTCATTCCACTCTGTTACTGATGGTACGTTCAGACAGTGCCTGCCCCTCAAATGGAAACCTATTCCCTATGTAGTGCACTTCTTTTGACCAGGACCCATAAGGCTCCCACAGGGTGCTAATCAAAAGTAGTGCACTACATGGCGAAAAGGGTGCCATTTCAGACATAGTCAGTGTTTCAGTTAGAATTTATATATATATATCTGTTCCAGAATGGCTGGCTGTCCCTAACTGTAGGAAACTGACTGAAATTAATACTTATCTGTTCCAGAATGGCTGGCTGTCCCTAACTGTAGGAAACTGACTGAAATGAATACTTATCTGTCCCAGAATGGCTGGCTGTCCCTAATTGTAGGAAACTGACTGAAATTAATACTTATCTGTCCCAGAATGGCTGGCTGTCCCTAATTGTAGGAAATTGACTGAATTGAATACTGGTGTTCAAAAACAACAGATGAATTGTGCAATCTTAAACACATTCACGTTTTATATACAGAGCTGCCTTATTTTGAGCTTATTGCTTTCCATATTATATAGGCTAATACTTGGATTCAACATCAGCAGATACATTGTGCAATCTTCATTTATGTTTTATATGCCGAACGTACGTGTTTTATTGATTCTATACTGAATTACATGTAAATTAGATCTATAGGCCTACTTGGAGAACAACATCCATGTATCCAATATTCATATCATACCATCCTGTTTATGTTACTAAACTCTCTCAGTGGTACTGTACATAAAATGTGTGTGTGTGTGTGTGTGTGTGTGTGTGTGTCCTAGTAGAGGATCTACAGTAAATCAGGTCTGATTTATGTAGATGGAGGTAAGTGATAATGCAGACACAGACCTCAAAGCCATACATGCTTCCACTGGATCAACAGGTTTATGGCTTCTCTCATACTGCTGTAGGCCTCATTGCATATGAACTGGGATTAAATTACTGATTGCCATTGTTGAATGACTTAAATACAGAGGTGTCAAACTCATTCATGGAGAACCTAGTCTCTGCTGGTTTTAGTTTTTTCCTTTCAATTCAGACCTAGACAACCAGGTGAGGAGAGTTCCTGACTACTCAGTGACCTTAATTCATCAATCAAATACAAGGGAGTAGCGAAAACCTGCAAACACTCAGCCCTCCATGGAATGATGATGATGATTTAAAAGGAAAATAGGTCGATTTTTTCGGGGGGGGGCTGACCACAAATCTTATTATTTTGACATAAGTCTTTTACAAAGTAAGTATTCATATATCTATGCCAATGGATGGCATGGTATAAAAATAATCACAAAGTTGTGTGTGTTTGCTTGTGTGCATGCATGCATGTCTACTATAGAGATAAGATGGAAAGCACCCAATCATTGTGGGCGGGAATGCCAACATGGATGAAGTGGTTCATGAGAAGAAAATACATGAGCCAAAACAACATAAACAGAGAGTTTATCCGAAAGGAAAAGTTGAACTAGATTTCCTGTTTTTTCTTTGGGAAAGAGCCAATAGATAGGCCTACAGTGTGAGTCATGTTTATAATCAGGCCCTGTTATGAGTAATGATTCAATCAATGCTTCGTTATATTAATGAATCAATACAGGGAGGCAGTCACAATTTCATGTTGTTATAAGTAATATGATATACAATAAATTGTGTTATTGGTGTTTGTAGTCAGCAATGTTTAATTCAATTACAAAACCATGTAATTTGACTGTTTGCAGTATAAAATGCATGGCATTTTTGTCTATCATGCAACTGTGAAATACTAAGGGTTGAACCTGCCATATTTTCAAAGGCTTGAAGCTTGAAGTTGCCAGACAGTGTTTGAGACTAGAGTTCGGTCGGGTAAGTCGTAATTTTTGCGTGTGAAATGAGAATAATGTCATTTCTGGGCCAGAAATCCTTGAAACACCTTGGATGAATTCATTTGTTACAGTTGTAATGTATCAATGTAATCTGATATCGTCTTTCTGTTGTTTTATGCTTCATTCCCTCAACAATTTAGCAGCGTAGCCTATTTACAGTTGAAGTCGGAAGTTTACATACACCTTAGACAAATACATTTAAACTCAGTTTTTCACAATTCCTGACTTTTAATCCTAGTAAAAATTCCCTGTCTTAGGTCAGTTAGGATCACCACTTTATTTTAAGAATGTGAAATGTCAGAGTAATATCAGAAAGAATGATTTATTTCAGCTTTTATTTCTTTCATCACATTCCCAGTGGGTCATACACTCATTCATACACTCAATTAGTATTTGGTAGCATTGCCTTTAAATTGTTTAACTTGGGTCAAACGTTTCGGGTAGCCTTCCACAAGCTTCCAACAATACGTTGGGTGAATTTTGACCCATTCCTCCTGACAGAGCTGGTGTAACTGAGTCAGGTTTGTAGGCCTCCTTGCTCACACACGCTTTTTCAGTTCTGCCCACAAATTTTCTATAGGATTGAGGTCAGGGCTATGTGAGGGCCACTCCAATACCATTTAGCCAAAACGTTGGAAGTATGCTTGGGGTCATTGTCCATTTGGAAGACCCATTTGCGACCAAGCTTTAACTTCCTGACTGATGTGTTGAGATATTGCTTGGTAGAGCATGGTGTTTGCAACACCAGGGTTGTGGGTTCGATTCCCACGGGGGACCAGTATGGCGGGGATTTTTTATTTTTTTTTAATTGAAAAAATGTATGCATTCACTACTCTAAGTCGCTCTGGATAAGAGCGTCTGCTAAATGACTAAAATGTAAATGTAAAATGTATATCCACATAATTTTCCATCTTCATGATGCCATCTATTTTGTGAAGTGCACCAGTCCCTCCTGCAGCAAAGGACCCCCACAACATGATGCTGCCATCCCCGTGCTTTACGGTAGGGATTGTGTTCTTCGGCTTGCAAGCTTCCCTCTTTTTCCTCCAAACATAACCATGGTCATTATGGCCAAACAGTTCTATTTTTGTGTCATCAGACCAGAGGACATTTCTCCAAAAAGTTTGTACAGTTGCAAACCGTAGTCTGGCTTTTTTATGGCGGTTTTTGAGCAGTGGCTTCTTCCTTGCTGAGCTGCCTTTCAGGTTATGTTGATATAGGACTCGTTTTACTTTTGTACCTGTTTCCTCCAGCATCTTCACAAGGTCGTTTGCTGTTGTTCTGGGATTGGTTTGCACTTTTCGCACCAAAGTACATTCACCTCTAGGAGACAGAACGCATCTCCTTCCTGAGCGGTATGACAGCTGCGTGGTCCCATGGTGTTTATACTTGCATACTATTGTTTGTACAGATGAACGTGGTACCTTGGCATTTGGAAATTGCTCCCAAGGATGAACCAGACTTGTGGAGGTCTACAATTTTTTGTATGGTCTCAATTGCAACAATCGAGAAATAGGCTCTTTTCCAACATTTACACTACTACACTAGCTTATATATATTTTTTATTAAATTTAACCTTTATTGAACTAGGCAAGTCAGTTAAGAACAAGTTCTTATTTACAATGACGGCCTACCGGGGAACAGTGCGTTAACTGCCTTGTCAGCTCGGGGATTCGATCCAGCAACCTTTCAGTTACTGGCCCAACACTCTAACCACTAGGCTACCTGCCGCCCCATTCTAGTTATTACCTAGAATGAAGCAATACATTGGGCATGCTTTCTAGGTGGTATGCTAGTATGGACATTGGAACATAGCCATAGCTGAACTGGCAATAGACATATGGAAAAACACAGAAAAGTAGACCAGAGACCACATTACACCAAGAGTACATCAGTGGAGGCTGCAGAGAGGACGGCTCATAGTAATGAATGGAACGGAATTAATCCAATCCAGCTATTATCAGGAGCCGTCCTCCCCTCAGCAGCCTCCACTGCTGTGGCCAAGCAGAACAGTGTTCTAGTTGTGGCAGTGCCCACCCCACATGCTGTACAGTCTCTGCCATCCCAGCGAAGCGCCAGGTGACTCGAAGCCAAGCCATGTGTTTTAGGTTTACACTGTCCCGGGATGCCAAGGAGTGTCGGCCTGGCAACCTGGAACATGGTTGTTATTGTACAGAGACAGACACAGAGACACACCTGACACAGACTTGCACAAGCATGTGTGCAAGCATGCATAAATGCTCTCTCTCTCTCTCTCTCTCTCTCTCTCTCTTTCTCTCTCTCTCTCTCTCTCTCTCTCTCTCTCTCTGTCTGTCTGTCGATTTTGCCTGCTTGTATTTACAGTGGCTATAGAAAGTATACTCTGACATTACACTGTCAAAGCGGAAGAAAAATGTTAACATTTTTTAAAGATTCATTAAAAATAAAGCACCAATATACCTTGATTAGATAAGTATTCACCACCTATATGTTAGAAACACCTTTGACAGCAATTCCTTTTGGGTAAGTCTCATAAGTGCTTTGCACACCTGTATTTTGCAATATTTGACCATTATTCTTTTCAAAATTCTGTCAAGGTGTTGGAGATCATGGCTAGACAGCAATTTTCAAGTCTTGCCATAGATTTTCAAGCAAATTTAAAACTGTAACTTGGCCACTCAGGAACATCACTGTGTTCTTGGTAAGCAACTCCAGTGTAAATTTTGCCTTGTGTTGTAGGTTATTGTCCTGCTGAAAGGTGAATTCCTCTTCCAGGGTCTGGTGTAAAGCAGACTGAAGGTTTTCCTCTAGGATTTTGCCTGTGCTTAGCTCCATCCCATTTCTTTTGATCCTGAAAAACTCCCCAGTCGTTGCTGATGTCATGCATACCCATACCATGATGCAGCCACCACCATGCTTGAAAATAAGTACGCAGTTACTCCGTGATGTACTGTGTTGGATTTGCCCCAAACATAACACTTTGCATTTAGGCCATCTTTAATGTGTCTGGGTAGTTTAATACATCATCCACAGCATAATGATTAACTTGACCATGCTTAAAGAGATATTCAATGTCTGATTTGTTGTTGTTACCCATCTACCAATCAACTGCCCTTCTTTATGAGGCTTCTGAAAATCTCCCTGGTCTTTCTAGTTGAATCTGTGCTTGAAATTCAATACTTGATTGGGGACCATTTCTTATTTTGTGATTTGTTGAGCAGAATTTTACTTTTGAACTAATTCTGGCTTGCCTAAACAAAGGGGTGAATATTTATGCAACAACTATATTTTAGTTATTGAATTTGTATTAATTTGTTAAAAATTGGCACATTTTCTTTTCAATTTGACATTATGGAATATTTTGTGTACATCCATTAAATCTAATTCAATCCCACTTTAACACAACAAAATGTGATAAAAGTTCCAGAGGGTGTAGAGTTTCTAAAGGCCCTGTATGTGTTCTTATTACAGTATTACTGTCTTCCCGTCTTGTTATCACTACTGTCAGCTCTATATTTCTTCCTTACACATTAGTCCAGTATTTGTTCCTCTGACTGGTGCCTCTCTCCACCGGGGCCACCTACATGGACGTGTTAGTGGTTTACAAATAAAACACTGCGGCAACTCTGCAGGGGCGAAAATCTGATATCAACTTTGGGGGGGACAATTACATGAAATTTTCTCAAGAGCAATTCCTGAGGGGGACACCAAAAGTAGTGCTGTAACACATAGCCTACATTGTAATATGGTAAATGTATATTGAGGAACCAAAGAAATAAGGTACTCCTAACTACCGGTACCCAAAACTACACAACTACTCACAACAGCAATACCATTGCCTTTAACAAATCTTAGTTCAGTCACCAGTTTAAGTTGAGAGTGGGGGTATCCATGGCATTTTCCAATTATGTTCCTATTTTACAAGTCAAAAAAATTGAGAACCTTTCATAATGTTGCCAAACAAAGACTCAACAAACTTACCTGTAACTCCCTGTCTCTGCCAGTCTGTCCCTGCATATCTGTCCCCAACTCTGCTGTCTGTGTGCCATCTGTTGCCTGCTCTGCCTAATGACATCATTGTGAAACATTTCCATTAGAATTTCATTTCTTTCTTATGAACATTTTATCAACTAGTCTTTGAGATATTAGGCTACTAGGGTTCTTACTTTGCGTTCTGGTGTACTGAAAAATACTCTGATGTCCGTCTTTTATTTTTCTGACATTTTTCTACCTGGCTGGCTGGCTACACACACACACAGTGTGTAGGTTATTTACAGTAGGAGATGGGCTTCTATCATCTTATCTTTTATCATTCTATTTGGGCTTCGATCTAAAAGGTAGCTAGCAAATGTGAAACGGATTAAAATGACAAGAGTTGACAGCTGTATGAGTTCACCATTTACACAACATATGCTGCAACCTTTTGTAATTTTAATAGTTTCTTTCATATTGGCTGGCTTCCAACAATAGCTGAATTTGCAAAGCTAGCGAGCACCAATTCAGTTTCAGTGGTGTTTGCTATAATCTTTGCTACCCGGGTTAAATAAAATAAATAAATAAAAGTTCCCTTGCGACAATTTAGCTTTTGCAACGAGACCATTAAATATATTTAAGACAATGGTAGAAGAGAGTGTAGTTCTGTTCAGTTTGGACTTCAGTTTATCGCTAACCTTATCACAGGGACTTTGAAGCACTAACTTACATCATCTGCATGCTGATCTCGGAATAGATTGACGATAGCAAAGATTCCATCTTTGATGAGGCCACATAAATGGAATAGGTACTAGCTAGCTTAATAGTTAATATTTGCGCACTAGCTCTGCATATTCAGCTAGTGTGTGTGCGTGATTGACTGGATTAACCTCACGTCAGTTACGTTCATTGAGTGCCTTTCAGACAGTGGCTACGACCACTCTGTTACCTTGCCAGTGGATCAAACCATTGTGAGGAAAAGGGTGGGGGGGTCGCAATCTTTTGAAACTTAAAAACGCGCTATTAAGTGTCTATAATCAGCACAATTGCTTTCACTGCGTATTATTAATATTATTTAAATTACATAGTTATGTTTCAGTGATATATTGGGGGGGACAAATCATATTTTTCCCAGGATGGGGGGTCGTGTCCCCCCCCGTCCCCCCCGGGATTTCCGCCCCTGCAACTCTGTAAAGGTTCATCAATAAAGACAGAGACATTTTACAAATGCCTGGACTGGATTGGAACTGAACACAGTGCAACATGGAGCCCAGAATCAATACAAATATCAATACAAAGAGAGTTCAGAACTGAATTACAGTTGACTACAAAAATATTTGATTTGATTTGAGTTCAGAACTGAATTACAGTTGGCTACAAAAATATTTTATTTGATTTGAGTTCAGAACTGAATTACAATTGACTACAAAAAGATTTGATTTGAGTTCAGAATTGAATTACAGTTGACTACAAAAAGATTTGATTTGATTTGAGTTCAGAAAGAAAGAAAGAAAGAAAGAAAGAAAGAAAGAAAGAAAGAAAGAAAGATGGACAGCAAAAGCGAAAAATTATGTTTTGTCGATGTCACACCCTGACCATAGAGAGCCTTTCTATTTCTCTATTTGGTTAGGTCAGGGTGTGATTTGGGTGGGCATTCTAGATTTTCTATTTCTTTGTTGGCCGGGTATGATTCCCAATCAGAGGCAGCTGTCTATCGTTGTCTCTGATTGAGGATCATACTTAGGCAGCCCTTTTCCCACCTGTGATTGTGGGATCTTGTTTTTGTGTAGCTGCCTGTGAGCAGCCCAGAACGTCACGTTTCGTTTTTCTTCTGTTTAGTTTTTTTGGTGAGTTTCATCATCATTAAAAGATGTGGAATTCCATGCACGCTGCGCCTTGGTTTATTTACAACAGGGAGTTTGAAGACAGCGATCGTGACAGAAGATCCCACCACAAAAAGACCAAGCAGCGTGCGCCTACGGGGAAGACGAGTTGGACATGGGAGGACATCCTGGATGGCAAAGGATCCTGGACGTGGGAGGAGATCCAGGCCGGAAGGGATCGCCTCCCATGGGAACAGGTGGAAGCAGCGAGGGAGGAACGGCGACGAGATCGGGAGTCACGGCAACGATGGAAGCCCGAGAGGCAGCTCAAAAAAATCAGTTTGGTGGGGCACACGGGGGAGATTGGTGGAGCCAGGGTTTAGACCTGAGCCAACTCCCCGTGCTTACCGTGGTGAGCGTGTGACCGGTCAGGCACCATGTTATGCGGTGATGCGCACTGTGTCTCCAGTGCGCATTCACAGCCCGGTGCGCTCTGTGCCAGCGCCCCGTATTTGCCGTGCTAGAGTGGGCATTCAGCCAGGACGGGTTGTGCCAGCTCTACGCTCCAGACCTCCAGTGCGCCTTCACGGCCCAGTATATCCTGTGCCTGCTCCACGCACCCGGCCTCCAGTGCGTCTCTCCAGCCTGGTAAGCCCTGTGCCTGCTCCACGCATCCAGTCTCCAGTGTGTCTCCCCAGCCTGGTAAGCCCTGTGGCAGCTCCACGCACCAGGCTGCCAGTACGTCTCCTCAGTCCGGTGAGACCCATTCCGGCTCCACATACAAAGCCTCCAGTGATGATCCATGGTCCGAAGCCTCCAGTGATGATCCATGGCATGAAGCCTCCAGTGATGATCCATGGCATGAAGTCTCCAGTGATGATCCATGGCCCGGAGCCTCCAGTGATAATCCATTGCCCGAAGCCTCCAGTGATGATCCATGGCCCGGAGCCTCCAGTGATGATCCATGGCCCGGAGCCTCCAGTGATGATCCATGGCAAGAAGCCTCCAGTGATGATCCATGGCGCGGAACCTGTAGCAACAGTCTCCGGTTCGGAGCCTGCAGCGACAGTGCGCAGTCCAGAGCCTCCGGCGACAGTCTGCAGTCCAGTGCCTCCGGCAGCGGTCTGCAGTCCAGAGCCTCCGGCGGCGGCCGGCAGTCCGGTTCCTCCGGCGGTGGCCGGCAGTCCGGTTCCGCCGGCGACAATCCACGGTCCGGTTCCTCCGGCGACGATCCACGGTCCGGGTCCTCCGGCAACGATCCACGGTCCAGAGCTTTCGGCAACGACCCCCGAGATAGAGTCGCCATCCTCAGCGGATCCGCGAGCAGAGCGGGGTCTACGTCCCGCACCGGAGCCGCCACCGAGGCTAGATGCCCACCCGGACCCTCCCCTATTGAGTCAGGTTTTGCGTCCGGAGTCCGCACCTTTGGGGGGGGGGGGGGGGTTACTGTCATGCCCTGACCATAGAGAGCCTTTCTATTTCTCTATTTGGTTAGGTCAGGGTGTGATTTGGGTGGGCATTCTAGATTTTCTATTTCTTTGTTGGCCAGGTATGATTCCCAATCAGAGGCAGCTGTCTATCATTGTCTCTGATTGGGGATCATACTTAGGCAGCCCTTTTCCCACCTGTGATTGTGGGATCTTGTTTTTGTGTAGCTGCCTGTGAGCAGCCCAGAACGTCACGTTTCGTTTTTCCTTCTGTTTTGTTTTTTTGGTGAGTTTCATCGTCATTAAAAGATGTGGAATTCCATGCACGTTGCGCCTTGGTTTATTTACGACAGGGAGTTTGAAGACAGCGATCGTGACAGTCGAGCATGCCAAGAATTTATTAAACAATGTTATGAGAGCCATAAAATGAAGGGAGGCCTAAACCTTTCCCAATTACACTTGGCTGATTTTTGTACATTTTGAAACAGTTTTACAAACGTTAAAGTCTCAAAATAAAAACATAAAACAATGTAAAGAGCGCATTTACTTTTGAAGTAAGTAAGTGCTGGTAGTGTGACGTTCGTCGTTAGGAGGAGACCAAGGCGCAGCGTGAGTTGGGTTCATCATATTTATTGATAAATGAGAACCAGAAAAAACAATAAACAATACAACGAACGAAAAGCTAGGCATGCAACACAAAGACAAGATCCCACACTGAAGGAGGGAAAAAGGGCTGCCTAAGTATGATTCCCAATCAGAGACAACGATAGACAGCTGCCTCTGATTGGAAACCATACTAGGCCAATCAAAGAAAAAGACAACATAGACATATAACACATAGAATGCCCACCCCATGTCACACCCTGACCTAACCAAACAGAGAAAAACGGCTGTCTCAAGTCAGGGTGTGACAGGTAGAAGTTAATATCACATTCCATCGTTGCTGATATAGACGTGGCTCCACAATGTCCTCTGGAAAACAATGTACAACAACTACGCTATTGACTTCAAACTGCTTTTTACTATCAAAAAGGTCAGTAGTATTTCCAATCTGGGTAAAATGATCCTTAATTCAACTCTAAATCAACATCATAAGAGCAACTGATTTTGACACTAAATGAGAGAAAAATCATAAATCATTTAGAGAAAGCTCAATTAGATAAAGTTCATTCACTTCTATATTTATTCATAGAAATTGCAGACATATATATTTACATATTCGACATGCCAGGAGATGTGACCTTAATAATAGCAACAGTAACCATGACTATGGTGTAATAATATATGATTTCCATATGTAACCTAATAAAACCACAGACAGTGATTTCCAGTTCAGTGGTGCAATGCCTTGGCTTGGACCCTAGCCTGGCCAAACCAGTCAGAACTCGCCTGCTAGTGAGTCAGAGCAGCATTCAGTCTGGTTCAGCCAGGCTTGGTCCCTGGACAGCACTAATGTTTTGGCACAGAGCACAGTGATGATTCAGCTTTGATCCTGTATCAGGGCCTCGAGAGGGTTGAGGAGAGGGCAGATAACCACTGTCTGTGTGTAAGAGACACGCAGTGAGCATACACACCAGAACCCAGCAGCAGAAGATAAGTGTCATCCTTATCATCAAAGACTTTCTGAAATAGAGATCCCTCCTCACAACAAACAATCCAGAAGCATCTCTGATTGTACAGTACTATGCTTGTTATTAATAATGTTGGTATTACATTCAAGTAATATTATTCTATCATGGGGATCTACTTTGAGTGTTTGAGAACTCTGCTGGAGTCCTCGATGGGGTTTCCATACTGATTATAATATCAGCTAACATCGACAACATGGTGCTTGTGTGAACCAAGTCTTTTGAAGATTTTAATCACTGAAACCTTTCACCGATAATAGTCTGATTCCATTAAAACAACATACACTACAATATCTATTTGGCCAGTATCCTAGTAGGCTAATTTACATTCATATCCCAAATGAATGACAATGTCAAACTTTGACAGTTATACTTGCACAGCTTAGCTTTTGTTACTGGATTGTCGTGCTGTTCAGTGAGTTGTACTCTGTTACAAAGGGTCCACTCCAACGCCAGCTTTCTGTTGATGCCAGTTTTATTCAGAGAGAGAGAGAGAGAAAGAGAGAGATTGTGTGTAATGTGTGTGTAATGTTATTTTTTTGTAAATATTGTGTGTAATGTAAACATTGTGTGTAATGTTTACTGTTAATGTCTGATTGTTTTGTTTAATTTACTTTGTTGGTTTTTGTTCTTATTGTTTGGTTTTTCTTTTTTTCACTTGCTTTGGCAATGTAAACATGTTTCCCTTGCCAATAAAGCCACTTTGAATTAAATTGACAGAGAGAAAGAGAGAAAGAGAGAGAGAGAGAGAGAGAGAGAGAGAGAGAGAGAGAGAGAGAGAGAGAGAGAGAATGATTTGAATTGAATTGAATTGAATGAAAGTGGGCTGAGGTAAGCGCAACACAGCATGTTAAATATTGAGAGAGAGAGCAAACCCTGGCCACACTCTATATTGGCCCCCCCATATCAGACCTATGCCCCTTCTGCCCACCCCATGCCTCCCGCCCCTGCGGCAAGAACCTCAACATGCTCTGCTCACACCTAGTGTGATGGTCCGGGCCTAAATCACACAAAAACAACACTAGACACCATGGAACATAAAGCTTTTACTATCTCATCCTGGAATATACAAGGTCTGAGGTCATCTGCCTTTGGCCTAAAGAGCAGGAACACAGACTTCATCTAAAAAATTGGAAATACAGACATTGTCATCCTACAAGAAACACATTTATAAAGGAGACGGACCCACTGGTTGCCCTCTAGGTTACAGAGAGCTGGTAGTCCCATCCACCAAACTACCAGTTGTGAAACAGGGAAGAGACTCAGGGGGTATGCTAATTTGGTATAGAGCAGACCTAAACCACTCTATTAAATTAGTCAAAACAGGAACATTTTACATCTGGATTGAAATGAATAAGGAAATGATCTCAACAGAGAAAAATTTCCTCATGTGTGCTACCTATATCCCCCCATTAGAATCCCCATACTTTAACGATGACAACCTCTCCATCCTAGAGGGGGAGATCAACAATTTCCAGGCCCAGGGACACGTACTAGTCTGTGGCGACCTAAATGCCAGAACTGGACAAGAACCTGACACCCTCAGCACACAGGGGGACAGACACCTGCCTGCAGGTGACAGCATTCCCTCCCCCATATGCCCCCCTAGACACAACTACAACAACATAACCAACAAAAACGGGTCACAAATCCTGCAGCTCTGTCAGACGCTGGGTATGTACAGTGGGGGAAAAAAGTATTTGATCCCCTGCTGATTTTGTACATTTGCCCACTGACAAAGAAATGATCAGTCTATAATTTTAATGGTAGGTGTATTTGAACAGTGAGAGACAGAATAACAACAAAAAAATCCAGAAAAACGCATGTCTAAAATGTTATAAAATGATTTGCATTTTAATGAGGGAAATAAGTATTTGACCCCTCTGCAAAACATGACTTAGTACTTGGTGGCAAAACCCTTGTTGGCAATCACAGAGGTCAGACGTTTCTTGTAGTTGGCCACCAGGTTTGCACACATTTCAGGAGGGATTTTGTCCCACTCCTCTTTGCAGATCTTCTCCAAGTCATTAAGGTTTCGAGGCTGACGTTTGGCAACTCGAACCTTCAGCTCCCTCCACATATTTTCTATGGGATTAAGGTCTGGAGACTGGCTAGGCCACTCCAGGACCTGAATGTGCTTCTTCTTGAGCCACTCCTTTGTTGCCTTGGCTGTGTGTTTTGGGTCATTGTCATGCTGGATCCCCATCCACGACCCATTTTCAATGCCCTGGCTGAGGGAAGGAGGTTCTCACCCAAGATTTGACGGTACATGGCCCTGTCCATCGTCCCTTTGATGCGGTGAAGTTGTCCTGTCCCCTTAGCAGAAAAACACCCCCAAAGCATAATGTTTCCACCTCCATGTTTGACGGTGGAGATGGTGTTCTTGGGGTCATAGGCAGAATTCCTCCTCCTCCAAACACGGCGAGTTGAGTTGATGTCAAAGAGCTCCATTTTGGTCTCATCTGACCACAACACTTTCACCAGTTGTCCTCTGAGTCATTCAGATGTTCATTGGTAAACTTCAGACAGGCATGTATATGTATTCTTGAGCAGGGGGACCTGCGGGCGCTGCAGGATTTCAGTCCTTCATGGCGTAGTGTGTTACCAATTGTTTTCTTGGTGACTATGGTCCCAGCTACCTTGAGATCATTGACAAGATCCTCCCGTGTAGTTCTGGGCTGATTCCTCACCGTTCTCATGATCATTGCAACTCCACGAGGTGAGATCTTGCATGGAGCCCCAGGCCAAGGGATATTGACAGTTCTTTTGTGTTTCTTCCATTTGCAAATAATCGCACCAAATGTTGTCACCCTCTCACCAAGCTGCTTGGCGATGGTCTTGTAGCCCATTCCAGCCTTGTGTAGGTCTACAATCTTGTCCCTGACATCCTTGGAGAGCTCTTTGGTCTTGGCCATGGTGGAGAGTTTGGAATCTGATTGATTGATTGCTTCTGTGGACAGGTGTCTTTTTTACAGGTAACAAGCTGCGGTTTGGAGCACTCCCTTTAAGAGTGTGCTCCTAATCTCAGCTCGTTACCTGTATAAAAGACACCTGGGAGCCAGAAATCTTTCTGATTGAGAGGGGGTCAAATACTTATTTCCCTCATTAAAATGCAAATCAATTTATAACATTTCTGACATGCATTTTTCTGGATATTTTTGTTGTTATTCTGTCTCTCACTGTTCAAATAAACCTACCATTAAAATTATAGCCTGATCCTTTCTTTGTCATTGGGCAAACGTACAAAATCAGCAGGGGATCAATGGTAGGCTTCGAGGGTACTCCTATGGTAGGTACACATATAGCTCATCTATTGGCAGTAGTACAGTAGACTACTTTATCACTGACCTCAACCCAGAGTCTCTTAGAGTGTTCACAGTCAGCCCACTGGCACCCCTATCAGATCACAGAAAAATCACAGTCTACTTGAACAGAGCAATACTCAATCATGAAGCATCAAACTCAAAGGAACTGAATAATATTAAGAAATGCTATAGACGGAAGGAAAGCAGTGTGGAAATCTACCAAAAAACCATTAGGCAACAACAAATTCGATCCCTTCTGGACAATTTCATGGACAAAATGTTTCATTGTAATAGAGAAGGTGTACATTTGGCAGTAGAAAACCTAAACAGTATATTTGACCTCTCAAATTCCCTATCAAATCTAAACATTTCAAGCAGACAACCTAAGAAAATTATTGAGAAACCTATACAACCAAAAACATAGAGACCCAGAAAACCTGAGCCTACGCCTTCACTATGGTGAATCACTAAAACATTTGCATCACTGCCTGGTATGGCAACTGCTCAGCCTCTGACCGCAAGGCACTATACAAAGGGTAGTGTGTACGGCCCAGTACATCACTGGGGCCAAGCTTCCTGTCATCTAGGACCTCTATACCAGGTGGTGTCAGAGGAAGGCCATAAATATGTTCAAAGACTCCAGCCACCCTAGTCATAGACTGTTCTCTCTGCTACCGCACGGCAAGCGGTACCGGAGTGCCAAGTTTAGGTCCAAGAGGCTTCTGAACAGCTTCTACCTCCAAGCCATAAGACTACTGAACATCTAATCAAATGGCTACCCAGACTATTTGCATTGCCCCCCTCTTTAACGCGGCTGCTACTCTCTGTTATTATCTATGCATAAGTCACTTTAAAAACTCTACCTACATGCAAATATTAACTCAATTACCTCGACTAACCGGTGCCCCCGGACATTGACTCAGTACCGCTACCCCCTGTATATAGCCTCGCTATTGTTATCTTACTGCTGCTCTTTAATTATTTGTTACTTTTATTTCTTATTTTTCTTTAGGTATTTTTCTTAAAACTGCATTGTTGGTTAAGGGCTTGTAAGTAAGCATTTCTTCTGTTGTATGACAAATACAATTTGATTTGATTTGAAATTCACTATGGAAAAAAGATAAACAGCACATCAGAAATCAGCTCAATGTAATTGAATAATTCATAGAATCTAACTACTTCTTGGAAAATTGGAAAACTCTAAACAAGCAACAATATGAAGAGTTATCTATCCAAAATGGAGATGTATGGATAAACCACTTTTCCAATCTTTTTGGCTCCATAACAAAGATCAAACAGCAAAAACATATACATGATGTCACAGTATCTAACGAAGGTGGCGCCCCTCCTCGGTCGGGCGGCGCTCGGCGGTCGTCGTCGCCGGCCTATTAGCTGCCACCGATCGTTGTTTCTGTGTCTTTTGGTTTTGTCTGTCTATCCCGCACCTGTTTTGTGTTTGTCATTAGTGGGGGGTTATTTAGTGTGTATTTTCAGTTGGGGTTCTCGTGCGGGATTGTTTATTGTCCACTCAGGACAGTTGCGAGTGTAAACTGTTATTGTCCATTATATTGCCAGGCTGCGCCCCGTGCGCTTTTTTTCCAGTGCGCTTATTTTGGGAAGGTGTTTTCCCCTGGCGGACTTCGCCACGCGCCCTGTGCCCTACGGCTATTGCGTTTTGCTATTATTATTAAAACACAGTTGCTCCGGCCCTCTGTCTCCTGCTCCTGATTCCACATCTCCACTGGTCCTAGACAGCCGTGACACATGATCAAATACAAATCTTAGAATCAACTATTAAAGACTACGAGAACCCACTGGATTCTCCAATTACATTGAATGAACTACAGGACAAAATACAAACCATCCAACCCAAAAAGGCCTGTGGGGTTGATGGTATCCTAAATGAAATGATAAAATATACAGACCATGTGGGAGCAAAACTCATGACTATGATTACATTTCCATTATTAGCAGCATTTAGGCTGTCCACTTTGAAGAGCTGAGACAGAATAGCCATATAAGAAATGGAACATATAGGACCAGGCCCTGCTACCATTATAACCTATACAGCTGTCAGATGTGGGCGTTAACAAGCAAGAACTGAGATGGAAAGATAATAATGGAGAAAGGTCAAGGAAAGCTATTTTCATATAGAGGGAGGGGACTCTATGCGTTATGCAAAGACAGAATCCTATAAAGGTAGGACTCTGTAATATGAGAATTTAGTCTTTTTCATGGAAGGGCTCGGCTCTGTTACGTGTGTAATAGGGTCCTTCCATGGAAGGGCTCGGCTTTGCTACTCTGTATTAAAGTCTATATTGAATTCACAAGTTCTCGTAAGAGTGTTATATTTCTGAGTTAATATTCCACAACAACCACAAATTCCAATTGGCTATACTTAACCTCTTTAACATCATCCTCAGCTCTGGCATATTCCCCAATATTTGGAACCAAGGACTGATCACCCCAATCCACAAAAGTGGAGACAAATTTGACTCCAATAACTACAGTGAGATATGCGTCAACAGCAACCTTGGGAAAATCCTCTGCATTATCATTAACAGCAGACTCATACATTTCCTCAGCGAAAACAATGTACTGAGCAAATGTCAAATTAGTTTTTTACCAAATTACCGTATGACAGACCACATATTCACCCTGTACACCCTAATTGACAAACAAACAAACCAAAACAAAGGCAAAGTCTTCTCATGCTTTGTTGATTTCAAAAAAGCTTTCTACTTAATTTGGCACGAGGGCCTGCTATAAAAATTGATGGAAAGGGGTGATGGGGGAAAAACATACAACATTATTAAATCCATGTACACAAACAACAAGTGTGCGGTTAAAATTGTAAAAAAAAAAAAAAACATTTCTTTCCACAGGGCTGTGGGGTGAGACAGGGATGCAGCTTAAGCCCCACCCTCTTCAACATATATATCAAAGAATTGGCGAGGGCACTAGAACAGTCCGTAGCACCCGGCCTCACCCTACTAGAATCTGAAGTCAAATGTTTACTGTTTGCTGAAGATCTGGTGCCTCTGTCACCAACCAAGGAGGGCCTACAGCAGCACCTATATCTTCTGCACAGATTCAGCCAGACCTGGGCCCTGACAGTAAATCTCAGTAAGACAAAAATAATGGTGATCCACAAAAGGTCCAGTTCCCAGGACCACGAATACAAATTCCATATAGACACCGTTGCCCTAGAGCACACAAAAAACGATACATACCTCGGCCTAAACATCAGTGCCACAGGTAACTTCCACAAACCTGTGAATGATCTGAGAGACAAGGCAAGAAGGGCCTTCTATGACATCAAAAGGAACATAAAATTTGACATACCAATTTTATCTGCCTAAAATTGAATCAGTTATAGAACCCATTGCCCTTTATTGACGTGAGGTATGCTCACTGCTCACCTTGCTCACCGACTGAGAATTCACAAAATGGGACAAACGCCAAATTGAGACTCTGCATGCAGAATTCTGCAAAAATATCCTTCATGTACAACGTAAAACACCAAATAATGGATGCAGAGCAGAATTAGGCCGATACCTGCTAATTATCAAAAACCACAAAAGAGCCGTTAAATTCTACAACCACCTAATAGGAAGCAATTCCCAAACCTTCCATAACAAAGCCATCACCTACAGAGAAATAAAGCCGGAGAAGAGTCCCCTAAGCAAGCTGGTCTTGAGGCTCTGTTCACAAACACCAACAGACCCCACAGGGCCCCAGGACAGCAACACAATTAGACCGAACCAAATCATGAGAAAACAAAAAGATAATAACTTGACAAATTTGAAAGAATTAACCAAAAAACACAGCAAACTAGAACGCCATTTGGCCCTAAACAGAGAGTACACCGTGGCAGAATACCTGACCACTGTGACTGACCTAAAATTAGGGAAACCATTGACTATGTACAGACTTAGTGAGCATAGCCTTGCTATTGAGAAAGGCTGCCGAAGGCAGATCTGGCTCTCAAGAGAAGACAAGCTATGTGCACACTGCCCACAAAATGAGGTGGAAACTAAGCTGCACTTCCTAACCTCCTGCCCAATGTATGACCATATTAGAGACATATATTTCCCTCAGATTACACAGACTCACAAAGAATTAAAAAACAAATCCAATTTTGATAAACTCTCATATCTATTGGGTGAAATACCACAGTGTCCAATCACAGCAGCAAGATTTGTGACCAAGAAAAGGGCAACCAGTGAAGAACAAACACCATTGTAAATACAATCTATTTTTATGTTGATTTATTTTCCCTTTTGTACTTTAACTATTTGCACATCATTACAACACTGTATATAAATAAAAGTTAAATAAAAAAATATAGACATAATATGACATTTGAAATGTCTTTATTCTTTTGGAACTTTTGTAAGTGTAATGTTTACTGTAATTTTTTTCTTGTTTATTTCACAAAGTGTTTATTATCTATTTCACTTGCTTTGACAATACAAGCATATGTTTCCCATGCCATAAAGCCCTTAAATTGAATTGAGAGAATGAACGTGGGCTGAGGTAAGCTCAACACAGCATGATAAATATTGAGAGAAAGAGAGAGAATGAACGTGGGCTGAGGTAAGCTCAACATACTCTCTGTGTTATTAAAATCAATGAACATTAGTTCAACACAGCTTAGTCTATCTTCAGAGAGAGAGGGAGGGAGAAAGAACGAGAGGGGGGGTGGGGGGGGGCTATTTTGAACATGTTCAAAGGGGTGTCCTAAGAGATGCGTGTTTCAGCTTGACCTCGGAAGTGGTGGAGAATAGTGAGCTATGCGTTCTCATCTCTATGTGATGATATGGACCATTGCCTGCATCCACATGCAACCTGGTCTCAGAGCATTTCGTATTATTCTATACGTAAATCCGAGAAACTCCATTCAGAAAATTAAATAGAAATAAAAGTATGCTATGTTATGTTTGGTATGGTTACATAAGACAGATGGTTACTTAAGGCAAAAACAAAAAGAAGGTGATTGGTCGGGTGGATGGGTGGGCGTATAACTTAAAGGTTGCAAATTCGAATCTCATAATGGACAACTTTAGCATTTTAGCTAATTAGCAACTTTTCAACTACTTACTACTTTTTAGCTACTTTGCAACTACTTAGCATGTTAGCTCACCCTTCCCCTAATCCTAACCCTAATCCTTTTAGCTAACCCTTCCCCTAACCCTAATCCTTTTAGCTAACCCTTCCCCTAACCCTAACCCTAACTCTAACATTAACACTTTAACTTAACTCCTAAACTTAACCCTAACCCCTAACCCTAACCCCTAGCCCCGCTAACGTTAGCAAGCTACCTAACGTTAGCCACCTAGCTACAATTTAATTCAAATCAAATCAAATTTTATTTGTCACATGTGCCGAATACAACAGGTTTAGACCTTACCGTGAAATGCTTACTTACAAGCCCTTAACCAATGCAGTTCATGAAATAGAATTAAGAAAATATTTACTAAATTAACTAAAGTAATTAACTAAACTAACTCCCCTCCAAATCTCCGACCACTACCTTGTATCCTTTTCCCTCTTGCTCTCATCCAACACTTCTCACTCTGCCCCTACTCGGATGGTATTGCGCCGTCCCAACCTTCGCTCTCTCTCTCCCGCTACTCTCTCCTCTTCCATCCTATCATCTCTTCCCTCTGCTCAAACCTTCTCCAACCTATCTCCTGATTCTGCCTCCTCAACCCTCCTCTCCTCCCTTTCTGCATCCTTTGATTTTCTCTGTCCCCTATCCTCCAGGCCGGCTCGGTCCTCCCCTCCTGCTCCGTGGCTCGACGACTCACTACGAGCTCACAGAACAGGGCTCCGGGCAGCCGAGCGGAAATGGAGGAAAACTCGCCTCCCTGCGGACCTGGCATCCTTTCACTCACTCCTCTCTACATTCTCCTCTTCTGTCTCTGCTGCTAAAGCCACTTTCTACCACTCTAAATTCCAAGCATCTGCCTCTAACCCTAGGAAGCTCTTTGCTATCTTCTCCTCCCTCCTGAATCCTCCTCCCCCTCCACCCCCCCCTCCCTCTCTGCGGATGACTTCGTCAACCATTTTGAAAAGAAGGTTGACGATATCCGATCCTCGTTTGCTAAGTCAAACGACACCGCTGGTCCTGCTCACACTGCCCTACCCTGTGCTTTGACCTCTTTCTCCCCTCTCTCTCCAGATGAAATCTCGCGTCTTGTGACGGCCGGCCGCCCAACAACCTGCCCACTTGACCCTATCCCCTCCTCTCTTCTCCAGACCATTTCCGGAGACCTTCTCCCCTTCCTCACCTCGCTCATCAACTCATCCTTGACCGCTGGCTACGTCCCTTCCGTCTTCAAGAGAGCGAGAGTTGCACCCCTTCTGAAAAACCTACACTCGATCCCTCCGATGTCAACAACTACAGACCAGTATCCCTTCTTTCTTTTCTCTCCAAAACTCTTGAACGTGCCGTCCTTGGCCAGCTCTCCTGCTATCTCTCTCAGAATGACCTTCTTGATCCTAATCAGTCAGGTTTCAAGACTGGGCATTCAACTGAGACTGCTCTTCTCTGTGTCACAGAGGCTCTCCACACTGCTAAAGCTAACTCTCTCTCCTCTGCTCTCATACTTCTAGACCTATCTGCTGCCTTTGATACTGTGAACCATCAGATCCTCCTCTCCACCCTCTCCGAGTTGGGCATCTCCGGCGCGGCCCACGCTTGGATTGCGTCCTACCTGACAGGTCGCTCCTACCAGGTGGCGTGGCGAGAATCTGTCTCCGCACCATGCGCTCTCACCACTGGTGTCCCCCAGGGCTCTGTTCTAGGCCCTCTCCTATTCTCGCTATACACCAAGTCACTTGGCTCTGTCATATCCTCACATGGTCTCTCCTATCATTGCTATGCAGACGACACACAATTAATCTTCTCCTTTCCCCCTTCTGATAACCAGGCGGCGAATCGCATCTCTGCATGTCTGTCAGACATATCAGTGTGGATGACGGATCACCAGCTCAAGCTGAACCTCGGCAAGACGGAGCTGCTCTTCCTCCCGGGGAAGGACTGCCCGTTCCATGATCTCGCCATCACGGTTGACAACTCCCTTGTGTCCTCCTCCCAGAGTGCTAAGAACCTTGGCGTGATCCTGGACAACACCCTGTCGTTCTCCACTAACATCAAGGCGGTGACCCGATCCTGTAGGTTCATGCTCTACAACATTCGCAGAGTACGACCCTGCCTCACACAGGAAGCGGCGCAGGTCCTAATCCAGGTACTTGTCATCTCCCGTCTGGATTACTGCAACTCGCTGTTGGCTGGGCTCCCTGCCTGTGCCATTAAACCCCTACAACTCATCCAGAACGCTGCAGCCCGTCTGGTGTTCAACCTTCCCAAGTTCTCTCACGTCACCCCGCTCCTCCGCTCTCTCCACTGGCTTCCAGTTGAAGCTCGCATCCGCTACAAGACCATGGTGATTGCCTACGGAGCTGTGAAGGGAACGGCACCTCCATACCTTCAGGCTCTGATCAGGCCCTACACCCAAACAAGGGCACTGCGTTCATCCACCACTGGCCTGCTGGCCCCCCTACCTCTGAGGAAGCACAGTTCCCGCTCAACCCAGTCAAAACTGTTCGCTGCTCTGGCACCCCAATGGTGGAACAAGCTCCCTCACGACGCCAGGACAGCGGAGTCAATCACCACCTTCCGGAGACACCTGAAACCCCACCTCTTTAAGGAATACCTAGGATAGGATAAAGTAATCCTTCTAACCCCCCCCCCCCCCCTTAAAATATTTAGATGCACTATTGTAAAGTGGTTGTTCCACTGGATATCATAAGGTGAATGCACCATTTTGTAAGTCGCTCTGGATAAGAGCGTCTGCTAAATTACTTAAATGTAAATGTAAAGTAAATTTTTTTTAAAAGAAACACAATAAAATTACATAACAATAACGAGGCTATATTCATGGGGGTACTGGTACCGAGTCAATGTACGGGGGTACAGGTTAGTTGAGGTAGTTTGTACATGTAGGTTGGGGTAAAGTGACTATGCATAGATAATAAACAGCAAGTAGCAGCAGTATAAAAACAGGGGGGGGGGGGGGGGGGGGTAGGCCGGGTGGCCTTTTGATTAATTGTTCAGCAGTCATAACATATCATACAATTCGTAACATATCATACGTTTAGCAAATTCGTAACATATTGTATGTTTGTAAATTCGTAACCTCATTTAATATGAATTGTAATTTGCCACATCTACAAATTAATACATACCATACAAAACGTAACATATCAAACTAAATTGTTTGTCTTGGATTTATGTACAGAATAATACTAAATGGTCTGAGACCAGGTTGACACATGATACACTTAGCCTGCAGCCACCAATTCTGATACAGCCAATTGCCTGGATCTACTATCATGATCAAACTATTTGTGAGGCAAATTGCCACTCAATTCCAAGTACAGCTGGTGAAGTAGATCAAATGTAGGGAAGTATGATTTCTTGCACTGCTGGCACTGGTATTAAATCCACATCAGTGTCAATGGTAGGCTACAAGAGGACATCATCTTCAAGTCACTAGCTTGCCAATGTTATTGTACCGTGGCAATCCTTACAGAATTCTTAGACACATTCTTAGACAGGGTGGGAGACATCTTCCTGTGGTTATTTATGAAAATTCAGGAACGTTAAAAGAACATCAGTTTCAGTCTCGGTCTCCCGTCTGGATTACTACAATTCATATTAAATGAGGTTACGAATTTACAAACATACAATATGTTACGAATTTGCTAAACGTATGATATGTTACGAATTGTACGACCCTGCCTCACACAGGAAGCGGCGCAGGTCCTAATCCAGGTACTTGTCATCTCCCGTCTGGATTACTGCAACTCGCTGTTGGCTGGGCTCCCTGCCTGTGCCATTAAACCCCTACAACTCATCCAGAACGCTGCAGCCCGTCTGGTGTTCAACCTTCCCAAGTTCTCTCACGTCACCCCGCTCCTCCGCTCTCTCCACTGGCTTCCAGTTGAAGCTCGCATCCGCTACAAGACCATGGTGATTGCCTACGGAGCTGTGAAGGGAACGGCACCTCCATACCTTCAGGCTCTGATCAGGCCCTACACCCAAACAAGGGCACTGCGTTCATCCACCACTGGCCTGCTGGCTTTATTACAATGGATCTGGGGATCTGAGCATAGGCTAAATATCTCACCAAAACATGTTGCAGTATCAGAAAGCATAGAGGAGTACTGTCAAAGAAATCTAGTGATAGATCTCTCTCTGTATGTGATTTAGTGGCAGGTAACCTGGTGGATAGGAGCGTTGGGCCAGTAACCCAAAGGATTCTGAATCGAATCCTTGAGCCGACAACATAAAAATCTGTAATTCGGCCCTTGAGCAAGGCAATTAACCCTTATTGCTCCAGGGTCGCCATCAATAATGGCTGATCCCTGGCTGTGACCTCACTCTCTAAGGGTGTCTCAGGGGTAATGGGATATGCCAAAAACACATTTCAATTTCACACCTCACACCAGTACAGGTTACACACTTGTACATACAATGAAACTGAACTATATAAGCACCCCCTAATTATTAAATACAATCACAATCAAATGGAGATAATCAGAGGACATCGTTAGTCAATCCATACACATAATGCAGTTTAAGACATAAACTGGATATAACTAAGTGAAACCAGAACACGAGTGTGTTAAATCAACAAGAGAACCAATAGACACATGTCTACCATTAGGGCTTAACTCAACTAATTACTGTCAAACTGAGGCAAACACTGTCTCTGGCACACCACTGCAGACTCATTTTGTCAACAGGGTTCAATTTTAGGGACAGATCAGTGGTGTTGAGCACAGAGAGTTCCACAATATGCTACAGGTGTCAGATCCTAATTTGCTGTACAGCAGGAAATGCAAACTTGTAGTGTTTTCAAAGTTTAAAAAGGCTTCTAAAATGTGTAATTTCTAAATAAAAATGTTGGGCTTAATTTGCCCTAACTAAAAATGTATCTTCCCCTCCCTAAATGTTCACTAATTATAATCCACAAAATAATTCCGATTTCCTGTTGCTGCAGGATTATTTTTCCTCAACTGTAGTGGTCATTCATCTCAAGTATAGTGGTCATTCATCTCAACTATAGTGGTCATTCATCTCAACTATAGTGGTCATTCATCTCAAGTATAGTGGTCATTCATCTCAACTATAGTGGTCATTCATCTCAAGTATAGTGGTCATTCATCTCAACTATAGTGGTCATTCATCTCAACTATAGTGGTCATTCATCTCAAGTATAGTGGTCATTCATCTCAAGTATAGTGGCCATTCATCTCAAGTGTAGTGGTCATTCATCTCAAGTGTAGTGGTCATCCATCTCAAGTGTAGTGGTCATCCATCTCAAGTGTAGTGGTCATCCATCTCAAGTATAGTGGTCATTCATCTCAAGTATAGTGGTCATCCATCTCAAGTATAGTGGTCATCCATCTCAAGTATAGTGGTCATCCATCTCAAGTGTAGTGGTCATCCATCTCAAGTGTAGTGGTCATCCATCTCACGTGTAGTGGTCATCCATCTCAAGTGTAGTGGTCATCCATCTCAAGTATAGTGGTCATCCATCTCAAGTGTAGTGGTCATCCATCTCAAGTATAGTGGTCATCCATCTCAAGTGTAGTGGTCATCCATCTCAAGTGTAGTGGTCATCCATCTCAAGTGTAGTGGTCATCCATCTCACGTGTAGTGGTCATCCATCTCAAGTGTAGTGGTCATCCATCTCAAGTGTAGTGGTCATCCATCTCAAGTATAGTGGTCATCCATCTCAAGTATAGTGGTCATCCATCTCAAGTATAGTGGTCATCCATCTCAAGTATAGTGGTCATTCATCTCAACTGTAGTGGTCATTCATCTCAACTGTAGTGGTCATTCATCTCAACTGTAGTGGTCATTCAAACAAATGGCTTTCTAAGGAAAAGATAAATGAGTTTTGAAAAATATAATCAAGTTGAATTGTTAAGCAGGCTGTACTAGTGGTTTTCAATCTTTTTGGTATTGAAAAGATAAATGAGTTTTGAAAAAGATAATCAAGTTGAATTGTTAAGTTGTTGAGCAGGCTGTACTAGTGGTTTTCAATCTTTTTGGTATTGAACCCTCAATCATGTTTTGCACTGCCCAAAGTGTCCCCTTGTGTGCATCTGATCATTAGGCCCATGTTCTTTTGAGTAGTACCCCATGTTGAGAACAACTGAATGACACTACAGATGTAGGATCTTCATTTGAGCCAGTTTGCTACAGCAGGAAAATAATCCTGCAGCAACAGGAAATGTGAATTATTTTTGTGGATTATAATTAATGGACATTTTTGTATGGGTCGATACATTTTTCCTTTAGGGAAAATCAAGTCTGAAATATCAAACTTCAGAAGCCTTTTTGAAACACAAATACATTCCAAGTTTTTTAATTTCATGCATTGCAGGAAAGTTATCCTGCAACAGGGTGATCAAATTAAGATCCTACATCTGTAACTATCTCATTACGTCTCCTTCTACCTCTGAGCTCTAATTCTCATCATCTCATTTCTGTCCTGCAGTTTTACACAATAACCGTTCCACTCGGATTCGGGACACGTTCGATACCGTCTGGCTCTCAGAGTGTTCTTGGCTAATGGTTCCTGTGTTAGTGTGTGTGTTTGTGTGTGTGTGTGTGCACACTAATGCTTGTGTGTGTGCGCACGTGTGTGTGTGTCATGGTAATTTCAGGCCAGGTTCAGTCACTTTGTTTTCATAAGATACTCGCAGGGGCTTATTTCAGTAATTATTCTACATTGATTTCTGAGAGCCTCATCATCGATAGTGTTTGTCTCCCCATGGAGCATGGCCTGATGGATAATTAAGCAATAAAGCCTGAGGAGGTGTGGTATATGGCCAATATACCACAGCTAAGGGATGTTCTTAGGCCATATATCACAAACCCAGAGGTGCCTTATCGCTATTATAAACTGGTTACCAACGTCATTAGAGCAGTAAAAATAAATGTTTTGTCATACCCGTGGTATACGGTCTGATATACCACGGCTGTCAACCAATCAGCATTCAGGGTTTGAACCAACCAGTTTATACTATAATTGAGTTTATACTATATTTGAGTCGATACTATATTTGAGTCGATACTATGTTTGAGTCGATACTATATTTGAGTCGATACTATATTTGAGTCTATACTATATTTGAGTCGATACTATATTTGAGTCTATACTATATTTGAGTCGATACTATATTTGAGTCTATACTATACTTGCTCTCTGTCGCCTATGTGCATGCCTACAAGTGTGTGTGTAATATTGAGTGTGTGTTGTGTGTGTTCGCACCGTGCATGTATTGTAGTGTAGGGCATGTGCATACCTGTGTGTGTGTGTGTGTGTGTGTGTGTGTGTGTGTGTGTGTGTGTGTGTGTGTGTGTGTGTGTGTGTGTGTGTGTGTGTGTGTTTCTACGTGTGTTGGTACCATGGCATCAGTCATTAATTAGCTGAATGTTGACTCTGCTAGCAGACAGCTTTCAGTTCTTAAATCTCTCTGTTCTGCAGGCCCACTTTAATCACTGCTTCGTCTACCTTTATATCCCTTGACAGTGTGTGTGTTTGTGTCGACAGGGCATTCCTTAGTCACTACCACCTCCTACCTCCCACAGACCGTTACCACCAATGTTGTTCTTACCAACGTCAGCAAAGCCACCGATGGAGAATTAAAACACGGCACGACCATGAGGTATAGTGGTGGGGGGTGTCATGCATCAACGCACCCTCTGACATTTACTGCAAAAGCAATTCACGCTTATCTCTGCTGCAAAGGCAGATTGGCAATGTATTCTTATTAATGCATTTCCTACTTCTGGGCTGTCTTCCTGAATGGGGAAGGAAGATATGTCAAGACTGCAGAGAAAGACAACAACAACAAAAATCTCCAATTATTGTCATTCTGACTCCATGTTCCACTGGCATGCCGATCCACACATGAACAACGTGTAATAGCAAATAGGTAATCTGTGAAGGATTTTTAAGCAATGCCAGTCAGATCTGGGTTCAAATACTATTTTAAATCTTTCAAAAAAATGTAGCGTTTGCTTAGCCGGCCTGAAGTGCCAGAAGGGCGGGGTTTGCACTTTGCACTTTTACGACTATTCTTTTGGTTCCATTGCGTCAGGCAGTCTCAATCAAGTCCAGCTGAAGTAATTTAAAGGATTTCGAATAGGATTTGAACCCAGGTCTGCTGCGGGCTAATGCATGGGGCCAAGAAAAGCAAAACAATAATGGCTGCTGCCATATCATGAGCCAAACTGTTCAGTGTGAATAGTAAACATTATGAGAGTCAAGTTCTCATGGAGAAAGGAGAAAGGAGAGGCAGAGAGAGATCGATAAAGAGACAGAAATAAAGAGATAGAGTGAAAGGAAGAGAGAGGGAGGGAGAGAATGAGAGAGCAGGAGAGAGAGAAGGATAAAAAAGAGAGAGAGATAGAGAGTGAGAGAGAGATAGAAAGAGAGAGAGGTGGTGTGTTTGTTTAGGGATGCTAGTTAGGTTTTGTTTGGCGAGGGCCAAGATGGCCGACAATAATGAACCAATGTTTGAGGAAGATGGTGCCCATTAGAAAGCTATGGAAGTATGTGGAAAGCTGTCATCGGTTTAGTCTGGACAGGTAAAGAGCCAGTTAGTGACTTTATAAAGCATAGAGAGGAAGTGTGATATTGGCGCACTCCAGTGCTCTAGTGAAGAGGAGGACATTTAGAAAGGTTTCTCTTCTTTGCAAAAAGGGTCCTGGAAATCGCTAAAAGCTAAATTAAAATATTCATTAAAGTGGTTCGTGCTTCTACACCTGCATTGCTTGCTGTTTGGGGTTTTAGGCTGGGTTTCTGTACAGCACTTTGCGATATCAGCTGATGTCAGAAGGACTTTATAAATACATTTGATTTGATTCGATTTTTTGTTTAAGTTATACAATATATCTTCCGCACTTTGCCAGTGCATACATTAATAAATGCACAGATTAATAAATTAAACTTTATATTATTAAAGCTTTGTAGGCTATTACAAATCACAAACGTGACAAAAGGAGGTTTATTCGATTCCTGTGCTGATGCATAATAGGTCATCCAATTTGTAGTCCAAATCCTTTCTTTAGTACATCTTAAATGGCTGTTAAACTGAAAGTAAAGGTCAATGAAGCTCATCAAAAGATCCCTGGTTTATATGACACCTGAATAGCAAAACCAAAAGCTTGTTGGGTCCTTGTTCACGTCGTTCACATTGGATAACTTCTGTTCTGTTCTTGTCCTTGAGGATGGGTTTACTTATTATACAAATTCACAGTCACACTCATCTTCAGTGATTGATGGAGAGTTATCAACCCACCTATAGGTCAACGTTCTGTACTGTATGTCTCAGGAGGGAATGCAACTGCCAGCAGGAACTGTCTTCATCATGTCAATTAGAGGAACGCAAACACCACACACACACACACCACTAACTTATTGATGCCAAGGGCTCTGTATTGATTGATCACGTGCCTGCTTTCTAAAACGATCACATCGCTATAAAGATCACAGGTCGATCCATGAGTAAAGCAACAAATGAGACAACCATTTGAAGACAAGTGGCCTGATCTAGATATATTATCTAGGATTGCTGTGACGGATTCAGAGATATTTCTGTCTGATGTTCTTAGCTACATCTTATTTAGTCTTCATCATCCCACTAGTTTGTTGACCATGTTGTCACTCTCTCTCTCTCTCTCTCTCTCCCTCTCTCTCCTAATCAATATCAACACTTCACAAACGGCCTAGTGGCATGTCACCAATATCAATCAGTTATTATTCTCTCTGAGGCGCTGGCATTCCATGTTCCAAGCTCCGTTTATCCCACCCCATCCAAACCCACAAGCCCCACATTGCCTTTCCATCTGGGGCACAGAGATGTTGTAAGGGCTGTCGTGAGAGAGAGACCAAGGTGCAGCGGTGTTAGTGTTCATCTTGAAATTTAATTAGAACAAAAAGAGAACACTACAAAAATGAACAAAAAAACGACAGCAAACAGTCCTGTTAGGAAAATACTGAAAACAGAAACAATTATCCACAAAACCCAAAGGAAAAACATGCTCCTTATGTGTGACTCCCAATCAGCAACAACGAGCTTCAGCTGTGTCTGATTGGGAGCCACACACGGCCCAAAACAAAGAAATACAAAAACATAGAAAAAGGAACATAGAACGCCCACCCAATGTAACACCCTGGCCTAAACAAAATAAAGAACAAAAACCCCTCTCTATGGCCAGGGCGTTACAGATGTGGAAGGAAAAGGGGGAAGAAGGGATGTTTTCTTTTTTTCAGAACCCCTGATATTTTGATGTGCGTGTGGTATACAAGACAGCGGTTATCGGACGGAGAGATGGAAAAGAGGAATTTGGGGATGGAAGGATAGAGGGATGAGCTGGGGCTATTGACCTCCCAATCACTCCCCTGTTTCAGCTTTGACTGTCAGCTTCAACACACACTCGCACACACACACACACACACTTTGCACCTTTGACCCCCCCCCCCCCTTCAGACCCATAATCTGTGGTCTCAACAGTGGAAAGAGGTTAACTGTGAAGAATTCTTCTGAAGACCTCCCAGCTGTGGTCGGTCTGTCTCTCTGGTCGGTCTGTCTCTCTGGTCGGTCTGTGTTAGTACAGGACGGGGATGATTTATGCTGGAGTGTGTGTTTGTGTGTGTGTTATTTTAGGTCCCCACGAGGATAGAAGAACATAATGTGTGTGTGTGTGTGTTTGAGTGTGTGGGTGTGTGTGTGTGTGTGTGTGTGTGTGTGTGTGCGTGCGCACGTGTTTCCTAGTACAGGATCTAAATCAGGTCTGATTTATGCAGAAGGAGGTAAGTGATACTGCAGACACAGTGACACTGCAGACACAGTGATACTCCAGACACAGTGACACTGCAGACACAGTGATACTGCAGACACAGTGATACTGCAGACACAGACCTCAAAGCCATAGATGCTTCCACTGGATCAACAGGTTTATGGCTTCTCTCATACTGCTGTAGGCCTCATTGCATATGAACTGGGATTAAATTACTGATTGCCATTGTTGAATGACTTAAATACAGAGGTGTCCAACTCATTCATGGAGAACCTAGTCTCTGCTGGTTTTAGTTTTTTCCTTTCAATTCAGACCTAGACAACCAGGTGAGGAGAGTTCCTTACTAATCAGTGACCTTAATTCATCAATCAAGTACAAGGGAGGAGCGAAAACCTGCAGACACTCAGCCCTCCATGGAATGATGATGACACGTGATTTAAAAAGAAAATAGGTTGCTAAAAAATAGATATATATTTTGACATAAGTATTTTACAAAGTAAGTATTCATATATCTAGGCCAATGGATGGCATGGTATAAAATGTATAACAAAGTTAAAGTAGTGTTTAATGGCTGTTTGTCTAGCTTGCTTGTGGCTCAGTTGGTAGAGCATGGTGTGTGCAACACCAGGGTTGTGGGTTTGATTCCCATGGGGGGCCAGTACACACAAAAAAATGCATGCATGAAATGTATGCATTCACTACTGTAAGTTGCTCTGGATAAGAGTGTCTACTAAAATGTAAATGATAAGATAGTTCAGGAGGTTAACACTATATACTAACTGTAAAGGATGATCTCTATATGATTGCCTGTGTTACCAAATGGAGGAGAAACAACTGTGGCATCAGCTCAGCTTTTCTTTTCTCTCATTTGAATCTAAAACATAATTTGTGCAATCTTCAAGCTCAAAGGTACAGTAATTTGACCTCAAACCTTGTCGCCCACACTGAAGCCTTATTGGTAGGCTACAAGGGAGTAACAGGAAATTATTTGCATGCTTCCACGCTTACTTTTCTGGAATTGTTTATTTATGTTTCACAATAGATAAATGTAACTAATGTTTACTCAGATATGGTCTTTTGCCAGAAAAGGGAAAGTGAAGAAGATGGAGAAATGAGACAACATAACAGCATGTGGGAATGTGGGAATGACTAGTTTAGCTATCAAAACAAAAATCTGACGCATACTTTGACAATATAATAATGTTGATATTTCACATTAGAATAGATAGATTCAGTCCTTGTTAAGGTTTCAGATCTTTGGCCAGAAAAGGGAGAAGTGATGAAATGTGTTGACAGGAGCATATGGGCATTAGAGAGAGTTAGCCATCACAACACAAATCAGACGCATAATAAGACAGTCTAATGATATTTAGAAAAGACAAGTTCAGGGTTTTCCTCAAAATGCTGCCAGAAAGGGATTTGCATCCGTTATGAAATGTGTCACTAGAGGGACTACTAGACTGATCCCAGATCTGTTTGTGTTTTTATGTATGACCTTAGGAATTGGCTAGACAGCACAAACAGATCTGGAATCATTTACATTTTAGTCATTTAGCAGACGCTCTTATCCAGAGTGACTTACAGTAGTGAATGCATACATTTTTTTTCTCCGTACTGGTCCCCCGTGGGAAACAAACCCACAACCCTGGCGTTGCAAACACCATGCTCTACCAACTGAGCTACACGGGACCAGTCTAGTAGTCCCTCTACTGACACATTTCATAACAGATGCAAATTCCTTTCTGGCAGCTCGGCAGCCTGAAACTTTAGACCAGTGGTTCTCAATCCTGGTCCTGGGGACCCAAAGGGGTGCACATTTTTGTTTTTGCCCTAGCGCTACAAACTTTATTCAAATCATCAAAGCATTTTAATGAGCTGTGTAGTGCTAGGGCAAAAACAAAAACGTGCACCCCTTTGGTTCCCCAGGACCAGGATTGAGAACCAGTGCTTTAGACTGATCCCAGATCTGTTTGTGTTTTCATGTATGACCATAGGAGTTGGCTAGACAGCACAAACAGATCTGGAATCAGTCTAGTAGTACCTCTAGTGACATTTAATAATGGTTGCAAATCTCTTTCTGGCAGCTCGGCAGCCTGACACTTTAGACTGATCCCAGAACTGTTTGTGTTTTCATGTATGACCACAGGAGTTGGCTAAACAGCACAAACAGATCTGGAATCGGGCTAAAGTGTCAGGCTTAAATATTTTAAGCATTTGGGTTGCATACTTATTATATCCGTGGAATTTCAGGCTAATTGTTGTTATTGCAAAGAGAGAGAAAATAAATGCCACACTGACCCACAGCTTAAATCAAACTTGGCCTCTCCTCTCCTCCATCTCGAACCCTCGTTGAAATTCTACTGGGCCTCGTTCAAAGTATGAACCACCAAGAGCGCCAGAGGCTTTGGCCCAAATTCATAAGCAATAAATAATAAAACCGTTTTATGGAGCACAATTTCGACAAGCCACAGTGCATTGAGTAAGTTTAAAGACGAACAAAGGGTTTAGCTTTCAGCGATGTTCAGGATCACAGTGGCCTTTGGTTAGGTGTGCTAGTGTGAAAGCTAAATACAATATTGAGATAGGGTCTTTTATACAAATGTCAGGGATTCCACGTAACAGCTTGTGTTGCTTTGAGCTCATATCACTCTACTTGGTGACGCTATGGAGTGGAGAGAGAAACTAGAATCAAGTCGATGCTGCTGAACAGATGCCATATCTTAATTTGAACCAGTTTGCTACAACAGGAAAATAATCATGCAGCAACAGGAAATTATAATTATTACGTGGATTATAAATATTGGACATTTTTGAAGGGGTTGAAACATTTTTCGTTAGGGTAAATCAAGTCTGGTGTGCTTGGTGTGGTTGATACATTTTTCGTTAGGGTAAATCAAGTCTGGTGTGCTTGGTGTGGTTGAAACATTTTTCGTTAGGGTAAATCAAGTCTGGTGTGCTTGGTGTGGTTGATACATTTTTCGTTAGGGTAAATCAAGTCTGAAATTTAAATGTGGAAGTTACCGAAGCCTTTTTAAACCTCAAATACACTACACGTTTTAAATGTCCTGCATTGCAGGAAAGTTCACCTGCAACTGATCAAATTAAGATCCTACATCTATCGGTTCAAACCTAGAGCTACATCTATTTATCTATATCTGTGGGTTCAAACCTCTTGGGATGATGACTGCTGTTTTCCGTTTTAGAGAAATACTAAACTGACCCACTAAACAACACAACATGTCCTCCCCCTGTCCTCAACATCTGGTTTGTACATGAGCTATTTTTGTTACCATGTAGGTAATGGTTGCTTTCCAACATAATCATATGGTTTTAAAATCTGTTGGATGCTTATTTTCTATTTTTTGTTGTATATTAGTTTAGTTTTTGGTCCCATATTCCTAGCCCGCAATGACTACATCTTCCCCTATTATTGGTAATGGAGACAGGTAAAAAAAAAAACATTGTGTGTGTGTGTGTGTGGGGGGCACGATCTTATTAAAAAAAAATCATTTTTGGGTGTGATTGTTGGTTACTGAAATATGAATATACTGATAGTGCAGTGATTTATCAAAAACACATGCATGACCATTTTCTTTGACAAGATCTAACTAAATTGATTACTGGAAATGTTTGCCCTTGAAAGGAATTTGATTGTGAACTAGACACAAGTGGATTTTTAATTGGCAAGCCTTTCTCTACTGCACACCTGTCTTGTATCAGTCCATGTCCATTCCTCCATGTTCAGCTGTGGGAGCCAAGACAATCCATCACTGACAGTGCTGTTCAGAAACTATAAGGCCTACTTCCCAAATGGCACCCTATTACCTACATAGTGCATAGGGCTCTGGTCAAAAGTAGTGCACTATATAGGGAAAGCCCATTTGGGACGAAGCCTAAGACTACCCAGAGTGCATTTCAGCCCCAAGTTCCCAGAAGATCAATAAACCCATTTTCTCCTCTTTGTCTCTGCTCTTGGTTTCAACATAGGGTTCTGGTGGAGAGAAGGCCTGGCCACGATAAACACCTATATTAGCATACCCCAGGTCGGGGGATTGAAATGTGTGAGTGCTCAGTGCTGGTAGATTTACACCGCGTGATGGATAGAAAGTGTGGAATATTCCATGAATCCATCACTGTGGTAAATCTAAGAACCACTATTGTCTCTGTCTGTCTGAGTGTCTGTCTGTCAGACTGTCACCCCCTCCCACAGAGAAAAGTAGTGAGGTAGCCTGCCAGCGGAACCGAAAGAACCCATCCAACCGTTCCAGAACAAACAAGCTTCCATCTTCCTTCCATTCCACTCATCATAGTCATCTCTTTATGAATGGACTAAGTGCTTAGAGTCAGTGATGCTGATTTGCATATTGTGATGTACTATAGACATTCCAGTAGGCATCCAATTTATCCTGTTGATTCTAGAGTGGCTAGATAGCATATGGCTTTCCAATCATGACAGCAAAACATCTCACTGTAAAACGTTAGGGGGACAGATTATGATATGGTTTGTGGTTTCTGTTTGTCTCTGTGAATAAATTGTATGACTGCATATTGTTTTATTCAAAATAACACTCACGGTGCTGTGTGCATGTGGGCAGTTTGGCAAACAAAGCTGTTCAAATTATTTAGGACTGCAGCTGCTGTTGCCTGGGTGTCAAGATTTCTGCAGTTGGAAAGGTTGTTCTGAAGGCAAAATACAGACAAAAGACCCCATAATAAAGTGACATCAGACACAGTGTCAGCAGCTACTGCATCTGATAGGGTTCCTTTAATTCATATTAATTCAACATCACGTGGGTTTATTGCATAAGATATTGAAGAATTTAGTGCAAATGAAGACTGGAGAGACGGCACAGAAGGAACTTCCATCAGAAACTGATCGGAGAGGCACAACCATCTCTATTCTTGGGTTTGAGGGTGACACTAAAACGCCTGAGACAGGTTGAGATATGGGGTGCTCAGCGATACAGACAGAATATGTTTTTTTTTCTTACCGCATGGGATGCAGATTTGGACGAGCGAAGTGCCGCGCACGCAAACGGTTTGCAGTGACCAAAGAGTACTTAACTCTGTGCTTTTCTTTAGTCTAGCATTTCCAACTTGATATCAACAGAGAGAGATCTTTATCCAAAACCTTTTGCCTGGCTTTTCCAATCCTCCATTTCGCTGCTCCATCGGAGAGCGGTTCAAAGGCCGGAAGGTTCACTGTTGAGACAGAAAAGGGGGGAAGAGAGGAAGAGGAGAGCAGTCAGTGGTTTTCAGGACCACTTTGTGGTCAGTGGGGGAGATTGAGGAGCCGAGGGAGCCCAAGGAGGCCTCAGAGCCAGACTGGGTGTTGGAAGGACAACGGGGCCATTGCACAGGCCAAATGGCAAAGTTTGCGAGCGCAAATTACCAAGAAAATGGGGGAAAGAGATCAGAATGGGGAACATTTTTCATAGAAAAAGGGGGCCGGGGGAGGGGGGGACGTCTCGTCAGGGCCAAGTGCTTGACTTAACTTCTGCTCTACGGGTCTGACTCTGACAACCCCAGCTGTTAAAAAAAGAACGAAAGTTGTCTTCTTCTTGGTCCTGGATTCCGGATCCAACTCCCAAGATCAATATTCCCACAACTGTGGCGCTCTTTGAGATGGGGTGCGTCGCAAAAGGCAACCTATTCCCTATAGAACCCTACAGGTCCTGGTCAAAAGTAGTGCACTGTGTAGAGAATAGGATGCATTTTGGGACGTAGACATGGTACTAATGGGGAAGGTTTGAGCCATTCCAATCCTTTGAACTTCCAACGCTGTTTTGCGCTTCTGGATGATCAAGGTCGTCGGTTGTCACGCAATTCCTGCTCGTGTTATCAGATCCTGGCTTCCTACTGAGGAACGTTGAAAGAGAAACCATCTCCTGCCACTGTTAAGCCCGTTTGGTGCGTATGTGTGAGGTGAAGGTAGTCTGGCTGGTACTGATGTCGTTATTTTCTGGCCTTAATGGCCATGTACTCTTATAGTCTCCACCTGGCACAGCCAGAAGAGGACTGGCCACCCCTCAGAGCCTGGCTCCTCTCTAGGTTTCTTCCTAGGTTCCTGCCTTTTTAGGGAGTTTTTTCTAGCCACCGTGCTTCTACATCTGCATTGCTTGCTGTTTGGGGTTTTAAGCTGGGTTTCTGTATAAGGTCTTTGTGACATCTGCTGATGTAAAAATGGCTTTATAATTAAATGTCATTGATTGATTGATTTTCAGGAATGTCACGTTAAAATGGGAAAGGAATTACAGAGAAAGTAGGAAGTGAAATGAAGGAGATGTTTTCACTTCTTAGATTGCTTCGGCGATTTTTTAGATCAAAAGGTCAAACCCTCCTTTGATGCACCTCGTTAAATTCCCTTTTCAATTTTTTATGCGGCATTCCATTTACTTTTCACACACTGGTTGTTTCTTGATCGCGCATTTGATCATTCTCACCGTCTCTCACCTTCTTTCACTCTAACAGATGTTGTGGTTCTTACGTTGTGTTCTGGTTTTGTTGATAGACTACTCTTCAGCCAGACATCTTTCTCGCCATTTCAGCCTTCACAAAGCCTCTCTTTGTGAGAGATGTTTTGAATCATTTGGAAGGCCTAGTAGACCTGGTCCAGTCCAATGGAATACCAAACCAATGTCTCAGAGTATTCCCTCAGAACCATACTAAACATGAATGTCCTCTCTCGTCTCTTTCTCTCTCTCTTTCTGTCTCTTTCTCTCTCTTTCTCTCTCTCTTTCTGTCTCTTTCTCTCTCTCTTTCTGTCTCTTTCTCTTCCTCGCTCTCCTCTCTTTCTCTCTTCCTCACCCTCCTCTCTTTCTCTCTCTCTGTCTCTTTCTCTCTCTGTGTCTCTTTCTCTCTCTCTTTCTGTCTCTTTCTCTTCCTCACCCTCCTCTCTTTCTTTCTTGCTTTTTCTTTCTTTCTTTCTTTCTTTCTTTCTTTCTTTCTTTCTTTCTTTCTTTCTTTCTTTCTTTCTTTCTTTCTTTCTTTCTTTCTTTCTTTCTGTCGCTTATTCTCTTCCTTGCCCTCCTCTCTTTCTCTATCTCTTTCTGTCTCTTTCTGTCTCTCTCTCTTTCCATCCACTTCTTTTTGCTCTTAATCCAATGCCAAGCCACAAGCCTGTGTCTGCCCTGGCGTTGCCAAATAATGATTTAATTAAACAAACACGCGCACCTGTCTCCAGTGGGCAGTACGAGACGAGCGCCACGCTTTGGTTGGACCACCTGACACATTCCTCCTATCACCTCTTTTTATACTAAGCTGTCAATCAAAGAGAGAGAAAGACAGACAGTTTCAGCACTAAATGAATAATGTTAGTAGTAGAGGATGGAAAGGAGTTCCCTAACTAAGCTGCATGGTCTCTGGGTAACCATATGAGTGAGTATTAAAATGACATTCAATATATTTAAAACCAGAGTGGGATAACACACAGGCCTACAGTAAGTAGTATAACATTAATAATTCTTGGGCTGATCAGAGTGAATTAATTCCCTTGATATCTGGGCTATCTATAGCAGGCTAATAAAGCCTGTCATAATCAATCACTGCATGAATTAAGTGTCTGGTTTAGAATATATTTGCCTAATATTAGCCTATATCATACATTTAGACAGGAGAGTAAAAAGCCACTAGAGAACCAGTCTGCCTACCTCATAGGCCTATAGTATGTCCTCCGCAAAGTATTCAACTTTTACTGGGTCTGGCCTGATAGTTGACACCTCTAGTTATTTATAACATCATGTTTCATATGCAGCGTCAGCGTAGCAAGAGAGAAATGCCATCTCTCGTCTTGGTTTGCACTTTATCATCAATTTGAAACCAAGCATTGATCCTAAGACCTGGAAAAAGAACACTGATCTAGAGAAATCAGATAGATCTCACTAGGGCGGCAGGTAGCCTAGCGAATAGAGCGTGGGGCCAGTAACCGAAAGGTCGCTGTTTTGAATACCCCAGCCGACAAGGTGAGAAATCTGTTTATGTGCCCTTGAGCAAGGCAGTTAACCTTCATTTGCTCCAGGGGTGCCATAATACTATGGCTGACCCTGTAAAACAACACATTTCACTGCACCTATCTGGTGTATGTGACAATAAAACATATATATTTTTGCTACAATACCTCAAGGCACACTCTGAGATGCACACGTTAAAAACACTTGCAACAAATTTATTTTTACAGGAGCACAGAAAATAGCCTGAATTACTGTATACCAGTATTTAATGGTGAATTATAAGTATAAGTATCATTTCACACTTTCCTATACAGGCTGCACTATACTGTCAAACCTACTGCATGTAGTGTTTCACCTTGTCACGACTTCTACCGAAATCGATGCCCCTCCTTGTTTGGGTGATGCTCGGCGGGTCGACGTCACCGGTCTTCTAGCCATCATTGATCCATTTTTCATTTTCCATTGGTTTTGTCTTGTCTTCCTACACACCTGGTTCCAATCCCATTAATTACATACTGTGTATTTAACCCTCTGTTTCCCCTCATGTCCTTGTCGGAGATTGTTTGTGGTTATGTGTTCGTGTATTTTGTATAGGTGTGCGACGGGTTAGTTTACTCATGTTTATCTTTTATGTACGTTGGTTTTTTGGAGTTTGTTTTAATATAATTAAACTACTCCAGTTCCACCAAGTTGGTTTCTCCTGCGCCTGACTTCCCTGCCACCCACACACATGACAATGACAGACTCTCCGACCAAAATTATGAAGTCAGCAGGAAAGGATACCCCGGACATGGAGGTGGAGGAGCGCGTCCAGGAGCATGCGAAGAAGCTTCACCATCTATGCGCCGCCATGGATCGCGTTGTCCAGAATATGGACCGCTGGGAGAGAAAGGGAGTTCTTCCAGCACCTCCACCAGCCCAACCGAGATCTATACTGAGCGCCCCTTCTCAACCTGAACCCGGTGGAATCCGTATATCCATGCCTCAGGGGTATGACGGAAATACTGCCGGCTGCCAGGGTTTCTTCCTCCAATTAGACCTTTATCTGGCCACGGTCCACCCAGTTCCATCAGACCGTGAGAAGAGTTTCGCCCTCGTCTCGTGCCTCACCGGGAGAGCCCTGGAATGGGCCAGCGCTGTGTGTGGAGGAGGAGATGCGGCGTTGGACCGTTATGAGGAGTTCACCCACCGTTTTCGGGCAGTCTTCGACCACCCACCCGAAGGCAGAGCGGCGGGTGAGCGCCTCTACCATCTGAGGCAGGAGATGAGGAGCGTCCAGGATTTTGCCCTGGAGTTCAGTGCGGGATGGAATCACAGGGCCCTGATCGACCATTACTGCTGCAGTCTGCGTGAGGACGTCCGTCGGGAGCTGGCCTGCAGAGACACCACCCTCACCTTCGACCAGCTGGTGGATCTGTCCATCCGGCTGGACAATTTGCTGGCTGCTCGCGGACATCCAGATCGGGGTCTGGTGGTTCCATCCTCCCGCACCCCCTCTCCTATACACATGGAGCTGGGAGGGAGGGTGCAGAGGGAGACCGGAGGGGGTTCCCGCTCATGCACCATCTGTGACCGCAGAGGTCACACTGCTGGTCGGTGCAGGGTAGGTTCTTCTGGGAAGCGAGGTAGCAGGCAGGGCGCTCTGGCGCCACCCCAGGTGAGTAGGCACCATTCTCATCCAGAGCCCTCTGTTGCCCATATATTTGTGTCTGTCACTTTTCCAGATTTTTCCCCGTGTTCCCAGCATAAGGCGCTAGTAGATTCAGGCGTGACTGGGAATTTTATTGATCAAGCGTTTGCTCATAGTTTAGGGACCCCCATTGTACCCGTGGATGTGCCATTCCCCGTTCACACTTTAGATAGTCGACCATTAGGGTCAGGGTTTATCAGGCAGGCCACAGCTCCTTTGAGTATGGTGACGCAGGGGGGGTCACAAGGAAAAAATGTGTCTTTTCCTTATTGACACTCCTGTGTATCCCGTGGTGCTGGGTCTACCTTGGTTAACTTGTCATAACCCCACTTTTTCTTGGCCACAGAGGGCTCTCACGGGGTGGTCGCGAGAGTGCTCAGGTAGGTGTGTAGGGGTTTCCGTTGGTGCTACTACGGTGGAAAGTCCAGACCAGGTCTCCACCGTGCACATTCCCCCCGAATATGCCGATTTGGCTCTCGCCTTCTGTAAAAAGAAGGCGACTCAATTACCACCCCATCGACAGGGGGATTGTGCGATAAATCTCATGGTAGACGCTGCACTTCCCAGGAGTCATGTGTATCCCCTGTTGCAAGCGGAGACGTTGGCTATGGAGACATAAGTCTCCGAATCCCTGTGTCAGGGGTACATTCGGTCCTCCATTTCACCCGTCTCCTCGAGTTTCTTTTTTGTGAAGAAGAAGGATGGAGGTCTGCGCCCGTGCATTGATTATCGAGGTCTCAATAAAATCACGGTGGGGTACAGTTACCCGCTACCTCTGATCGCCACGGCGATTGAGTTAATGCACGGGGTGCGCTTTTTCACCAAACTGGATCTCAGGAGTGCGTACAACCTGGTGCGTATCCGAGAGGGAGGCGAGTGGAAGACAGCATTTAGTACCACCTCAGGGCATTATGAGTACCTCGTCATGCCGTACGGGTTGAAGAATGCTCCATCAGTCTTCCAATCTTTTGTAGACAAGATTTTCAGGGACCTGCACGGGCAGGGTGTAGTGGTGTATATTGATGACATTCTGATATACTCCGCTACACACGCCGAGCATGTGTCCCTGGTGCGCAGAGTGCTTGGACGCCTGTTGGAGCATGACCTGTATGTCAAGGCTGAGAAATGCCTGTTCTTTCAACAGTCCGTCTCCTTCTTAGGGTATCGGCTATCCACGTCAGGAGTGGAGATGGAAAGTGACCGCATGGCAGCCGTGCGTAATTGGCCGACTCCAAGCAATTTTTAGGGTTTGCCAATTACTACCGGAGGTTTATCCGGGGTTTTGGTCAGGTAGCTGCTCCCATTACCTCACTGCTGAAGGGGGGTCCGGTGCGCTTGCAGTGGTCGGCTAGGGCGGACAAGGCTTTTAGGCAACTGAAGGCTCTGTTTACCTCGGTTCCTGTTTTGGCTCATCCGGATCTCTCTTTGCAATTCATAGTGGAGGTGGACGCGTCTGAGGCTGAGATAGGAGCTGTGCTCTCTCAGCGCTCGGGTACGCCACCTAAGCTCCGCCCCTGTGCCTTCTTCTCTAAGAAGCTCAGCCCGGCAGAACGAAACTATGATGTGGGGGACCGGAAGCTGTTGGCTGTCGTCAAGGCTTTGAAGGTGTGGAGACATTGGCTTGAGGGGGCTGAACACCCTTTTCTCATCTGGACTGACCACCGCAATCTGGAGTACATCCGGAAGGCGAGGAGACTGAATCCTCGCCAGGCAAGGTGGGCCATGTTTTTCACCCATTTTGTGTTTACCCTCTCTTACAGACCAGGCTCCCAGAACGTTAAGGCAGATGCACTGTCCCGGCTGTATGACACTGAGGAGCGGTCCATAGATCCCACTCCCATAATCCCAGCCTCTTGTTTGGTGGCACCGGTAGTGTGGGAGCTGGACGCGGACATTGAGCAGGCGTCATGTGCAGAGCCCGTTCTCCCTCAGTGTCCAGCTGGGCGTCTGTACGGTCCGTCTGCTGTCCGTGACCGATTGATCTACTGTGCTCACACGTCACCCTCCTCTGGTCATCCTGGGATCGGTCGGACGATGCGCTGTCTTAGTGGGAAATACTGGTGGCCCACTTTAGTTAACCTGTCTGGGCCAGTGGGACGCTTGCGTCCCACCCTAATCAACAGCCAGTGGAATCGCGTCGCGCTAAATGCAAAACCTCATAAATGCTATAACTTCAATTTCTCAAACATATGACTATTTTACACCGTTTTATAGATACACCTCTCCTGAATCGAACCACGTTGTCCGATTTCAAAAAGACTTTACAGCAAAAGCAAAACATTAGATTATGTCAGCCGAGTACCCAGCCAGAAATAATCACACAGCCATTTTCAAAGCAACTAGCATGCATCACAAATACCCAAAACACAGCTAAATGCAGCACTAACCTTTGACAACCTTCATCAGATGACACTCCTAGGACATCATGTTACACAACACATGCATTTTTTTGTTCGATAAAGTTCATATTTATATATAAAAACAGCATTTTACATCGGAGCATGACGTTCAGAAAATCTTTTCCCTCAAATGCTTCTGGTGAATTAGCGCCACAATTTACAAAATTACTATTCGAAAACATTGTTAAAATGTAATATTGTCATTCAAAGATTTATAGATTAACATGTCTTGAATGCCATCTCTTTGCCAGATTTTAAAAATAACTTTACTGAGAAATCACACTTTGCAATAAACGACGTGGTATGCCCAGAAAAAAAGTCTAGGCTATAAATGTTGGAGCCATCTTGGAACGATCAACCATCAAAAATACTATTGTAAATAATCCCTTACCTTTGATTATCTTTATCAGAAGGCACTTCTAGGAATCCCAGGTCCATAACAAATGTAGTTTTGTTCAAAAAAGTAAATAATTTATGTCCCAATAGTGTTAGCGCGCTCCGAAGGCTAGTGAAAATGTACCGTGTGCGTCTGACTTGTCGTCAGGAATGAGTAAAAAAAATATATTTAAGTTCGTTCAAACATGTCAAACGTTGTATAACATAAATCTTTAGGGGCTTTTTAAACCAGGGCTTCAATAATATTCCATTGGGACGGTTGCATTGTCTTTCAAAACGTTTCGAAAAGGGAGAGTACCCATGGGCGCCGACGTCACAATGGTAATGGCCCATCCCCTGTGACCAAGATAAACAGCCTCTCTTTCAGTCAATTTTGATAGTAGGAGACTCAAACCACTTTGTAAAGACTGGGGACATCTAGTGGAAGCCATAGGAAGTGCTAAATGATTCACAAGCCCCTGTGTGTTTCAATGGCAAATGTTTGAAGTGATATCCACACATCAGATTTCAGTTTCCTGTCAGGATTTGTCTCAGGGTTTTGACTGCCATATGAGTTCTGTTATACTCACAGACACCATTCAAACAGTTTTAGAAACTTTAGGGTGTTTTCTATCCAAATCAAACAATTATATGCATATTCTAGTTACTGGGCAAGAGTAGTAACCAGATTAAATCGGGTACGTTTTTTTATCCGGCCGTGCAAATACTGCCCCCAATCCCCAACAGGTTAAGGACGTGAGGGTTTACAGCAGGGGGACCTTGCGGGCGCTGCAGGATTTCAGTCCTTCACAGCGTAGTGTGTTACCAATTGTTTTCTTGGTGACTATGGTCCCAGCTGCCTTGAGATCATTGACAAGATCTTCCAGTTTAGTTCTGGGCTGATTCCTCACCGTTCTCATGATCATTGGAACTCCACGAGGTGAGATCTTGCATGGAGCCCCAGGCCGAGGGAGATTGACAGTTCTTTTGTGTTTCTTCCATTTGCGAATAACCGCACCAAATGTTGCCACCTTCTCACCAAGCTGCTTGGCGATGGTCTTGTAGCCCATTCCAGCCTTGTGTAGGTCTACAATCTTGTCCCTGACATCCTTGGAGAGCTCTTTGGTCTTGGCCATGGTGGAGAGTTTGGAATCTGATTGATTGATTGCTTCTGTGGACAGGTGTCTTTTTTACAGGTAACAAGCTGCGGTTAGGAGCACTCCCTTTAAGAGTGTGCTCCTAATCTCAGCTCGTTACCTGTATAAAAGACACCTGGGAGCCAGAAATGTTTCTGATTGAGAGGGGGTCAAGTACTTACTTCCATCATTAAAATGCAAATCAATTTATAACATTTTTGACATGCGTTTTTCTGGATATTTTTGTTGTTATTCTATCTCTCACTGTTCAAATAAACCTACCATTAAAATTATAGACGAATCCTTTCTTTGTCAGTGGGCAAACGTACAAAATCAGCAGGGGATCAAATACTTTTTCCCCCCACTGTATGTTTCCTCCTGCTCAGTGTGCGCCCAGTGCAAGGCTCCTAGACACTGACCCAGAGGTAAGTTACAACCCTTACCCGTTCCACAACGACCATGGTCGCACTTGTCGGTGGATTTCCTAACCGATCTTCCACCTTCACAAGGTAACACCACGATCCTGGTTGTTGTGGATCGTTTTTCTAAGTCCTGTCGTCTCCTCCCTTTGCCCGGTCTCCCTACGGCCCTACAGACTGCGGAGGCTCTGTTTACACACGTCTTCCGGCACTACGGGGTGCCTGAGGATATAGTGTCTGATCGGGGCCCCCAGGTTATGTCAAGGGTCTGGAAGGCGTTCATGGAATGGCTGGGGGTCTCGGTCAGCCTTACCTTGGGTTTTCACCCTGAGAGTAACAGGCAGGTGGAGAGAGTTAACCAGGATGTGGGTAGGTTTCTGAGGTCTTATTGCCAGGACCGGCCGGGGGAGTGGTCGGCGTTCGTGCCCTGGGCAGAGATGGCCCAGAACTCGCTCCGCCACTCCTCCACTAACCTTTCTCCTTTTCAGTGTGTGTTGGGGTATCAGCCGGTTCTGGCCCCTTTGCATCAGAGTCAGACCGAGGCTCCTGCGGTGGACGACTGGTTCCGGCGCGCGGAGGAAACCTGGGACACTGCTCACATCCACCAAGTTGGTGCAGACTGTCACCGCAGTGAGGCCCCGGTGTTTGCACCGGGGGACAGGGTCTGGCTCTCAACCCGAAACCTGCCCCTCCGCCTGCCCTGCCGGAAGCTGGGTCCGCGGTTTGTGGGACTGTTTAAAGTCCTGAGGAGAGTGAACGAGGTATGTTACAGGTTAAAGCTTCCCCCCCATTACCGCATTAACCCCTCGTTCCACGTGTCTCTCCTCAGGCCGGTGGTGGCTGGCCCGCTCCAGGAGGCTGAGGTGCGGGAGGTTCCTCCGCCCCCTCTGGACATTGAGGGGGCCCCGGCGTACTCTGTTCGATCCATCCTGGAATCGAGACGTCGGGCGAGACGTCGGGACCTTCAGTACCTCGTGGACTAGGAGGGGTACGGTCCGGAGGAGAGATGCTGGGTTCCGGTGGAGGATCCTTCCCTGCTGCGAGAGTTCCATCATCTTCATCCGGATCACCCTGCACCTCGTCCTCTGGGTCGTCCCCGAGGCCGGTGTCGACGCGCTGCTGGAGCCGCACATCGGCTCTGCCGAAGTCGATGCCCCTCCTTGTTCGGGTGGTGCTCGGCGGGTCGACGTCACCGGTCTTCTAGCCATCATTGATCCATTTTTCATTTTCCATTGGTTTTGTCTTGTCTTCCTACACACCTGGTTCCAATCCCATTAATTACATGTTGTGTATTTAACCCTCTCTTTCCCCTCATGTCCTTGTCGGAGATTGTTGTGGTTATGTGTTCGTGTATTTTGTATAGGTGTGCGACGGGTTAGCTTACCCATGTTTATCTTTAATGTACGTTGGTTTCTTGGAGTTTGTTTTAATATAATTAAACTACTCCAGTTCCACCAAGTTGGTTTCTCCTGCGCCTGACTTCCCTGCCACCTACACACACGACAATGACACACCTCTTATAATGATGGGCTATAGACCATATGTTCATGTAATTTTTACTGAGCAATAATGATCAAATTAATCAATAATGGCTATTTAAAAACAAACAAATATTTAGGTATCTGTTTTAAACTATAGATGTTTGGCAGCTGGTTATTGTAATGCTATTTGAGTTATTATTTCCTGAACCATGTATATACAGACTGATATTAAAAAGTAATGTGACTCACATTGGCTACAGTAGCCTAGTATAACAGTGACCGTAAAACGTACATGTAAACATGGACAAATGACATGAAAAAGTGTTCTTCTATGTCTGAAAATAATATGACTTAAAATTGACTCACGGGGCCGCCCATGGGCTACCTATCCTTTAGGACACCGCGCTATATAAAACGCTATTGAGAAGCACGAGTCAGAGAAGCTCCGGTACAGCCTATCCGCAGCATTGGAATATTCCACGCGCTCACTCTCCTGATCATGAAACTCCAATAAACGGAATTAAAAGCGATGAAGGCAATTCTGTTGGGAAGTTGTTGAACATTTGTTTTCCGAGAACAATGGGGAATATTAACTCAGTGTCATCATCCTGCCGAAGAGATATCATGGAACAATGATTCTTCTTTTAGAGTACTTTTATTCTGCCCCAGTCGATTTAGGAAGACTTCGGTGAATGTGTTTCGTTTTCAACGGTTTCTTTGGATTATATAGATAGATACCTGTATATCTTTCTGGAATCTGGATTTTGAATAACACCGCGGACAATTCCGTTAACAGGGTGGACATCACAATTGACTGGAATTATTCAGCCCAATCTGTAATGGTAATGATTATTCATTAAATATTTTCTTATCATAATTATGATGGCTTTTTGTGTATGGCAACAGTATTAATAAAGGGTAACCAAATGGACAGCTTTGGAAAAAAATAACCCTCCTCAAAGAAATTATGTTAAGAATGTTTCAGAGCCACAAAGACATGTCAGTGGTATGTATGGCATGGTAGTGCATATTTAAAATAGCTAAACACACCTTGACCTCAATAATAATTACAGGTTGACTCGATAAGGTAATCATTTGTCATTTAGTAGGGTGATTAGGATGACAGTGACAGGTCAATCCAGAAAATGTCTTTGGATGTTTTCTGATTCATCCTCAGTGACTTGATACTAAACCTATTTTAGTTTCATTTACAGTAAGGGTGAGCTGTGCCGGGAGAACTGTTTTCCTCAAGTTTAGTGAGTATGTAGGTCTATTCATGACACATATATGCATTTATATTGAATGCACCACCTGTTGGATTATTTTTTTTTTTTACTATAATAGAACAGAAAACAATAGAATAGAATTGAGTAGAATAGAATAGCCTATTTATTAATTGAGTTGGGTAGAATAGCCTATTTATTAATTGAGTTGGGTAGAATAGCCTATTTATTAATTGAGTTGGGTAGAATAGCCTATTTATTAATTGAGTTGGGTAGAATAGCCTAGTTATTAATTGAGTTGGGTAGAATAGCATAGTTATTAATTGAGTAGAATATAATAGCCTAGTTATTAATTGAGTTGGGTAGAATAGCATAGTTATTAATTGAGTTGGGTAGAATAGCCTAGTTATTAATTTAGTTGGGTAGAATAGCATAGTCATTAATTGAGTAGAATAGAATAGCCTAGTTATTAATTGAGTTGGGTAGAATAGCCTAGTTATTAATTGAGTTGGGTAGAATAAGCTTGGCAGCATATATCACCTCTATTAATGACATTAGACCACTGAATAAAACAGACAAATCTGTATTAGAAACATAGCCTCTGTACTGTCTGCCACATCAATACAATATAGACACTGTTGAAACACAAACATGTGTGTAGAGTTATCAGAAATGCGTTTTTGCTTAAGATTTATTGCTTGAAAGTCTACTTTTAAACCAACGAACACAGACCATTTGAGGCGGTTTAAAAATAACCATCACCTCAATGTAATGTCCATGTTTCCATGCTTCCCAAAGACAAGTGTTAATGTGAGGAAACCATTTTGTCAAGAGAGAGAGCGAGAACGTGTGTTGCCTGCTGCCTCCCTGGTCTAGAATAGAGCCTGAGGGATTGAAGCTGCTCATGGAATGTGTCTCAATAGTTATGTGCTTGTCAACAGGGAACTGTTATAACTTGCCCTTAGTTCTAACCCATCAGTGGCGTATGACTAATGTACAACAGATTGTATGATACAACAGAGAGTTTTTCAGCAGAAAAGTCATTACACCAGTGTGTGGAGACAATGCAGAATGGTTGTGTCTATATTTGTGTGCAGACAACCTCTCAGTTGTATCACGCAAATATCAGTTGTATCACAACTATTGTGTCAAATGCGTTGTATATCAATTGTACAACCTTAGTGTGAATAGAGCAGCTGTTTTGTGGGATTAGGTGGAAGCTGTCCCGAACCGCTGATACAGGCTCAGATATTGTTTAATGGTTCCTTAATAGTTATGTTTGGGAATTGGGATAGAATGAGCTGATCCTATAGCTGTGGTTAGGGGTTAGGTGCTATTACCTCAAATAAACATTTAAAATAAATTGTAATCATTATTCGTCATGTACACAGTTTACAGCAGGTATAAAAGTTTAAGTGAAATGCTTGCGTGATAGATGCTCAACATTGCAGTACAATATCAATAAAAATCAAAAGTAAATACAAAATAATGAGTAATTAGAGGAAGGTAGTATGCATTGAAAACTGATATGTACACAATAGAATATACAGTATAGATAATGAATGTGTTATGTCAAGTATGACTGTGTTACAAATATAAAGTGGATAGTGTCTTGGTTGCGCAGTTGAATAAATGGTATATAATAGAACAGCAGTGTTGAGTGTGTGTGTGTGTGTGTGTGTGTGTGTGTGTGTGTGTGTGTGTGTGTGTGTGTGTGTGTGTTTATGTGTGCTTCTGTGTTTGTGCTTGTGTAAGGGTTGGATGTGTGGAGAGTTAATGCAAACAGTCTCTAAGGTACAGATATTCTCTGAGGTGCAAATAGCTATTTTTGTCAAGTTTAAGTTTAAAGGGGCTTTAAAGCATATTCTATATCTATGTGGGTTAAATAGTATAGAGAACTGTGTTGTCATTCATGAGTTACTCATCCTCGTGATATTTTATAGCTAGTAGATAGCTAGATAGGGAAGAAGACATGTTGTGTTGCTGAAACTTGAGAGTCTGAATTCTAGTATTGACTGTGTGTGTTTTCCATTTATATTGCTACCTATACGATGACCCCATTCCCCCATGTTACTTACAGGTCATTGAAGCCTGAAATACCACTATAATCATATTGTCTCTCTCCTTGTCTTCACAGCCTCTCTCAGTGATGGGGTTCCTGACCTTCAAAGCCCAGTGATGCTAGCCATGAATCACAACAACTTCTCCGGGCCCCCGGGGGCCCTCGACCCCCTCTCCAACCTCAGCCAGTGGGACATGGAGATGGTAGGTAGGCCAGATATTAGAGAAGTGGAACAGTAACCGGAAGGTCACTGGTTAAAGTCCAGGGGGCCAGAACTAGCTAATGGAGGGAGGCTGGTTTCACTTCTGTGTGTGTGTATGTGTGATGTCCGGTGGGTTGGATAACATTAGACAGCAAAAAGACACAGTTCAGATTGTGATTGGACATAAAGTTGTATTGTATATTGCATATTGTATAGGTGGAAATGGAGAGTCTGGCTCACCTGGGGAACCTCACCTTGGACAAACCTATATCCGGAGGCCCGATCGCAGCCGCTCTCTCAATGACCCTGGGCGTCATCTCCAACATCGTGGCCTTGTTCATCCTGGCCAACGCCTACTCCCACCAGCGCCGACGCTCCAAAGCCACCTTCCTCCTCTTTGCCAGCTCCCTGGTACTGACAGATGTTTTTGGGCACATCATCCCGGGAGTGCTGGTCCTCCGGCTTTACCACTCCGGAGGGGTGTTCCCTGAGGCGGCAGCCGCTTCCTCAAACGGCTCGACCGACCCCATGTGCCAGTTCCTAGGTGGATCTATGGTGTTCTTCGGCCTGTGTCCGCTCTTCCTGGGCTGTGCGATGGCCGCCGAGCGCTGTCTGGGTGTTACGCAGCCACTGCTCCACTCCTCCTTAGTTACCACCACCCGTACCAAGCTGTCCCTCTCTGGGATCTGGCTGGTGGCCCTCTGCGTGGCCCTGCTGCCCTGTTTCCAGCTGGGGTCATACACCTACCAGCACCCCAACAGCTGGTGTTTTATCAAGGTCAGTAGCCAGCAGGGCTGGGGTGAATTCGAATTCACAGCTGTCAGTTCAGAAAGTGATTTTAATAAAAAAATTTAAGAAATGGAAAAACGTTTTTATGTATTATTTATTGATTTAATTACATTTGAATAGACCCCAGCCCTGGCAGCCAGATACTGAGCTCCCCTAATGCTTTAGGTTGAACATTCTCAAAGTTCTATGGCAGTTATTTAAACAATGTGACGTTTAATAAATCTGCCTACCACCATTAAAGTGAATGGAGGCACAAAAAGCTTCATAGAAATAACACAGGATAAAGTACAGAGTTAAAGTACAGCGTTATATACAACAACGACTAAATGTCTGTCTTCTCCTTCATCAAGGTCTTAGCTAACGACACCCAGGAAGCGGACGTAGCCTTCGTTACGCTCTTCTCCGGGCTGGGCCTGACGTCGCTGGGGGTGGCCCTGGTGTGTAACACCATCAGCGGGCTGACCCTGGTTCTGGCCAGGCTGAGACGGAGGCCCTCAGGCTACTCATCGTCCCACAGCCACCGCTCAGTGGCCAAGAGCCACGATATAGAGATGGTAGTGCAGCTGGTGGGCATCATGGTCACGTCCTGTATCTGCTGGAGCCCTCTGCTGGTGAGTGGGACAAGTGGGAATAGGTCATGAACAAGTGTAGACGCTGATGCTACTGATTCCATCCACCACACCATGCCTATTCCCTACACCCGCTACACATTTAGAAAAAAGTCACCCAACAACAAAGACTGGCCACAGGCCCCTTCAGTTTGATCCATTTGTACACTGAAAATACACAAGATTATTAAAAAAAAATGGAATTAGGCTGTCAATGCCCCATCAAAAAAATAGGTTGCATGATGCTGCTGGATCAAAGTATAACAATGAACAATTATATCTCTTCTATTATGCCCCAGATCTTCGGGCTCATGTCAGTGATGCGCTCCTATAGGGGCTCCATTGATAAAGCTGACATGGCCACCTACGAGACGTTGAATTTGATGGGCGTGAGGTTGGCTTCCTGGAACCAGATCCTGGACCCCTGGGTCTATATCCTGCTGCGTCGGGCCGTCCTCCGCAAGATCTACCTCATCACCAAGCGCCAGGCCGATTTGAAAGGGAGTGTGCTCCGACGCTGGGAGGGGAACTCGTTTCAGACCAAGAGCTCGGAGAACAATCCCGTTAACAGGATATGATATCATAACCAAGCACCAGGCCGATGTGAAGGGGAGTGTGCTGCTACGCTGGGAGTGGAACCCCTTTCAGAGTAAAAGCTTGGAGAAGAATAAGGTCAACAGGATATGACTGTGTGACTGACGGTGTTCGAGCGAGTGCCAGAAGAAGACTGCATTAGCCTGCTAAGCTAAAGCCTAGTATTGACCAGGGAGCCAAAGCAACTCTTTAGGTCTCAGGCAAAGTTACTCATCATGCAGCGAGCGTGGTCCTTGGTACTTTGTGGTGGCCACCGACAGAAAAAGAGGGCATTTCTGTTGTCACGTATAGTGAAGGATGCGATGCTCTGAAAAATGAGGATTACATGTTCTTCAGCCATGGCAGTATCTCTCAATCTTCTTCATCACAGTGACTGGCAAGCTAAGATCATCCTCCTTTGGATATCTCTTAAATTAAAACTAGGAATTGAGTACGGACATACCCGGTGTCCGAGTACGGTCTATTGGACCAGTCAGTCTGCATTATCCCACTGATGGAGAGTTGGGAAACACATTATCGAAAGGACCGAGGGTTGGGAAACACATTATCCAACAGATGGAGAGTTGAGAAACACAATACCCCACAGATGGAGAGTTGAGAAACACACTTGCATAGTGAGTAGGTCAAAGGCTTGAAGCGTATGAAAATGTGCAGCTATATCAGCACAGAGGTTCATCTGAGAGATCAGAAGGTCAAAGCCTAGCTACATATCTTCATGAATAGAATGTAACGCAGAAAAATATCACAATTCATTCAACTGATTGGATCTCATTTGTGGAACGTTATGTTTGATTATTCTGGAGTCTGTTGGTTAAGGTTTAACAATTACATTTTAACATCACCGATGTCTAACGATTCCAGAACGATTCCAAAAAAACGGAGTTGTATGCTATGTAAATGTTATGCTAAGATTAAGATCGCTTGTTAAGTAAAGGGAGAACTATGATTTTTCCTGAGCTTCTGATGTATAAAAATGCTACTTCATGTCAAATATTGTACAAGTTATAAATATTTATTGCTTTTCCTCAATTCTCTGGGGACGTGTAAAGAAGTTATGGAATGTAAAGCAATTGAATGTGATGAAATAAAGAAGAATGTTTTGACTGAATTAGATACCGTTGTTGTCCTTTTTTTTCTCCTCTCTGGCAAGGTATTAAATACAGTATTACAATAATACAGTATGTTCAAAGGGTGTACAGTATCCTGAATATATGGTGGGAAAACACACAATGCAAAGAAATCAAATGGTGTAACTGGGCCCATTCTAGTAAACAGTGACTATTATGCTCAAGTGAATATTCTTCGATAGGAAACTGAAGATTAATGCTGCAGCCTGCTTACCGCCTAAGTATTTCTCTGAAAACTTTCCTCTCACATAACTGTACATTTGACAGAGCTTTTAAATCATACATTTGGAGAAAGGCCAAAGTCAGCAAAACACCAAATTCCCAAAACACATGCAACAACACAAGCCAACCCAGCAAACCAGGACTGAGGGTCATCATAACACCTCATAAAACATCCCTGTTCAGTTCTAAGTCCAACGCTTGATTTATTTATTTCTCAGGGCCCATTACAATCCTTCCTCTATAGTCTCTAGTCTTGTCTACAATTCATATATTCTGTCTGACTTGGTATTTTTTTCATTCAAATGATAAGATGCTGGAAACTATGCTCGAAATGTGATTCCCATGGGACAAGAGCAAGAAAGGAATGCTGGCTTAGAGTAAGTAAATTAAATAGCAAATTATATCGACCATGGCAGTCAATAAATAACACTCATAGTTCTTTCCTATAACATTTTTGACTCCAAGCAACACTAAATAAAATTGTGGTAGCCACATATGTACAGTTGAAGTCGCAAGTTTACATTTACATTTTTACATTTTAGTCATTTAGCAGACGCTCTTATCCAGAGCGACTTACAGTAGTGAATGCATACATTTCATTTCATAGATTTTTATTTATTTATTTTTTCCCAAAAAGGTTGGAGTTATTAAAACTAGTTTTTCAATCACTCCACAAATGTCTTGTTAACAAACTATCGTTTTGGCAAGTCGGTTAGGACATCTACTTTGTGCATGACACAAGACATTTTTCCAACAATTGTTTACAGACAGATTATTTCACTTATAATTCACTGTATCACAATTCCAGTGGGTCAGAAGTTTACATACACTAAGTTGACTGTGCCTTTAAACAGCTTGGAAAATTCCAGAAAATGATGTCATGGCTTTAGAAGCTTTAGATAGGCTAATTGACATCATTTGAGTCAATTGGAGGTGTACCTGTGGATGTATTTCAAGGCCTACTTTCACGCCTCTTTGCTTGACATCATGGGACAATCATATGAAATCAGCCAAGACCTCAGAAAAAAATTGTAGACCTCCACAAGTCTGGTTCGTCTTTGGGAGCAATTTCCAAATGCCTGAAGGTACCACGTTCATCTGTACAAACAATAGTACGCAAGTATAAACACCATGGGACCACGCAGCCGTCATACCGCTCAGGAAGGAGACGCGTTCTCTCTCCTAGAAATGAACGTACGTTGGTGCGAAAAGTGCAAATCAATCTCAGAACAACAGCAAAGGACCTTGTGAAGATGCTGGAGGAAACAGGTACAAAAGTATCTATATCCACAGTAAAAATAGTCCTATATCGACATAACCTGAAAGGCCGCTCAGCAAGGAAGAAGCCACTGCTCCAAAACCGCCATAAAAAAGCCAGACTACGGTTTGCAACTGCACATGGGGACAAAGATCGTTTTGGAGAAATGTCCTCTGGTCTGATGAAACAAAAATAGAACAGTTTGGCCATAATCACCATCGTTATGTTTGGAGGAAAAAGGGGGAGGCTTGCAAGCCGAAGAACACCAAAATTTGTGGGCAAAACTAAAAAAGTGTGTCTGAGCAAGGAGGCCTACAAACCTGACTCAGTTACACCAGCTCTGTCAGGAGGAATGGGGCAAAATTCACCAAACTTATTGTGGGAAGCTTGTGGAAGGCTACCTGAAACGTTTGACTCAAGTTAAACAATTTAAAGGCAATGCTACCAAATACTAATTGAGTGTATGTAAACTTCTGACCTACTGTGAATGTGATAAAATAAATAAATCATTCTCTTTACTTTATTCTGACATTTCACATTCATATAATAAAGTGGTGATCCTAACTGACCTAAGATAGGAAATTTTTACTCGGACTAAATGTCAGGAATTTTGAAAAACTGAGTTTAAATGTATTTGGCTATGGTGTACGTAAACCTCCGACTTCAAATGTATCTCCACCAGTTTGGATATCTCAAATAACACCTGGCTGCCACCTACTATAGGCCTAGATATGGCCTAGATATGGCCTAGATATGGCCTAGATATGGCCTACAGTAGGTGGCAGCCAGGTGTTATTTGAGATATCCAAACTGGTGGAGAGAGTGCTGGGTAAAGTGAAGGCTGTGAGGATCACGAGAGGCGGGCTTGTTTAGATTTGTTGTGCTTCTGCGGATCAGAAGGAACGTGCGTTGCGTCTCACCCGATTTGATAAGTTTGAAGTGTCGTGTGTGTCTCTTCGGAACAGGGCACCCCTCAAGGGGGTTATATCTGGCATATCGTGAGAAGTCGATTTTGAAGAGATTAAAAATATTCCTGGAGTGATTGATGAATGTCGGATGAATCGTGTGAATGGTGAAAAAGTGAAGAGTTTATCTGTTCTTTTATTTGTTGATATGGAGTCTCTCCCTACTCAAGTGCAGTTGGGGTATATAAACTACAGAGTCACAGCATTTATCACAAGACCAATGGAGTGTGACCATTGTAAAGCTTTTGGTCATGTTTCAAGCGTTTGCAGAAGGGAGAAACCGAGATGTCCAAGTTGTGGAAAATATCATATCATGTGTTTTAAAAGTAAGGAAAATGTGACATGTTGCAATTGTGGTGGGAACCATGAAGCTACATTTTTCGATTGCCCTACAAGGGTGAAAGAGAATGAGGTGGCCAAATCCAGGGATGTCCAGAGTATTTCATATGCAGCAGCTGTTAAAAGGGTTGAGGGTTTGAAAGGTGCTCCTGAAGAGTTGATGGTGGTAGTTAGGCCTTCACTGGAGGCTGCAGGGGTTGCCTTTCACCAGCAGGACCTGGCATTTAAAGGTTAAGAAGGTGGCCTTCATAGCTATGGTGATTAATGGCCCTGCCAAGGTGGAGAGAAGGTATAGGAAAATAGGTATCATTGTGGATGTGGCAGAGCGGTTCCTGGAACTGGAAGACTTCACAGTGGATGAGTTACATTGAAATATTGTCACAAGCCATACCACCCTTTCAGGCCCTAGAGCGTGAGAAGGGAGATATGGAGATTTGAAAGAAGGAAGAAGTAGGAGTTTTGTTTTGGTCAATGTACTATTTTTATTTAGGTGTATTAAGTTAGTTTCCCTATCACATATGGATTTTATTTTTTACCTTGTTTTGGTTTTTCAACCCGTCCAGTGGGTGGCGGCAATACACCTTTTGTGGTTGTAGTCCGCCATTGTCCCACAGAAGAAGGAACCAGCAAGGTGTTGCTAAAAGACGTCATTATTGCGCGACACCGCGCAGCTCCACGCCCCCAAATAGCGCGACATTACCGTGCCTCCTTCTTTCTCAGGTGAGTGTTTTTAACGATCTAGAAAAGGTTGTTACTTTAGTGTTTGTAAATTAATACAGACATTCTGCTAGCGATGTATTTAATTGCAGTTATGTGCTGAATTAAGCGTCAAAAAAGTATTAGCTTACCTTGCTAACTACAGCATCTGGTACGGTCTCTGATCTGGTAGTATCATTCTAGCTATCTTGCCATAACAATGGCGTCGGCACCGCAGGTTGAAAAGAAATTCTGTTAGCCCAATAATTATTGGTTTGCCGCGTGTTTAATTTTGTTTTAAACCCAAATTATCAAAAGCGGTATGGACAGCTGCTTACACATTTGGTGGTAAACAAACAGTTAGTTAGCATAGTTTACCTGCACGTCGTTGTCCAACTCCCTGGTATGTTTACGAATGTTAGCTAGGTAGTTACCTCAGGGATGTCACGTGATGTACAAGCCTGCCGTACGTCACACTAACTGCAGTTTCACCAAATGTTTTTATACAAACGGTATATAGTTTTCTTTACCATGTGTTTATCATGAGGTGGTGCATTGTAGAGAGAGTGATTTTCAGTGTTTCTGTTTCTATGGCTACAGCAGGTGTCACACAGGTGGCAGTAAAAAGACAAGCTCATGGCTATGGCAGCAGAGCCAGTGCCAGATGCAGTCTGGGACGAACGGCAGGCCTATGAAGAGCTCCTGTACTGGGACAGCCTGATACAGCGAGGCCATCGCCTGCTACCACACGACTTTGACAGGTACTGTATCGCTCCAGGGTGAAGTTTCAATGAGGTATAGATCTAGGATCCACATCCCCAATCCTAACCTTAAAGGAAAACTACACCTAAAACTATATTTGGGTATTTGTTTCATTAATCCATTGTTGATATAGTCCCAAAATGTTTTGCATGTCAGAAATATAGAGTTTTCCAGACATATAACTTTCAAAATACAAAAATATAGCCGGTATGATGGATTTGCATTATATGGTGCAAAATGCATCATACTGGCTGTATTTATGTATTTTGAAAGTTATGTCTGGAAAACTATTTCTGGCATGCAAAATATTTTGGGACTATATCAACAATGGACTAAGAGTTGTTGGGTGGAATTTTACTTTAACCATTAGTGGGGGGAAATGCAAGGAACACTTTGACTGAAGAGCAGTGCCTTCTCTCATCCATGCCTTTACTCTTATTTCACACATTGACTGGTTATAATAATGTTACATTATGACAACTACAATGTAGTATTTCTACACACAAGGCATTTCAATTCGCTCCAAAGGTTGCACTAATCTCTGCCAAAATTGGTCGATGTTGAATCTACAGAGGTGAACTTAGTACTGTAATTGGTTTCTATTCTAACTACTTTGTGTCTCTCTCCCCTCCCAGATATGAGGAGCTGCGCTACTGGTATGACTGTCTCTGTTACGAGGAGGAGCTGAGGCAGTACGATGAGTACATCGCCGCCATACAGGAGATGGAGGAGAACCGACTCCAAACTGAGGTTCAAACTTCCACCTCGACCGTTTCCCTTCATGTCAATACAAATTCCCTGTGTGTTTGAATGTAGCGCTGGCTCATGCCTGTCACCTCCGAAAGAACACAAGGTTTGGAGAATCAGAATTATCCCTAGGTGTTGTGTTGAATTCTACTTGAAGAACAATTTGTTTCACCTGTACAGCACAGAAGGCTGGAGAGGGGAGGATGGCTCATTATAATGGCTAGAATGGAGTGGATGGGATGGTATCAAGCCCTTGGAAACTGTGATGTGTTTAATACCATTCCATTCACTCTGTTCTAGCCATTACTATGAGCCTTCCTCCCCTCACAAGCCTCCTCTGCTATGCATACTGTTTATAGGCCAACACGAGAAGCCAATTGCACCTACTTTGATATGTTGGACAAATGGTCCTATGATTTGTTTCCAACATGATGGCCATTAATAAAATATTTTATTTCCCTTCTTGCTAAGAGGCATGTAAATGCAGAAGTTGTAGATGATACAGTAACTATAATTTTCCAGTCGCAGTTTTTCCCCTCAGTCTATTTGTACTTACTAGTCATACTGGTTTTCCAGATCATTCACACACATCCTATTCCATTGGAACAAGTTAAAGCAGTGCTTAGGGCTGGCATGGTAACTGTATAATCATGTAACCGACAATTATGGATGAAGACCGCCATGAAAATACAATAGTTGTTTTAATACCATAACATTTTAAAAGAAATTTAAGTTAACAAACTTTACCCAAAAGCATTAAAGTAAAATAAGTCTACTTCACATCTAACAGCCAATATAAGGAGAGACTAGAGGAGACAAAACTAGCCTGTTTTAGAATTTTGTGTTGTGGAACGAACATCTGCCTATAGATAGCTGGGCATTCAAAAAGGCAAGACGCACGGTTGATTTATTACAATAAGAACATAGATTTCAGTTTTCCCTTACAAATCGTTTTCCTACTGTGTGCCCAACTGAACACGACCCACATCTCACTTACCCTTTTCCATCTTACCTTCTCTCTTCCAGGCCCCTCCGGTGCGCACGCCTCCCATGCGTATCTTCGTGAGCGACGACCGACACATGATGGCGAAGCACGCGGCAGTGTACCCATCGTCTGAGGAGCTGGAGGCGGTGCAGACAGTCATCTCCCACGTGGAGTGTGCCCTCAAGACCGTCTCTGACCTGCTGGATGTGGAGGCCGGAGTCGGGGTGGCGCCTGTACCTGTGGAGGGGGCAGAGGAGAGGTAAGAAAGACTGATCAAAGACCCTGGTACTGCAGGACCTATACCAGGTGGTGTCAGAGGAAAGCCCGTAAAATTGTCAGACTCCAGTCACCCAAGTCATAGACTGTTCTCTCTGCTACCGCACGGCAAGCGGTACCGGAGCACCAAGTCTAGGACCAAAAGGCTCCTCAACAGCTTCTACCCCCCTCCCTGCCTTTTGTTCACTGCTGCTACTTGCTGTTTATTATCTGTGCATAGTCATTTCACCTCTGTGACTCTTAGGCTGCAGGTAGCCTAGTGGTTAAGAGCGTTTCGTCAGTAACCGAAAGGTCGCTAGTTCGAATCCCCAAGCCGACTAGGTGAAAAATCTGTTGGTCCTCTTGAGCAAGGCACGTAACCCTATTTGCTCCTGTAAGTCATTCTGGATAAGAGCATCTGCTAAAAGTCTAAAATGTAATGAATAATTCAACATAGGAAGGCAAGATGCATTTTTAGAGAGAAAGAAAAGTGAAGGATAACAGTACATCTAATCTTGGATATGTGTGGTTCTTCATATCTTGTAGATTTACTTATTGCATTTGTCTCTGAATAAGCATTTCCTTGGTACTCCCTCCCCTGTCCCAGTGAGGTGGCTCCCCCTCCAGAGCGTATCCTGCGTGGGGTGATGAGGGTGGGCCTGGTGGCCAAGGGCCTGCTGCTGAAGGGAGACATGGACCTGGAGCTGGTGCTGCTCTGCACTGAGAAACCCACCGTCACCCTGCTCAAGAAGGTGGCTGAGAACCTCTCCACCCAGATTGAGGTAGTGTATCTATTTCATTTAACCTTTACTCAACCAGGAAGTCCCATTGTGCTCAGAAGACCTCTTTCCCAATGGAGACCGATATCCTTCGATGATGTTAACGCTCTCTCTCTTTGGTCGTTTTGAAGTGAGAGTATGAGAGTGACCGAGAGAGTTGCAATAGGACCTATATTTAAAAAGGTATTTTTGGTTGTGAAAGGTGCCGCCTCTATGCTAATATTGTCTCTCTCTCTTTCTGTACTGTAAGCCAAGCCAACCCTTCTGTAAGCCAAAATCCTAACTGATTTATTTTCCCATCATTCCAACTCTACTAAAGCTCGTCACAGAGGACAAGTACGAGGTCACCCAGATCCCAGAGGAGGCGGAGATTGTGATCAAGAGCATCAAGGAGCCCGTCCTGACCCTAACCATTCACCTGACCTCCCCCATGATCCGCATGGAGGCTGAGCCAGAGGGTGCCGGAGCTACCACCCCCCTGGAAGGACCACCTGGAGGTATGACCCCCCCTCCCAGGGACCAGCCTCAAACCAGGCCAGGAGGCTGGGACTACCCAACAGTACCACGGCTGTGTTCAGGGCACAGCGTTGTGGGACGTCTCGGATAGAAATATGATGTAGAGATCTATTTGTGATATGTGCACCAATAGATATTATGTGTGATACTTCTATCTGCAATGTTCCACAACATTGTGCTTTGCTGAATGTAGGCAGCCCTGGACTGCACTTAACAGCAGGCAACTTCAGATCAGCTACAGCAACAGCTGATAATCTGTGTGTTACTATTCACTTAAAGCATGTTACTGTGCAGCTCCCTACTGATCCATACACTGAGACACCATTTAAATACCTGATCAGTCAATATAGAGGTTAGTGGAACCTGCACAGTGGCTACTTTAGAACCGATGACAGTGAACAAACAATCTGATTGGTTCTTCACTGGAGCTCAGAGTTCTTCTATTCGCTGTAATTATGTAACAAAACGGCGACAATCTTCATCGCTACAATGCCTCTTTTAGTCGTTAATAATGCATTGTGTAATAATGTTTTTGATGATTTTAATAACAGTAATGTACGACTTAATTTACAGTTAATTGTATTGTTCAAGTTAAGAAATGAAGGCTTTTCTGAGAATGCCAGCCAATGCGCGGATATAGATTTGATTGCATGTGTTTTTAATGCAGAACAGTGTAACGTGAGGCTCGTATTGCAGCAAAACTGATCGGCATGACAGGTAATGTTTTTGGACCCTTCCTTTGACCTGCCTGGTTGAATGGGAACACAACCAGTCACAAGCAAAGGATATGGAAGGGAAAGTGTATGTGAGAGAGAGCAATATGTGTGTGTGAGTGAGTAATGCATGGAGGTGTATGTGAGAGCGAGGCAAAAGGGATGAATGTGATCTAATTAAGTCAGGAAAAGGGCATTTTGAGTTTAATCAGCTTTAGTAGCTACGTCCTCCAAGAAAATGGCCTTGTCTTGGATCAAGGCCAGATTTGGTTGCTGGGGGAAGCCAAGCTGAAGCCAAGCAGTCATCAGTTTTGCTGCAGTACTGAGCCGACCACAGATGCATTCTGATTCCAACTGCCTTGTACAGTAATTCCAAACCTGATTGATTCTCTCTTACTAAGCCTTCTAGTGTGTCAGTTTTTAGGGACGCTGGACCTTTGACCAACTGGCATCTCATTCTGTCTCGGAAAGGGGCAGAGCAGTATGACCCAAACCACTGGGGCGGAGGGAAGGGGTACTAAGACTAGGATTGATTAAGACTAAGAAATCCCCCCCAGCAAAACCTTATATTGAGAAATATTATGCTCTGGTACCCACTGTGAATCTGATGGCTAGAGTACACTCTCATCACTTAGACCTAGCATAGGGTTTTGTGCTACAGGGTGGGTGGGTAAATCCATTCTCTATAAATGCGGGGAGTCCCCTTCAATCAAATTTATTCATAAAGCCCTTTTTACACCAGCCGATGTCACAAAGTGCTGTACAGAAACCCAGTCTAAAACCCCAAACAGCAAGCAATGCAGATGTAGAAGTCCTTGTCCTGCCTTAGGAAAAGCTGCCTCCTCCCCGAGCCTCGAGACAGAACCCCCCCCTTGGTCAAACCGTACCTTGTCTTCTTATCCCACCCATCGACCAATAGAAAAGCTAACGGTCGACAGCGATGCGCCGGCGGACGTTCTGGACAGGCAGAAATGCCTAACTGCCTTGGCATCTCTCCGCCACGCCAAGTGGTTCCAGGTTTGCATCCTGTCTTTACTTGTCAAATAAAGTGTTCAAATGTGCCTTTTATTCTGCCTTATCCCATAATGAGTTGTGAGTTTGTATGCTCTCACAATGCCTCATTGTTTTCTATGATTTCATTCTGTCTTCCTTGGAACTATATTGCTGTTATTTGCTAGTACAAATTATATTGTAGCTACGTTGTTTTTAAGGGTCCCTAAACACTATGTAACCATCGCTCGTTCAGAGGGATTGGGTTAAATGCACATTTTGGTTGAATACATTAAGTTGTGCAGCTGACTAGGTATCCCCTTTCCCTCCTAATTATTTGGCTCCAATGGTATATTGGAGGGATACTGCACTAACCTTCCTATGCTACCCTGGGTGCAATATTCCTGATGACTCAGTACGTACACAATTGGTTGAATTCGACTCGTATCACACTTTTCCTTTGTGCTGTCCAGGAATATTAGCCTCGTGAGCTGCCTGCAGCGCGCATTCATGTAAGCTCGCGGGATCATGCGGCTCGTGAGGCTACTGGAATATTGCACCCCTTTTTATTTTTTATTTGCCAGTGCTCTAGGTAGGTAGGTCGTTGGATATCGCACCCTCTTTGACTTAGCTCGGCCCGTGCTTGTCTCTCTCAGGCTAAGGTCAACGACCTGAAGTCGGCCGCCATCGTGATCCGTATCATGAGAGACCTGTGTAACCGTGTCCCCACCTGGGCTCCACTCAGAGGATGGGTGAGTCAAGTCAAACTAATATAATACATGTAATATTGACTATAATGATATACATGTCATATACAATAAATTATGAAATATATGTAAATAAATATTATTTCATTTGGTGGAAGCGGTGGGATCCAGGTCTGAACTAGATTCATTAACTACTGTTCTCTCTCTGTTCTGTCTAGCCTTTAGAGCTGCTGTGTGAGAAGGCCATTGGAACCTGCGATCGGCCAATGGGAGCAGGAGAGTCTTTCCGCAGAGTTCTAGAGTGCTTGGCGTCTGGAATCCTGATGGCCGGTAAGTCTTTTATCCCTAAAGACCTGTATCGGGTAAATAGAGAAAATATAGGGCCTAGAGCATAGCCTTGCGGAACACCTCTCAGAACAATGTAGAAATGACGTCCACTAAATTAAACTAATTCAAATGTTCTTCTGTTGTTCAAAGATGGTCCGGGTATCAAGGACCCTTGCGAGAAGGAGAATGTGGACGCCATCAGCCACCTGGACACTCAGCAACGTGAAGACATTACACAGAGTGCCCAGGTAAAACAGGCATCAGTTTTATTCGGTTAGGTGAAATATTTATGCCTATAACGTTCCAGGTAGAATTGTAACAAATGGATCTGACATGATTCCCTACTCTACTTGAAAAACGATATTATCTGTTCTACCCAAAAGATTTTTGTCGCTGAAATTTCTGTTATGTTGCGTCCTTAACACGCCCCAGGTAGAATATCAATTGTGTTATTCTCTCCTATGTGCTTCCTTTTGTGATTGACTGTGTTCTATGTTTGTTTTTCCCTGTCAGCATGCCCTAAGGTTGTCTGCGTTCGGACAGCTGTACAAGGTGCTGGGGATGGATTCCCTGCCTGCCAGGGAACCAAGGAGAACCATAGGGCCAGGTCTCAGAAACTACGGTTGTTAGTATCCCCTCAGTTTTTGGCGATCTTCCTGGCCTGTCCCATGCTTCTCAAATGTGACTTTCATATTAGCTGTCTAGTAGTAGTCTTGATGTGTTGTGATTTTGAACTTTTCCTGAACCTTGTCCCTTTTCCATGTACCTACCAGCTCAGATCCTGGCCAGTTCCACCTACCCTCCCAAGAGACCTCATGATGCCGCGGACAAAGGGGGAGACGACAGCAAGAAGAGGAAGTTCCAGAAATATCCAAAATTTCCTAGAAAGTCGTGTATGTATCCGAAGTGGTCTTCGAATGGGATATTTCGTAGCTATTCTACCATTGAGGCTCTTTCTGAGGAGGTTACATTTGTTCCTGTTCTGATATGCTCTCTCTCTCTTTTTCCCTTTCTTTCTCCCCCCTCCCCCATCTCTCTTTCTCACTATCGCTCCCTGTCTCTCTTTCACTCTCCCTTCCCCCAGCCACAGAAGAGAAGCCCGGGGACTCTCCTATGGCCATGAACGCCCTGATGCGTCTCAACCAGCACAAGCCTGGTCTGCAGTACCGTCTGACGGGTCAGAGCGGTCCAGTGCACTTCCCAGTGTTCACCATGTCCGTAGACGTGGACGGCGATACATACGAGGCCTCAGGGCCGTCCAAACGCACAGCCAAACTCCACCTAGCTGCCAAGGTAAGGGATTGTATGCCTAGGCGAAAACATGCTAGCTGTACCAGTAGACTTCCAGTCATTGTGCTATCATTAGTTAGCATTAGCGTGCAAAACTACCTGCACGTTCCTTCATACTGCACGTAGAGACAAAAATGGTATCCACGACTCTGGGTAACTAGACACATCTCACACTATCCCTTTAAGATGATGGTTAACTGGTACAACACAAGTTGGTCCCTGAAATCAAATGTTACTCTCTTTGAAAGAAACAGTAGTCTTTCTCCTCTCTCTGTAACCCTCGCTTGCTGTCATCAAAGTGTTATGTCATTGTTCTCGAAGAATGTAATCCACTGGTTTTGCATTGAATGCGTTGTCGTCTGTATTGACTCTGTTTATAATGGCTGCCGTCCACCAAGTCCTCTCTCTCCCTGTCCGTCTCAGGTCCTGCAGAAGTTGGGCCTGCCCACTGGGGCGGATGTGAAGATTGAACCAGGCGAAGAGGGAGGAGCCAACGTACCATCCACACCTACAGCAAGTGATGCGTCCATGGCATCTGACGAGGTAGTCATTCTCTCTTCATATCTCCTATGTTTTCTGACTTTTCCCTGTGACTTTTTTAAAATGGTTGACTTAATATACTTTCATAAAGCAGCACAAAGCATTGCTACTGTACCTGTAGACTTCCATTCATTGCGCTAACGATAGTTAGCATTAGCTTATGAAACTACCACTTCCTTCCTACTGCATGTAACAACATAAAAATGGTATCCGTGAGTTTCTGACTCTGGGTACGTAGAACAAGGGCTTAAATGCCAGAATCTCACAGTATACTTTCATAAAGCAGTTATGTTGCAATAGAGTTGTTGTTGATGTTCATTGGACTTGACTGTTCTGCTATGTCTTCCATACTATCAGAACGGTCCCATCCTCACCAAGCACGGGAAGAACCCAGTGATGGAGCTGAACGAGAAGAGACGCAGCCTGAAGTACGAGCTCTCTGCTGAGACCGGGGGCAGCCATGACAAGTGCTTCGTCATGGAGGTCAGTCAGTAGCAGATGGGCGGGGTTTGCATGCTTGGGACAATTCTATTGATTCATTGCGCAAGGATTTGAAAACTAGAGTAGATGAATAACCAGTAAGGTCAGAGCTCGTATCAACAAAGCATCTCAGAGTAGAAGTACTGATCTAGGATCAGGTCCCCCATGTTTATGTAGAATCTTATTCATTACGATCCTAGATCAGCACTACCACTCTGAGACGCTTTATGAATATGGGCCCAGATGTAGTTGACAGAGCAGGATGTGGAAACACAGTAACCAGCATGTGTCTCTTTGTTACCACCTCCGCCACTCACAGGTGGAGGTAGATGGACAGAAGTTCAAAGGTCGAGGCTCCAACAAGAAGGAGGCCAAAGCCTACGCAGCCTTAGCTGCTTTGGACAAACTCTTCCCCGAGGGGGCGGGGCCCTACTATAACCCTCACTCTGACCCCAAGAAGAAGAAACCAGTCACATACACTTCCATGGTAAGACATGATATAAACTCAGCAAAAAAAGAAACGTCCTCTCACTGTCAACTGTGTTTATTTTCAGCAAACTTAACGTGTAAATATTTGTATGAACATAACAACTGAGATATAAACTGAACAAGTTCCACAGACATGTGACTAACAGAAATGGAATGTGTCCCTGAACAAAGGGGGGGGGGGGTCAAAATCAAAAGTAACATTCAGTATCTGGTGTGACCACCAGCGGCATTAACCTCTGGTATCATTGGGACGCTCGCGTCCCACCTCGACAACAGCCAGTGAAATTGCAGGGCGCCAAATTCAAACAACAGAAATCCCATAATTAAAATTCCTCAAACATACAAGTATTATACACCATTTTAAAGATAAACTTCTTGTTAATCCAACTACGGTGTCCGATTTCAAAAAGGCTTTACGGCGAAAGCACACCATGCGATTATGTTAGGTCAGCGCCTAGCCACAAGAAACCATACAGCCATTTTCCAGCCAAGGCGAGGACTCACAAAAGTCAGAAATAGCGATTAAATGAATCACTAACCTTTGATCTTCATCTGGTGGCACTCCCAGGACTCCATGTTACACAAATGTTTGTTTTGTTCGATAATGTCCCTCTTTATGTCCAAAAACCTCCGTTTTGTTGGTGCGTTTAGTTCAGTAATTCAAAGGCACAAAACGCGCTCTCAACATCCAGACGAAAAGTCAAAAAAGTACAAAAAGTTTGTAGAAACATGTCAAACAATGTTTAAAATCAATCCTCCAGGTTGTTTTTGTCATAAATAATTAATCATATTTCAACCGGACAAAAGCTTCGTCAATAGAAAAGGAGAAACGAGAAAGGTGCGCTCCCGATCACACGGTGGACTCATGTCTGGAAATTTCCACTGTCCACTCATTGAAAGTGATGTATCTCCCTCATTTTTCAGAGTAAAAGCCTGAAACAATGCCTAAAGACTGGCCACATGTAGAAGAAGCCAAAGAGATCGTGAACTGGGTCCTAAGTCTTTGTATGGTGGATAGGCTTTCAATGGAAAAACAGCCTTTCAAAATAATAGTACTTCCTGGGTGGATTTTCCTCAGATTTTTGCCTGCCATATCAGTTCTGTTATACACAGACATTATTTTAACAGTTTTGGAAACTTTAGTGTTTTCTATCCAAATCTACCAATTATATGCATAGCCTAGCTTCTGGGCCTGAGTAGCAGGCAGCTTAATTTGGGCACGCTTTTCATCCAAAATTCCGAATGCTGCCCCTTACCTTATTGAAGTTAAGTACTGCAGTGCAACTCCTCCTCATGGACTGCACCAGATTTGCCAGTTCTTGTTGTGAGATGTTACCCCACTCTTCCACCAAGGCACCTGCAAGTTCCCGGACATTTCTGTGGGGCATGGCCCTAGCCCTCACCCTCATATCCAACAGGTCCCAGACGTGCTCAATGGGATTGAGATCCGGGCTCTTCGCTGGCCATGGCAGAACACTGACATTCCTGTCTTGCAGGAAATCACGCACAGAACGAGCAGTATGGCTGGTGGCATTGTCATGCTGGAGGGTCATGTCAGGATGAGCCTGCAGGAAGGGTACCACATGAGGGAGGAGGATGTCTGCCTGCAATGACAACAAGCTCAGTCCGATGATGCTGTGACACACGGCCCCAGACCATGACGGACCCTCCACCTCCAAATCGATCCTGCTCCTGAGTATAGGCCTCGGTGTAACCCTCATTCCTTCGACGATAAACACGAATCCGACCAGCACCCCTGGTGAGACAAAACCGCGACTAGTCAGTGAAGAGCACTTTTTGCCAGTCCTGTCTGGTCCAGCGACGGTGGATTTGTGCTCATAGGCGACGTTGTTGCCGGTGAGGTCTGGTGAGGACCTGCCTTACAACAGGCCTACAAGCCCTCAGTCCAGCCTCTCTCAGCCTATTGCGGACAGTCTGAGCACTGATGGAGGGATTGTGCGTTCCTGGTATAACTCGGGCAGTTGTTGTTGCCATCCTGTACCTGCCCCGCAGGTGTGATGTTCGGATGTACCGATCCTGTGCAGGTGTTACACGTGGTCTGCCACTGCGAGGACGATCAGCTCTCCATGCTGTCTTAGGCGTCTCACAGTACAGACATTGCAATTTATTGCCCTGGCCACATCTGCAGTCCGCATGCCTCCTTGCAGCATGCCTAAGGCACGTTAACGCAGATGAGCAGGGACCCTGGACATCTTTCTTTTGGTGTTTTTCAGAGTCAGTAGAAAGGCCTCTTTAGTGAACTTTGTTTTCATAACTGTGACCTTAATTGCCATCTGTAAGCTGTTAGTGTCTTAACGACCGTTCCACAGATGCATGTTCATTAATTGTTTATGGTTCATTGAACAAGCATGGGAAACAGTGTTTAAAGCCTTTACAATGAAGATCTGTGAAGTTAGTTTGTAAAAATCCAAATATCTTTGAAAGACAGGGTCCTGAAAAAGGGACATTTCTTTTTTTGCTGAGTTTATCTTTCGTACACGCACTGTAATGCACCTCACAATACTATAGAATCATGACTAGGAATAGCCATTAATTAATCCACACAGACACCATGAGTAGGAACCCTTTAGTGACCTCTGACCCTCCCTCAACAGCATATCCCAGGCTTTGGCACTATTCGAGGCATTCCAACTGACACGGAGCCTAACAACCGGGGCCACGGGCGAGGCAGGGGTCGAGGAAAGCCTACGACTGGCAGCAGCTACAACCAAAGTAGGACACTTCACTTGGACTGTCTATCTCAGGATCTAGACTGGACTTAAGGCCTTTAAAAGCATGTTCTCACAGAGATGAGGTTATCAGAAAATCATTCAAATATGGCTTATTTTAATTATTTAGTAAATAAGTTAATGACTAGACAATAAGCCTATAGTCGGACTGTTCTAGAGAGCTTGTTAGGAAATCGTACAACTCTTTTGGGCTCCTTTGCGTTAAGGTAATAAATCTCTCTTTTCTTGTTAACAGCAAACTACCGTTATGGAAGCAGTGCTGGCTCTGGTTATCGTAAGTGTTTTTTTCTCTCCACACTGTTGTCAAGGGAACTAATGAGTGATAGATTAGGTGTGTTAATTTGTGTTTGGTAACTTATCCCTTTAGCCTTATCTATTCTATAGCCACTATAGTCTATTGAGTCACTGGTACCCATTTGAATTCCTTAAGTACTTCCTTCCTTCAAGTATAATCACTAGAAATCCATGAATTAGATAGCCATGTGCCCCCCTTGCATCACCTTTTCTGTCCTCCTTGGCCTCTAAGTTGAGTCTCAACACTTACACATTGCTTCTCTTATTTAAACCCTAGCATCTCTCTCCATCATGTTGACTTGAATGCTGGGGCTGGGCTGCAACACAATGTTGAGCATTTGTCATAATAAGACTAATTAAAAGGAAAATATACAGTATTTTTACTTCCTAGTTGAAGTTGTTTGGCTTAGATACAGAGACGATCACTATACATTTCTCAGTTTTTCTCAAAAAGATATCCCCTTCAAAGCATTTGCTAAGTGTTCCTCCAACCAATACTAAATGTCCTCCTTTACCAATCACACTATCGTAACTTCATTGTCCATCTCTCCCTCAGACAATCTGTACAGTATGGGTGCAACAGAGGCTGCTTCCTCTACAACCACCTCCACCGGTGACGCCTCCACAGAGCCAGACGCCAGCGGCAACACCACCGGCTACGGCACCTTCTACCCCGAATCATCCTACACCACACCGGCCATAACCGCCTCCGCCACCTCGGCCGCCATGACCGCCCAGGTCGGTGCATCTTCCCTGGGTGCCTACCAGTCGGTGCCCCCTCCCCTGGACCAGCAGAGCCCCTATAGTTATGGCTACGGAGGGGATAAGAAGAGTCTGCTGACTGCAGCTCAGGCTCAAGCCCAACAGACCCAGCAACAACAGGTGGACTACTCTATGTACAGTACAGCCTACCCCAGCTCTGTCACCGGGGGCCAAATGTACAGTTACGGTGAGTGGAAATCTATATAAGGGGCCAAAGGAGGCCCTACACACTCACACGCATTCATACACTGGTAACTGCCCGATGTAACAGTGCCTTCAGAAAGTATTCTTACTGATGATGATGATGATAATAATACTAATAATAATAATGATGATGTGTGGGGTACAGAGATGAGGCAGTCATTCAAAAATCATGTTAAACACCATTATTGCACACAGTGAGTCCATGCAACTCATTAAATACTGGAACGTATTTAGCCTTGTCATAACAAAGGGGTTGAATACTTATTAGCTCAAGACATTTCAGCTTTTCCAATTTTTACATTTCTAAAAACATAATTCCACTTTGACATTATGGGGTATTGTGTGTAGGCCAGTGACAAAAAAAATCCACATTTATTCCATTTTAAATTCAGGCTGTAACACACCAAAATGTGAAAAAGGTCAAGGAGTGGGAATACTTTCTGAAGGCACTGTATGTGTGTGTATACCAATATATAGAGATTTTTATCTGATATTATTTCTGATATTGGGTCTGTCTTTAGTCACTTGATATCCAAATGTGGTCTTAATAATGGTTTAAAGAGTGTTAGTAGAGCATCTGATTGGTTGATTATTTAATGCCTTGTTCTTATTGATGTTTCATTGGTCCGTAGGCTACGGCAACCAATCAAGCTTCAGCATGTACGGGAACGCCTCCTCCCAGGGCTACGGGGCGGCTGCTTCTCCCCAGACCCAGCAGACCTCCTACCCCACGGGATACGGAAACATGAACTATCAGTACAAATAGGAGGTATCACACACACATCCCTCTCTCAAGCCCCCCACCAACCCTCTAAAGCTTTCCCCCAGAGGAAAAGAAGACCCTCATGTCTTTCTCTACTTTCATTATATTGATCTAAAATTGATTAATCCTAAACCCTCAGTCATTTTCACCATCACTTTATTTCCTAAACCAGACTATCCATTTCTTTATTTACCATGTGGTAAATGTAACCTAAATGTGTCTAACAAGTAGTTCAGTTCTGTATAGGGATTACAAAAAGGAAATAATAATAGCGCTTTCGGAATGATGCTATCTTGGGTCATATACTTCTTGTTTTGTTCAAGTCTTTTTATTATAATTTTTTTCAATAAAAAAATGTACACTTTGTTTTTCTGTTGGCAAGCCACCTGAGGTTGAATGTGAATGTAAACGGAGAATCTGTTCTTAGTCTTTTAAAATGTCTGTTTCAAAGACTTGTTTTCTTTCCATTTTTAATTTGAATCACTATTTTATGTTTTAATTGTTATTATATTAACCAGCAGTGTGGTAAAAAAACAAAAATAAGTTGACAGTAACTTGGATTTGAATGTGAAAGAGCAATGGAAATGTGTTAATTGCTGTTTCATTGTAAGGTTTCGGTAAAAGGCTTGTATCTGGTTGTTTGTAAGAATAAATTACTTTTATTTTGGAGCAAAGTGTCATACTTTACATACACTGACCACTGTTTTGACCTGGGTTTAAATACTATTTGAAATAATTTCAAATACTTTTATCTGTGCTTGATTGAACTTGCCTGTTGCAATGCAAACAATAGGAAAGTCCCAAAAGTGCAAACTCAAACTCCAGGCAGCCTAAAGCAAACGTTCAAAGTATTTGAAAGGTATCAAGTACTTAATGAACCCAGGTCTACTGTGTTTAGGCTTCTTCTCCACATGGCAACCGATCCCCTGACATGTTTTCATGCTGCAGGCCAACATGTTATTTATTACTTTTAGTTCTGTATTGAATATAGACTAAATCCTATAGTTGACCTGACTGGCGGTGGTTACATTTTAAATGCCTAGAAAGACTATGTAGCTAGCTCATCTTGAGCATCACTTTAAAATCCCAGGGATGTTCCTCACAAGTAACATTACGATGCAGATCATGGCTCATGCATTGGGAGCCAATAGCCCAAATGCTTTCTCTGAAGGTATGCTATGCTTTAGTTTCTACTTAGCCAATAACCACTGAATGCACTTCCTCATTGTGGTTCTAGAGCCTGGCCTACCATACCCCACTGTATGTACTGTAGCTAGAAGAGTTTGTTTGCAATTTACAACTATCAGTTCATTGAGAACGTCTGCTTCTTAATCATTCAAAAACCATATGACATAAATGGAAAAACATCCATTGTGGTGTAGATTTTGCATTTAAATTTTGCCCCATATACATGCAATACAGTTTTATTCACAGCTTTTCCCCACAATTCCGATTAACCACCATACATTATCAATGTCCTGTTCCACTACTACAGCGGTGTCAAACTCATTCCATGAAGGGCCTATTGTCTGCTGTTTTTTTGTTTAAGACCTGGCTAACCAGGTAAGGGTCGTGCACAGCCTTCCATGGAATACGTTTGACCAGAGAGGGAGAGGCAACAAGAGAGGGATTACGGCCCAAAATCTGTTTTCTCCATCGGGTTGCGTTTTTTTCGCTCGCCAAGCTAGTCGTTTTTGTGTGGAGGTCAATGAGTGTCGAATTTGGTTAACAAAAAATGTAATGGCTTATTTTACTACGTGTGGCTTATTTGATCAAATGTACGTTTTGTAATGCTTAGGTTGTTCTGAGTCTACTTATATTAGTAGGATAGGTAACATCCCGTCAAATTTGAGAAAAAACACTATTGGAGTTTATCAAATGGATCAATCACTCGCCACCAGCATTTTCTATTGAACCGTGATCGTGTCTGCTGCAAACATGGAGACCTCATAAGTCTCTCTGTGTTTCACAGCTGTGATTGGATAAGTTAAAAGTGTCATTGAAAAATAGTCATCAGTATAGATACCTATCTATACAATGCTGCTATATACGTGTGTGTGTATATATATATATAGATTGGACACACCTACTCATTCAAGTGTTTTTCTTTATTTACTATTTTCTACATAGTAGAATAATAGTAAAGACATCAAAACTATGAAATAACACATGGAATCATGTAGCAACCAAAAAAGTGTTAAACAAATTTAAAAAAAGAATATGTGAGATTCTTCAAAGTAGCCACCCTTTGCCTTGAAGACAGCTTTGCACACTCTTGGCATTCTCTCAACCAGCTTCATTAGGGCAAAGGGTGGCTACTTTGAAGAATCTCAAATATAAAATAAATGTTGATTTAACACTTTTTGTGACTACATGATTCCATATGTGTTATTTCATAGTTTTGATGTCTTCACTATTATTCTACAATGTAGAAAATAAAGAATACCCTAGAATTTGTAGGTGTGTCCAAACACATTAGCTAGAATGGTCCCACCTGATCTTGCCTCCTCCCTTCCATTTTTGAAGACATTTATTATTGTTTATTATTGTTAGAGCGGCCAATTGAGTATCTGGTCAATATAATGGATAATCTGTGGTTTGACACGTGTACTGTTAGATCATTGATGTGCAGCTCCTTTGACCTCAGGACCTCTCAGGTCATGTTTCTGAGAATCTGCTCATACATTGACAGATGAGTGAATATGGCAAGGTCACACAATGCTGCTAGGTGGGGCCTGGTGGGGTCATAGAGGTAAATGTACAGTAGTAAACAGTGAAGTGGGGTCATAGAGGTAAATGTACAGTAGTAAACAGTGAAGTTAAACTAGCTGTGATTTATAATAAACTACCTTTTTTTTGCAAACATGATGGGGGGGCATTCCAAGAAAAGGAAGAAGACCCCTTGCTCAAAAGCAATCCATCAAGCCTTCAAGATACTGGTGAAGAGAGGATAAGGAGAGAGAGAGTAAACAGAGGAGAGAAAAAAAATAAGTTTGAGAGACAGAAAAGGAGAAACGCTGATTAACACTGAGGTGGAAAATGTGGAGTCTGACCATTAGCTTTTATAACCAATGTCAGTCACATGCTGCTAGCACTCCTCTGATCCCAAGACTGACTCAGGGTCAAGGGTGTGAGCAACTGTCATGCTCCAGTGGCATGGTGGTAGTCTGGGCTTGATCACAGACTGGCCTGGGGTTGTGGGTGGGGCTTTGGGGTGGGGCGGGGCTGGCCCTGGGGTTACCTTGGTTCTATCAGGACAGACAGACAGGAGCTGATAAAAGAGGAGTGGAGACTGAATAGACAGATGAGTGTTGGCCCGGCTGCAGTAGGACACTCAGGACAACTCTCTACCATCACTTATCACAGTGAGTATATTTACATGACATTCTTATCAACCTGTAGGTTTTCAGTGTAGGAGAAACAGCACTTTCAGGTTTTTTTCATATTGAATAAGGCTGGCTATTTGTTTTTTGCTAAATAGATCTGCATTTTCTGTTTTTACTCTGTGTAAAGTTGACTGCTCTGTATCTGGGGTTTGGAGAAGCTGTTCTGTAGGTGAGATATAGGTTATTTAAAATAGTTTGTTAGGTACAAAACTTCTGCTATATTCATTCTTTGACACTTCTAATGCAACGGGCATGAGAGAGATGAGATCACGAGTCATGACCCTTCCCTGGGTCATGGTTTGACAGGATACAGTTTATGTCAAATTGAATTCAAAAGTTGAATTTGTTACCATTTTAGCTAACCCTAATATTAACCTAATTATCCTAACCGGCTACGAATGGTCAACTCTGACAAGCTGTAATACGATCTTCCCTGCCACAGTGGTACTAGAACTCTGATTGGCAACAGCGAGTCCCAGCTGGGATTGGTCAACTCACTAAACAATCAATAAGCTGCCATTTTGGACTTACAAGAAGTGGTGCTTGCTCTGGGGAAGATGGAGAACACATGATGCGAGAGCCTTTGTTACTTGTGGTAGTTTGTTTTCTTAGTTAGTGCAATGTAAGGTTATTGCTCGTGCTGAGTTGGCAGTGTTTGCATGTTTCAGTTTCAATCTGTAGTTTGTGCTTTGTCGGGGAAAATGCTACAAAGTGCCATATCAGGGTATTTTCAGTTCTTCTGTAGTCCTAACATTGGACTTGGATTTTGTCAAATAAAACCAAAGCAAGTTATCATGACTTGTTTTTGTCCTTCAGATGGCCCTTCCCCTGTTTACCCTCCTGCTGACTGCCCTCCCTGTGGTCCACTGCCTCCCCACTGCCTTCCAGGACCTGGAGCAAAGCAGCAGTATGTACATTTTCAACAGTGGTGGGAGGTGTCATAGAAGGACAGTCATGTAATGGCTGGAATGGAATAAATGGAATGGGATCATACATATGGAAAACCCATGTTTGACTCGGTTCCATTGATTCCATTCCAGACATTACAATGAGCCCATCCTCCTATAGCACCTCCCACCAGTCTCCACTGCTTTTCAGTTATACTTCCACTGACGCATCCCATTTGGCTACAAATCAATCTGTTATAGTAAGTTGTGTGTGTATATACACTACATTTTCTGAGACGCTATGCGTTTGTTGGAGGATGTAATGGGTTTGATTCCTGCATGGGCCTCATACACTTGAACTGTACATTTCTTTGGTTAAAAGTGTCTGTTAAATGGCTATAATACTACATGTATGGTGGTGGTTTCTCCCCCAGAGAACCAAACGTCCATCCGGTTCCTGGCTCTGGGGGACTGGGGCGGGGTGCCCTACCCTCCCTACATCACACCAGTGGAGAAGGCTACAGCCTGGGAGATGGGCAAGATAGCAGAGCAGATGGGCGCAGACTTTGTTCTTGCCCTGGGTGATAACTTCTACTACTCTGGAGTGAATAGTGCAGATTCTCCAAGATTCCAGGTCAGTTGTTAAGCAGAGTTACTCCAGCTATGGCAAAATGGATCAAATATCTGTACTTTCTTTGCTGTGAATGTTTTTCTGATCCTAATGGTTAGTTGCTGTGTGTTACGTCTTGAGGAATTTTAAATGTGTACTGTTTGAAAACAGAATGGGAATGTGCTTGTTTATCAATCTGTCTAAAATTACCTCTGCCCTCTCAGGATACCTTTGAGCGTGTGTACACGGCTGACTCTCTCAACATTCCCTGGTACATCCTGGCTGGAAACCACGACCATGCGGGCAACGTCAAGGCTCAGATCGACTACAGCCGCAAGTCTGACAGATGGTAAGAAATGGACACTTAGACCAGAGACAGAGGCGAGATATCTCACTCGCTCTTCTTTTCTGGTTCATGAACTAAGCAAGCAAGACCCAGCTGATAATGCATTGGTGCCTATGGGACAGCCACCCCTTCAGCAGAATGGAACTGTGACCCTTTTTTTCAATGGTAAACCACCGGAGTGGGACATCTTCATTTATCCACTGTCTTTGCTTAGACCTTATGCAAGTCTTTGACAGTATAAAACCTTTAAGTTTTCCTTATCTCTCTTCATCATATATGTTGTATCATGCAGCAGAATCAGTCTTTTCACTGCATAATCCTAGTCTGCATCCCAAATGTCTAAAATAGTACACTGTTGGGATTAGGGTGCCATTCGGGATGCAGACCTTTTCACTGAGCTGTTTCTATCTTAACCTTCATTGAGCAGTCTTCATTCATTGTGCCTCAATTCCCCCCTCAGGCGGTTCCCTCACTACTACTACGAGCTGAACTTCCGTATCCCCAACACCAAGCACACTCTGAGCATCATGATGCTGGATACAGTGATGCTGTGTGGTAACTCTGACGACTACATTGATGAGAAGCCCCGTGGACCACTCAGCACCGTTGAGGCCAACCGACAGGTACACAGATTATTCTGGGCTTTGTTAAATAAAATGTTTTTGGCTTGAACTTTTAAAGTCACTTTAAGATTTGAGATTCTATTGACTTTCTTTGTTCCACCGACCCTGTCAACCTGACCATTGTTGCAACTGGATGTACTTTTGACACTTGTTATTCTTTTGTCCTTATGGTTAATTAATTGCAACTGCTGACAAATTCTCCATCAGAAATTCAAAAAAACAATGTAATAGAGGAAATGATCAATAACTAAGTCTTAATTTACTGTATCCACCTACCAGCTGACCTGGCTGCAACAGAGGATGGCCCGGTCCAAGGCTGACTTCCTGCTTGTGGCTGGTCACTACCCGGTGTGGTCAGTGTCCGAGCACGGCCCAACAGAGTGCCTCCTGAAGAGACTACGCCCCCTTCTGGTCAAACACAAGGCCACTGCATACTTCTGTGGTCACGACCACAACCTGCAGGTTTGTGGAGGTTTTGAAAGTTAATTTCGCATAGTCTTCTCCTAAACTACTAGTGGTGTAACCAACTATTCTATCAACCAGAGGGTTGCTGTTAGATAAAGGAAGGCCATATGGAAGATTGTTTACTTTAGCATGTCACTTTAGCATTCTCGATTTATTGATGGATAATGTTAAAACTCCTTCGGGATCGGTGACCCTTCCATGGGACGGTTGCGCTAACGTAGGCTAATGCGATTAGCAAGAGGTTGTAAGTAACAGAACATTTCCCAGGACATAGACATCTGATATTGGCAGAAAGCTTACATTTTTGTTAATCTAACTGCACTGTCCAATTTACAGTAGCTATTACAGTGAAAGAATACCATGCTGTTTGAGTGCACAATTATGAACATGAAGTTATTAATAAAAGAATTATACACATTTGGACAGTCTTGATACAAAACTCTGAACAGAAATGCAATGGTTCATTGGATCAGTCTAAAACTTTGCACATACACTGCTGCCATCTAGTGACAAATCTAAATTGCACCTGGGCTGGAAAAATACATTATGGCCTTGCTTTTGCATTTCAAAGATGAAGGTACAAAAGAATGGTTGGTTTTTTTCTTTGTATTATCTTTCACCAGGTCTATTGTGTTATATTCTCCTAGATTCCTTTCACATTTCCACAAACTTCAGTGTTTCCTTTCAAATGGTACCAATAGTATGTATATCCTTGCTTCAGGGCCTGAGCTACAGGAGGTTAGATTTGGGTATGTCATTTTAGGTGAAAATTGGGGGAAAAAAAGGGGTGGATCCTTAAGAGGTTTTTTAAGTTGCATCTTGGTATCATTTGGAATGGCAAACTGTAGAACATTTTTCAACACAATTAAAAAATATTTTCAGGTAGTGGCTCTGTTTTAAAATGTTTGCGCTCTGCCAAACATGACCTTGACTGATTTTCCCCTCTCCCTATTCTCTCCTCAGTACCTGAAGGAGTCTGGTGTGGGCTATGTAGTGAGCGGTGCCGGTAACTTCCTGGACCCAGACACGCGTCACTGGCACCATGTCCCCAAAGACACCCTCAAGTTTTTTACAGGCCAGGCTTCTACCCTGGGAGGCTTTGTCCACGGAGAGGTCAGTCATAAATAGAATTGTCCATTCTAGCGTTTTATTGAATTGTCTGTATACTGTTTGTGGTTTTGATACTTGTAGATGGACTTTAGATGTGTTACATGGCAGCCTGTTCTCAATAGTCTCTGGTCAATAGTGCACTACATGGGGAATAGGGTGCCATTTCAGACGTACATTTGCCATTCCCTGAGGGATCAATAAAGTTGTATTGTATTGAAGGTAACCAAGGACAAGATGACCCTCACCTTTATCCAGGCTAAAGGGACGTCTCTGTACCGCACTGTCTTGCCACGCAGGGACATCGACGATGACCAAAATGGCAGCGACGAGGATAAGGATTAGCCCTAGTGGAAGAGATGACGAAATAAACGGTCACAATTGACGTGTATATATGACCTAGCCCTTAAATTAAGGACTACATTGATTTATTTTACAATAATTCTACTTTAGCAGTTCAATTCTGTCAAAGTACAATTTACTCAAATGTAGTCCTTCGTAAGGACTAGATATTGACCATGTACAATAGGATGGATGGCTGAGGTGTGGATACAAGACTGGTAGTTATTATAGCTTATGTTTGATGGATGGACGACTTCAGGTTGAGTTTTTAGAAAACAACCTTGGCATTATGAGTTTGCCTAAATGTAGCATAAAGGAAAATAATGTATTTCACAAATAATGACAGGATTTTTATTTTTAATGAAATGTAAGATTTTTTTTGTGTTCATTTAAAGAATAAATAACTTTTTGGATTTGTTTTCCTGTCATTTGTACATATTGATGCCAATCTGTTAGATATTTCAGGGCTTGCTATATTGGGCCTCAACATTAGCCCATTACATTGGCGTTGAAGGACCAAGTCATCTATTTGTCCTTGTACATGCTGCCCTCTGGTGATTAGGCTATTTCACTGCACCGCTAGTTAAGAAACAGTGACGAAGCGTCTTCCAGTGTCCTAAATGAATTGACTCAAAGGCCAGGCTCTGACAAGGGTTGATGACTGTAATGACTCAACTGAAGGGTGTTCACTAAGTCCAAACGTCATGATCAAATTGGTCTTAGGTAGTTGGACAGCTTGATGTCTGTCCACTTCTTTTTCAAACATTTGCTCTATTTAGATCTAAAATACATGCCCCAGTCTCGCCATGATCCCCTGAACCCACTGGTTGTAGGGAGCAGAGGTGGTTGTGTTGCAGTTAGGGTGAGTGCTGCTGACCATGCTCTTTTTAAAGATGGTGGGTAAATGATGTCCCGCTGACGCTGTCTTAATATGGAACAAAATGGTCAGTTACTGTCCGCTTAAGGGGTGGCGCGCCCATACTGTAGGCACCAATGCATTAGCGTCTGGGTCTGGTCTGCTTTAGTTCATTGACTGCATATGAACCAGATAAAATGAGGGAGTAGGTTGTCTCTGGTTGTGCTGCTGACCATGCACTTTTGTCCATTGGTGAGGAGAGCCTCTGGTCTGTTGCCAATAGAAGACCAATAGGGATCAGGGCTGAATGGTGTTGGCACTGTCAAGACCCACCAATAGGATTGACCTCAAACACACCCTACCAGTATTGTCCTAGGTTGATGTCAATGCATGTTGCGTGAGGTAGCCTACAATACCTTGCCAACATCTTATCCTTGGCCACATTGCACAATCCATTTGTTATTTACCAATGTATGCATGCAAATCATGAAGTACACTAGAAAATAATTGTTAGTTTAAATATAAGCCAATTGTGTAGTAGCCAGGCAGGCCCGGATCATCCAGTTGCAATCGTCACGGTACAGTAGGGAGCTGAGCTTAGTTGACCTGAGAGCAGGACAGGGACAGAACGGGATAGGGCCAGAGACTTACCGAGAACAGGTCATGTAGCCAGATGGCCGAGTCAGTCACACCATGGAACCAGGTCCTCTTAGCATGGGGTAAAAACCTTAAAGTGGAATTCCACTCCAAAATTATATATATATATTTTTTTCATTAGTCCACTTGATTCAGTCCCAAAATGTTTTGCGTGTCAGCAGTCAAGTTTAAATACCAAACAAGAGTTGAGTGATATTCCCAATTAAGGGTCATGGGTAGGGTTGGTTACAACATTCTGTTTCGACTAAATCGAGATGTCTGAATTGTTAATGTAATTAATGAATAGATACATGAATTACATATATTTTTACCTGACTTTGTAGCCCTTGTGAAACACTATTAGATACTGTAGCATGTTTTTTGTACCTTTATTTAACTAGGCAAGTCAGTTAAAAACTAATTATTTTCAATGATGCCTAGGAACAGAGGGTTAACTGCCTTGTTCAGGGGCAGAACGACAGATTTTTACCTTGTCAGCTCAGGGATTCGATCTTGCAACCTTTCTAACCACTAGGCTACCTGCCAACCAAGCTCTAACCACTAGGCTACCTGCCACCCCTTATATTGTTAGACACTGTAGCACGTTTACATTATTAGGTACTGTAGCACGTTTACATTATTAGGTACTGTAGGACGTTTACATTATTAGGTACTGTAGCACGTTTACATTATTAGGTACTGTAGCACGTTTACATTATTAGGTACTGTAGCATGTTTACATTGTTAGACACTGTAGCATGCTTACATCAGGTACTGTAGCATGTTTACATTATTAGGTACTATAGCATGTTACCATTATTAGATCATGTAGCATGTTTACAATATTAGGTACTATAGCATGTTTACATTATTAGATACAGTAGCATGTTTACATTATTAGATCATGTAGCATGTTTACATTATTAGATACTGTGGCATGTTTACTGCAACGCCATGAAACTTTCTCTCTTCTAGCATTATGTTAACTGCAACATTATGAAGACATTTCATTACCCATATAGCTGAGGATGTCAAAAACCAATTGTCTACACACAATGTTCCCTCAAACCAGCTGTGCTTTTTGTATAATTTGGCAGTCACTGTCTCCCTACAATAGTTAAATCACAGCACAACTTTGCATGCACCATCACAGCTGTAGAAAAATGTGAATCCTCCAGTTTGGCCAAACCTGCCAGTCACTACAATATCCCTACAATGTCCCAAACTGCAGGGAGCGGTAATCCACTCGTCACATGTTCCAATCTCCAATCCGTTTTAGGATTATCCCAAAATGTCCTCTACCGCACTGGTTATACTGTATCTCTACCTAGCAGGCCTATTCTCCCACTGTGGACTGACATCAGGGCCTGATCTTTATTGGATAACCAAGTTAAACATTAATTTTCCTTGTATAAACACGTTTATGAGTGGTTCAAAATCCAGTAAGACTGTCTCTCGCACATTGACATTCTAGAAACTTGACATAAAAATTCTAGAGTCAGTTCTAGAACATTCAAGTGGAACTCCAGCAGTGTCCCAGTTAGTCTGAGTAAGAACGACCTTTGCGGAGTCCTCATTAGTCCTGCAGTAAGCCCTCTTTACCGGTGTGGAGCGATACCTACTCCCAACGTCAACGTGTCTAAACAGTGTCACTGCTGGGCTTATGCTTTTTATTAGGCCTAGATCTGCTCTTAATAGGGCAGGTAGCTTCAGCCATGTGCTGACTGCCCAAGACAATGTGATATACCTCACCACCCCAAGAGGTCCTGCAGGTGTCGTCTTTGATATTTTTTGTCAACTTACACACATTCTCTCATATATAGTTTCCTACTAAAATGTGTACAGAGTAGTTGGTTTACATCCTCTGGTCATGGTCAAACAGTTGAGTCAAGGTTTATAATCCAATTGACAGTAACACTAATAGTTTGATAGGTTTACCCTATATGAGGTTGAGCATTGTCCTCCAAAGCTGGGGATGAAATTAACTCAGATGAACTTCTGTTCCGTCTCCATAGTAATAGTGTGATGTTCTGCCATCCTAACTGAGCTGCCAGAGAGGACGGAAACAGCTGTTTTAATCACCATTGGTCTCATGGTCACATCCCTGAACAGTTAGTTACCTTCCTCTCTGGCAGCTCAGTTAGGATGGCAGACTATGCCAGAGTTCAATCAATGGTTGAGATGGGAGAACACTGTGGATGGATCCATCGAGACTAACGTGACAATATATCTCATTTCCCGTTGGTACACTAAGCTGCTGTCCTGATAAGATCATTCCATAACAGCTGTCTGTGAGGTTCTGAGCTTCTGCCTCAGATTAAACTGCTCTCTGAGCCTCTAATTCCCTGGCTGAAAAGTAATAAAAGGAGTCTGTATTAGAGAGGGCTAAACTGCATGTGTAATCTTCTCTTTTTAATCCCCATCTTCTGCTCTCCAAATAAAGGAAGACAGGCACTTGAAAGACCCGCACAGATGGGATGAGCACAGTCGCAATCAAGCTTGACGATAAAAGCAATAAAATAGCATAACAATATCAGATCCTATATGCAATATCAGGTAACATCCAGCTTAAATAAGAATAGTTTGTTTTAAGTTGTGTAACACTATACCTTTCTGGAAAACGACATCAATTATGGAACATAACTAGCCACAGGAAGCAACAGGATTGAAATATACTACACTGTACTTGAATTCTACTACTGTGTGCTTACCCTCTAGTATTTGTTTGCATAAGGTAGTGTGTTTCCACTTAAAATACTGTTTAGATAGGCCTATCCCGAACCTCTTCCCAGGCCACCTGTATGGGAATCACAGACTCACCTTAACCTAACCTCACCCCTACTAACTGAATTAATTCAACCCTACTAGTTAATTAGTAAATGAACTAAGCTAATCCTGCTGAAGCCTGGAAATAACCTTAGTATCAGGTGTTATCAAACATAATAAATCTAATACCATATTCGCACAAACATATATTTACACAAAGTCCTCTTTAAGTTGAAGTTTTGAATGTTATCCCACACTCACTTTACCATAACTTTTGACCACAGGATGCTGGTGAGGGGAGGAGTGCTCATTATAATGGCTGGAATGGAAATCATGTGGTTGATACCATTCCATTCATTCTGTTCTAGCCATAGTTATGAGACCGTTCTCCCCAATTAAGATGCCACCAGCTGCCTTTGCTTTTGACACCCGTATTGGTAAAGAAATAATAGACCACAGATATATAGGCCTACCGAACACTCAACATTAGATTCATTATAAAATATGCAAATGTGGCCGTTTTTCTGTGTTTATTGGTAGTTTTAATGTTTAAATGCTCGAGGAGGAAAAGTCACTAGTCTGGTGGTGTCAAAGAGAGGAAGGAAGTGTGGTGACTTGGCACAAATCCGATGGAAAGTTCACAGGGGAAGTCCGGCATCCCTCCTTGTCCCATCGCCATTAATACACAACTGTCAATCTTATGCTATCCCCTCAAGCTTTAAAGAGGGATGATAGGTAACACTTCCATCACTCCGTTTCCGTCATTGCACTGCTCCCACCAACTTTGGTTTTAAATTAGATCCCCCTTTAGTTTCACCTTTAGTTAACCAGATGGTCCCATTGAGGTCAGAAGACCTCTTTGCCAAGGGAAACCTGGCCAAGTGAGGCAGTATCCCTGCCTGTTCAACTGGGGTTTCCTTGATAGGAAAGATGTGAAGAATATGTCCACTTTGGCCAACTCCAGAAAAGGTCCGTCCATATACATTAAGCTTGACGGATATCTGTAACTCTCCAACCAAGTTGGTGAAATTACAAAAGCATCATAAAACCGTCAATCGATTGTGTGCAGTCCTACGATGTCCCGTGATTTTCTTTTCACCCGGTGAATACACAATGATGTGCCCAAAACATTTAAAAGTCTTTCTTTTGCTCCACTGACATTTTGGGATGGAATGTGTTGAGGCTAAACAAGGAAGTTTGGTACTGTTAAAGGGATACTTCGGGATTTTGGCAATGAGGGCCTTTATCTACTTCCCCCGAGTTAGATGAACTTGTGGATACCATTTTTATGTCTCTGTGTCCAGTAAGAGTTTGAAGGAAATTAGAGGTAGTTTCACAAGTCAATGCTAACTAGCGTTAGCGCAATGACTGGAAGTCTATGGGGATCTGCTAGCATGCTACAGGTTTGGTACAGCATAGAGATCTGCTAGCATGCTACAGGTTTGGTACTGAAAATGACATGAGCCATATGAATCAAATTAAGAAGAACACCAGAATAACCGCTAATGGAATAGCTAACTAAATATGGTTTACCAGTACTGTATTAAAATGTACCTTTTTGACTCTAAGCCTACTGTCCTCAAAAGAACCATTAAAATGAGTGTTATTGCACCGTGCCTCGAATGGCTTCAGATTATTCTAGACAAGACACTCATGCTAAGCAATCCTCCATCTTCAGAGCAGGTGGGTCACCTTTGATAAAGTAATTATTGCATCATTCCATGGGTGGTCCCTAGGCCTCTTGCTCTCTTTGTGGTTATTTCACCGTATCTTGTGGGTCAGTGCTTATATTTGTCCTATTTCACACATGTACAAGTGTGTGAATTGGAAAATGTGATTTTGCATATCCCACTTCCCTGAGACACCCTCGGAAAATGGGGTCAAGGCCAGAGTTGGCCATTACTAGCGACATTTCGCTCATACCGCTAGGCTACCTGCCTCCAGTGGTCGGCCTTAGGCGTCCGACTCTCTAATCTCTCGGCCAGGTAGGGAATGGCTCAACGCAGGGCTGTTGACGCTGAGCGAGTGCGGGAAGAAGGAGGGTATGTGGGTTATGACATTCAGCAGCGGGCTGGCCAGAGGGCTCCCCTCGATGGGGGTCATGGGGATGATGACGTTGTCTGTGTCCCAGACGTGGAAGGCGTTGTGGTGGGAGTTGGTCATGATGGGGGGCATGTGGGAAGGACCGCAGGGCTTCAGGTCACCATCCTTCAGGGGGTCAGGCTCCACGGGACCCAGCAGGCAGTCTGTGTGGAGAGAGAGAGAGAAGTGGGGATAGATGGTGTGATTAGCAGCATATAAATGAATGGTGGTTAGAGATATGACTCCATTCTCCTAGGTTTCCCCAGTTCATAAAATGTAGGCTATTATCACATCCAAATCTTTCACAGAGGCCTGCTAAACAACAGAAACACAATGGGTACAACATGTCTTCAGCAGGCAGTCTGTGGATAGAGAGAGGTGGATGGTGTGATTTAGGGCCTACTTTGTACCTACTTAGGCCGATCATGCCTCAAGGAGCATAGGCTATCCACGGCGCTTCGGTGATTAGTAGGATAGAAACGAATGAGGGCCGGTATTACACAATCCCTCCTATACAGTAGATTCTCTCACAAAAGCATTACATTTGCTTGAAGTCAAAATTGTTTTCCACAGAGACCTGCTAACATAAAGTCAATGGGTCCAAAGTATCTTCTCTAAGAAATTCTGCAATTGCAATGATCTATTAATACTCCATTCTAGCCTACAGTGCTGATGAAGTTATACATAATGATGTGTGCAGTCAACATGTTAGTCTGAATCTCATTCCTTATCCCCTAGGTAACCCCCTCGAACCTTTCAACTGCTGTACAGTCAAAAACCTAATAGGCTAAAACATGTCTCAAATGTACAATTATCCATCAATAGATTGATACACTCCAGTGTACACTACATACGGTATGTTCTTTCTACTTAAAACTCTGATCAATATAGTACTGTAACTTTAAACTAGAACACTATTACAGTATGTGCAGGTTACCTATTAAACTAATCACAATGTCCAGTAACATTCCTTGTCCTTAAAGTACCCCCCCCCCCCCCCCCCCCCCAACTACCTGCTATGTCCAGGGCCAGGTCCTTGATGAGGTGACCGACGATAGCGTAAGCCACAGCCACCACCACGACAGCTGCCATCAGCAGATATAGCATGGATTTAGGCAGCTGGATAATGTCCCTAGGAGGAGGCTTATATTCCTTATAGAGAACATCCTCATCATTAATAAAGATTTTTATCAAATGTCCTGCTTTGTCTGTTAGGTTTAAACTTTTCACGACATCCATGTTGGCGGTGTTCGTGGTGGTCCGCTGCTTTGTAATGCAGGATGTTTTCTGCGATGAGTTCCTTCACAACGTCCACAAAGTTACTCCACAATGTCCCAAGGTTGTAGGATTCTCTTATCCAAGCCTTTCAATGAGTCAATGCTGCATGCAGACTTAAATACACGGAATAAGAAGTACATTAACTGACTGTGTATTCATTTCAACAAATGGACACAAAAGTAAACGTATGGAATATTATTCACTCAATATCATAAAAAGAAAATGAGTCATTGATAGAGACTGATTTCAAGTACCACTTCTAAACCCAAATAGGCTGAGGGAAAAACATAAAACGCTCACCTTGGAATTTCAGTTATTCAATTGTAAAGTGAATGCTGTCCGCCAAAATCCTCAACTTTGATCATGTCTTCACAACCACCCGTTCTTTTATGTTCAATTATATTGGGATATGTGATCACGCATAACCCTTTGAAAAAGTGTTCCAGTGTTGCCTAGGTGAGCAAGCAGGGGAGGTTCCTTAGCAGGAGAGCTTGATCTAGTGTAAGTCAGAGAGCACGTGCGGTGGCCACTGTCCAGGGTGCTGAAGGCGCTCTGGCAGTACCCTCTGGTAACAGCGATGAGAGAATAGCGCACCGAGACAGGATTGGCAGATTACTGCGAGAGAACAAGAAACCTTGGGTAGTCCCGCCCCCTAATCCAATCCCCCATGATCAAACCAGAGGATCAGAACAGAAGTCAATGCAAAAGAAGGTAGTGTCGGTTGACAATCAGCTAATCTCTCGTGGACAGATGAAACGGCGAGAATCTCTCAAGGCTCACGTAGAATTGTGATTACGAGCAGCAGTAGTTCCTGGTTTGGGGTTTTCGTCATTTATTCACTGAAGGCGGTGCTTAAGATGGTGTGGTGATTTTCAAGCCCATGTGCAGATGATAAAAGGTTTCCACTAGATTCCACAGCTACAAAGTCAAAATTGGCTATATTTGCTTCCTTCTTTTGCACTAAGGTAATGACTGAATGCCAAATCACCCCCTTCCCCATGCCCCTCGGCCCTCCATTTGCCTTCACACGCACCTCCGCCATATGCACAAGTGTCCCTCAAAGCTGAGGGAGTGAAAAAAAACGTGTACCTAACCATAAACATCAATGCCTTTCTTAAAATCAATACACAAGTATATATTTTTAAACCTGCATATTTAGTTAATATTGCCTGCTAACATGAATTTATTTTAACTAGGGAAAATGTGTCACTTCTCTTGCAACAGAGTCAGGGTATATGCAGCAGTTTGGGCCGCCTGGCTCGTTGCGAACTGTGAAGACTATTTCTTCCTAACAAAGACAGCCGACTTCGCCAAACGGGGGATGATTTAACAAAAGCGCATTTGCGAAAAAAGCACAATCGTTGCACGACTGTACCTAACCATAAACATCAATGCCTTTCTTAAAATCAATACACAGAAGTATATATTTTTAAACCTGCATATTTAGCTAAAAGAAATCCAGGTTAGCGGGCAATATTAACCAGGTGAAATTGTGTCACTTCTCTTGCGTTCATTGCACGCAGAGCCAGGGTATATGCAACAGTTTGGGCCGCCTGGCTCGTTGCAAAACTAATTTGCCAGAATTTTACGTAATTATGTCATAACATTGAAGGTTGTGCAATGTAACAGGAATATTTAGACTTAGGGATGCCACCCGTTAGATAAAATACGGAACGGTTCCGTATTTCACTGAAAGGAAAAACGTTTTGTTTTTGAGATGATAGCTTCCGGATTCGACCATATTAATGACCTAAGGCTCGTATTTCTGTATGTTTATTATATTATAATTAAGTCTATGATTTGATAGAGCAGTCTGACTGAGCGATGGTAGGCACCAGCAGGCTCGTAAGCATTCATTCAAACAGCACTTTTGTGTGTTTTGCCAGCAGCTCTTCGCTGTGCTTCAAGCGTTGCGCTGTTTATGACTTCAAGCCTATCAACTCCAAAGATTAGGCTGGTGTAACCAATGTGAAATGGCTAGCTAGTTAGCAGGGTGCGCGCTAATAGCGTTTCAAACATCACTCGCTCTGATACTTGGAGTAGTTGTTCCCCTTGCTCTGCATGGGTAACGCTGCTTCGAGGGTAGCTGTTGTCGATGTGTTCCTGGTTCGAGCCCAGGTAGGAGCGAGGAGAGGGACGGAAGCTATACTGTTACACTGGCAATACTAAAGTGCCTATAAGAACATCCAATAGTCAAAGATATATGAAATACAAATCGTATAGAGAGAAACAGTCCTATAATTCCTATAATAACTACAACCTAAAACTTCTTACCTGGGAATATTGAAGACTCATGTTAAAAGGAACCACCAGCTTTCATATGTTCTCATGTTCTGAGCAAGGCACTTCAACGTTAGCTTTCTTACATGGCACATATTGCACTTTTACTTTCTTCTCCAACACTTTGTTTTTGCATAATTTAAACCAAATTGTTTCATTATTTGAGGCTAAATTGATTTTATTGATGTATTATATTAAGTTAAAATAAGTGTTCATTCAGTATTGTTGTAATTGTCATTATTACAAATAAAAATAAAACGTTAAAAAAAAATCGGCGGATTAATCGGTATCTGCTTTTTTTGGTCATCCAATAATCGGTATCGGTGTTGAAAAATCATAATCGGTCAACCTCTAATTTCACCAAACAAAGACAGATATGCAACTACAGAGGACAAACATAAGTACCAGGTAGGTGTTTCATATTATTATAATTTTTTTATATTGACCTTGGTTGTATCGATGTAGTCTGAACTAGATTCCACAAAGCCTGGTCTCTGCTCCACTCCGTTGGTGGAATCTACATAAACCTCCTTCACCATGGAGTGGAGTCCACTAGACCAGCGGTTCCCAAACTGTGGGGTACGTGCTCGGCAGGGAACTCAGTCCGGCTTTCAACTTACTCTGGAAAGTTGTAATAGTAGTCACCTTGTCCTAAAGAGATTTACACGGTTATCAAAACGTCATGCCAGGGTAAGCCTGAGTGGCGCAGAGGTTTAAGGCACTGCATCTCAGTGCAAGAGGTTTCGCTACAGTCTATGGTTCGAATCCAGGCTATATCACATTCGGACGTAATTGGGAATCCTATAGGGTGGTGCACAATTGGTCCGGGGAAGGCTGTCATTGTAAATAAGAATTTGTTCTTAACTGACTTGCCTAGTTAGAGGTTCAAATAACAAAATATTTAAGCCTACACAAGACACAGCCCACATTTTAAGTGTTTCTAAAATCCCCTATGGAAAAAAAATGTATGGTGGAAAAACGATTGGAACCATTTCTGTGTTTGACTGTCAGGTTTTATGGGTATTAGGCCTCATATTATGGTACTCTATTCAGAAGTAAAACAGGAAATATTTTACTTCATTCCCAAGAGAATTGTACTTCTAAAGTAACCTAGATTAACAATCAGCAGCATCAGCAGGATTGTATAATGTTCGACTGTGGCTGTGTTAACTCAAATCAAATGTTATTCCCTCAAAATAAATAGCTGATCCTGAAAGGCTCTCAATATTGCCCCACTAGCGCTCGAGGCTAACGTTAGTTAGCTATTTTCCCGGAAACTAACAGGCGCGTAATTTGACATTCCATCTCAAAAACAAAGGTTTATTTTTCTTACACGACGCTTGTAGTAAGTAGCTAGCTATTTTTGAAACATTATACTCAGAGAATTGTAAAAAGGTCGTACCATTATTAACTAGCTTGCAAGCCAGGATATAGTACCAAAACTAGCTAGCTAACGTTAGCTTGTAAACAAGCCGCATCGTCGGTGCAAGCGAGCTTCGGGTTTTAATGAATGTAACGGCAGTACTAGACAAAATGCAATAACGTAAGCTAGCCAACTAGGTAATGTTACCTGTAGAAACAGACTTTTCAAATAGCTGTCTTCTATAGGGTTCGTCGTTTTTCATTCCAGTGCAGTTAGTAAAATGTTTCCTGTCCATCCTACTGTCACAGCTGGCTAGTTCATTTCTTATCCACCAACTAACGTTACCTACCTAACAGTTAGTTAACGTTAGCTGAAACAGCGACCCCCACTGTTCTGTCACGCGAAGTGCATTGCCATTGTACCTCCAGATATATGGCGAAAGTCTGAACATTCACATTTATTTCTCATATGTAATCTGAAGATCTGCAAATGGATGCCTTTTTCTTTGACAAGCTGCCTTCCACCTCACAATCAACTCCTAAACCCAGACATGAGACTTCCCAGGTACAGCTATTGATTGACCTTTTCTGACATTATATATCTAGTTACAGTAGATAGTTAAATGGATTTACATCGTTGATTCTAATAGTTCCGCTGTATGTTCTTGTGATTGCAGATTAATGTCTCCTGCCTCCAGATGGACCCTGATGAAGGTCTTGGCACTGACCACGATTCAACCAATGAGCGATCTTCATTCATGACCATGAGCACTAATGAGAGTCAGGAACACCAGATAAGGTATTTAAATCCCTAGTCAAGACTCTTTATTTGTTCGTGAATAGTTCAAGTCCTACTCCGTTCTCCGTTTCAGCTCATTTGTCGCGCGATTTGGGGACACATAGTAAAGGAAGAAACTCAAAGGAAAGTCACTTCATCTGTGGAAAGTCAACCAATGCGTTAATGTTGATTTAAGATGAATTAACTAAATGTACTTTCTTGCTTTAAGTTCCAGGATAGATGACATTGGCAAGAAGGTCCAGGACCTGGTTGGGAAGATAAACGACAGCCGGACCATGGACCAGACGATTATGGACAACTTTCAGGACAAGCTAGTGGAAAAGGTATGTAGCTAACTGCCAACATCACGGTTTATCAAACCACATTTTATTGGTTGTGTACACATATTTAGCAGATGTTATTGCGGGGGTAGCAAAATGCTTATGTTCCTAGCTCCAACAGTGCAGTAATACCTAACAATACACGCAAATCCCCAAAATAAAAAAGGAATTAAGAAATATAAAAATATTAGAACGAGCAATGTCAGAGTCCATATATACACACATACACATATATATATATATATATGTGTGTGTGTGTGTGTGTGTGTGTGTGTAAGGCATTATGGACAGTATATGAATAGAAAAGCTGTGTACAGAAGTAGTTATATGGGAAAAGCCTTGACTAGAATACAGTATATACATATGAAGTGGGTAAAACAGTATGTAAAGGTCATTAAAGTGACCAGTGTTCAATGACTATGTACATAGGGCATAGTTATCACATCAGTTGCTCAACAATTGAAAATGTACTTTCCCAATGTGTATTTACTTCAAGAAACCAAATGCACATATGTATAAATGGGTATGTTATATTTGTAGGCCATTGTGTTGTACAACATTGTCATAGACTGTCCAACAGTTTCATTATAGCGTACTCTACATACTATTCTATGTCAATGCTCTCCATCAGGTGGGTGAGCTCTGCGGGCAGATGAAGGAGCACATGTACACTGTCTACGAGGAAAACAGCCATGCCATGCAGGCCACGCTCCAGGAGCTTACTCTGGTGCTGGAGAGCTGCAGTAGGCTCAACACTGAGCTACACGCCGTCTCCCAGGCCCTGGCAGGACTCAACAGGGGCCTGACTCTGCACCGGAGTAGTGAGTGACTACACTCTTATAAATAAAGGGTTCCAAAAGGGTTCTTTGGCTGTCCCCATAGGAGAACCCTTCTTGCTTCCAGGTAGTTTCCTTTTAGTTCCAGGTAGTACCCTTTTGGGTTCCATAAAGAACCCTTTACACAGAGGGTTCTACATGGAAACGAAAAAGGGTTCTCCTGTGGGGACAGCCGAAGAGCCCTTTTGGAACCCTTTTTTCTAAGTGTAGTTTGACAGCCTTTGGACAGCCATTGATGACCCCACTGTACTGTGCCAGCCCCGTGCGGTGGTTGGTTATAGAATAACTGTGCTGGTTCAAGTGTAGACTAGCTAATTAAATATACCTGCTCTGCAGTTTTAAGTCTGGTGCTTTTGGAAGTACTGTTTTGGTTAATAAACCTGAGTGTGTTGTTACAAAGCCATGGCTCGCTTCTTTGTCATTTCAGTTAGTGTGATTGCATGTCAATGGCTTTTTTGACCAGATAATGTGAAATAATGAGAAAAAAAAATTCCTTTGCAAGTGAGTCCCTAATCCTATGACTATTTCGATATGGCAGATCATTGAATTGGGACATTCTCTGTCCTCAAAAAGGGCACTGATTTAAGTCAGCCGTCGGTATCACAATTACGAAATTATACAATTCATAATTTCAAAATATGCTTTATGTTCAGTTCATTTCTTTCACCTAGAAATAAATCAAATAGACCAGTTGTGAAATCTGGTCTAATCAAATCTGGTCAAATCTCTAAAGCAAAACAAAACCGTCTCATATTTGGACACAGTGTTTCTTTCAGGTTCAACCTCTCACCCATTAAGATATGTTATGGAATAAGTTATATTTCTAATCTATACAGATCCCGTATCACCGTAATAGGAGACTGAAGCTACTGTATCAACATTCAAGCTGACATAGTATTTCAATCGTCGATTGATTGAGTACAGGTACATAAGCAAAACAAAACCGTCTCATATTTGGACCTAGTGTTTCTTTCAGGTTGACTTTTACTTTAATATACTCTCACCAAACAGAGGCACTTGGGGATGGAAGTCCATCAGGAGTCAGGCACACACCCTCAGTGATTACTTCTCAGAAGACAGATAGATGGGTAGCTCAAGGCTTTCCCAGTCTACTTTAAGTCCGTTATTCAGTCCGTTGTAATAGGACAAGGAGGAGAGTTTACTTCTCAACAGTGAATGACTGCAGGCCAGTGATGGCTCGGCCCAGGATCAAGGCATGGATGTCATGGGTACCTAGAAGAACAAGCAAAGACAACGGCATTGTGGGTTGATTATTTGATAAGAGAAATGTGCAAGTGAGGCTAAACTTTGGATTTAAATTACATTAGATATTGTAGGGATATATAATACATACATACTGAGAACACAGTAGGTTGGTGGCATCTTAATTGGGGAGGATGGGCTCGTGGTAATGGCTGAAGCTGAATAAGTGGAATGGTATCAAATACATCAAACACATGGTTGATGCCATTCCATTTACTCCGTTCCAGACATTATTATGAGCCGTCCTCCCCTCAGCAGCCTCCACTGACTGAGATTTATACCACAAAAACAACAAGTAACTGTAACACTTAATTTGTACACTACTGACCTCTGCTGGTTATCCAGTCTCATTGTCTCACTCCAATCCAGACTACTTTCTGCTCATGTTCCAATCACCTGTTCTTCTATCCAACCTTTCCATCCTTTAAACACCATATTCAATCAATCTTCTCCTCACCTTCGTATGTGTTGACGGCCTCCAGGTTCATGACGTGTCTGATAATGTGGTACTCGTCTGCGATGCCGTTGCCTCCCAACATGTCTCGGGCCTGCCTGGCGATGTCCAGGGACTTCCCACAGCTGTTCCTCTTCAGCATGGAGATCATCTCAGGGGCCGCTCTGAGGGAGGGAAGACAGACAGGATAGAGGTCAGTGTTTAATATAATGAAGAAAGATGGACACATACAGTACACACACAGAGATAGTCTCTCTTCACATATTCAACATGAAACTAGTACACAGACCAATGCATAAACACACACTGCAGTCTCTCCTCACATCCAAAAGCAAACATTTCGCTCACTCAGTGGGTACTCCACTCACTTCTTGTCGTCGATGAGTCTGCCTAGGGCCAGACAGGACTGCAGGCCGATGGTGATCTCTGTCAGCATGTCCGCCATCTTCTTCTGCATCAGCTGGTTCCTGGCCAGGGGCACGCCAAACTGGATCCTGAATGGACCAAAACAAAAGAGAGCGAATCAGATGTCAGCAACATATAATATGGTCCTAAAATGCTGAAAGAAGTCAGGATGGCAGCTTGACTCCCTTCAATACTCTTTACTACTGAGCTAACGTGTTCCTGAACAAGCTACTTCATCCGTTCATACCAAAAAGTGCTCTGAAATAATAGAGTTGATGACATAATGAGTAGGGGGGGAGGTGTTTACCTGTCCAGTGTGTACTGGCGGGCAGCGTGGAAGCAGAACTCGGCAGCACCCAGAGCTCCCCAGGCGATACCATAGCGGGCGTTATTCAGACAGCCGAAGGGACCCTGACCACAAATGAGACATATACAGTATGATCAGTTCAATATATTATATTTTAACAGAACACCTTTTCTTCATCTTTAGAGAACTGACTTTGTTTTCTAGATCACATCTCGAGAGTTCCTTAAACATACAGTATCTCGGCCAGCAGCTTTGATTCAGTCAGAATTGTTCCTATAGTAAATAATTCCATTTACAGTATTCTAAACAGCATTATTTGTTTGAGTCCAACAGTTAGGCTTACTCACAGCCAGTCCAGAGACGTTGGGCAACATATTCTCTTGGGGCACCTCCACCTCGTCCATCAGGATCATGCCCGTGGCCGACGCCCGCAGAGAGAACTTGCCCTCGATCTTAGGCGTTGCCAGGCCCTTCATGCCACGCTCCAGGATGAAACCTCTGATCCTGCCATCCTCACACTTAGCCCAGACCACCGCGATGTCCGCCACGGGTGAGTTGGTGATCCTGGGGGATAGGGGAGAGAATACGTTAAGTTAGTTACCCATAGTGAGAGTTAGGGTATTATAGGTTCAACTACATCATATGCGAGGGTAAGGGCATATAATATGGTGGGGGGACGCAGGCAGGGAAAAGCTAGAGGGCCAACTATAAGAGCTCATAATTATGGCCCTGAGTTTTAATACAAGGGCAATGTGGATACTGCTTGCATTACGAAACATATATAGAGACGTAACAGTGCAAACAGTCTGGCATGGGCTTTGCCAACAACTGGTGTAAGGTTACTGCATCTATATATGGATTGCTATGCATGAAGCTGTGCATGAGGTCCCTCTCATTACGTTCTTTCCATAATGAGACAGTCACACGTACATCTAACCTTTATGTCATGCCACCTAAAGTTCCCACAGTGTAGACAACAAACATTGTGGAAGTACTGTTTTTTACACCTGCATTTTTCAGCATCCATATAACTGAAGGGATATGTCTCCTCATTGGGACATTTTATAGCACAAATCACATTTTATTGGTCACATACACATGGTTAGCAGATGTTAATGCAAGTGTAGCGAAATGCTTGTGCTTCTAGTTCCGACCATGCAGTAATATCTAACAAGTAATCTAACAATTTCACAACAACTACCTCATACACACAAGTGTAAAGGAATGAATAAGAATATGTACATATAAATATATGGATGAGCGATGGCCGAACGGCATAGGCAAGATGCAGTAGATGGTATAGAGTACAGTATATACATTTGAGATGAGTAATGTAGGGTATGTAAACATTAGGGTTAGGGTTAATTGACTCATAACTACTCTACCTACCTAGCCTGGTCTTTCAAAGAAGTGAACTAAAGCAGAAACAGAATGGTATGGTAACCCAGACTAGAACCTACCCAGTCAGACATACATGCAGACTGGTCAGATAGACTGGTACCCAGGTTAGAAGAACCTTACCATGTCTTGGCTCCGCTGATGGTGAAGGTGCTACTAGAGGGGTTGTACTTGGCCTTGGTCTCCATGCCCGCGGGGTCACTGCCGTGGTTGGGCTCAGTCAGGCCGAAACAGCCCAAGATCTCCCCACGAGCTGCAGCATTACACAGAGAGAGATGGTATTATGAAGAGGCCTTATCTAACTGGAATATGAGCTCTGCTTCAGTCTGCATTAGTTGAATTCTCAATTTCACACCACAATTACTTTGTACAACAACTTAGACTTTTGTCTATGTGCCAATATTAACTATGTATAAACACTTGTTGTTTGTTCATCTACATTATTTTTCTTCATACTTATGAACTGAAACCCAACACAGTTTCTAAACCGAAAATTATTGGTTCGGTCAGTATCAACCATTTATTGAGGACATTGATATCGATAATAACAATAAGTAGCCTTTACTATAGGAATGTGAAGTTTGAAATGAAGTAAGTCTGGGCTATTGCTAATATGGGCTATTGCTAATGGGACAATTGATATCTGAGTGAGTGCGGGTTTTTCCTTTCTTCAATCGATAGCTACAACATCTAAAGTAGTTGAAGTAGTTTTAAGGGTAATGTAAAAAAGTAACTGGCACACATTAACGTTATGAATTTATCGTTCAATTTATCGTGATACTACAGTCAATTTATCAGGATATGGATTTTTTTCCATATCGCCCAGCTCTAGTATCTATACCATGTGTCATTTTACTATGGAATATATAGTAGTTATTGCTTACCTAGCCTGGGTAGCCACTTCTCCTTCTGTTCCTCTGTGCCGTATGCGTTGATGGGGTGCATCACCAGTGAGGACTGGACACTCATGACTGACCGGTAGCCACTGTCCACCCTCTCCACCTCCCTGGCAATGAGCCCGTAGGCCACGTAGCTGGTGCCGGCACAACCATAACCTGGGTGAAGAAGAGACAAAGTTGAGGAAGAAGGACAATTAGTGGACTAATCGAGTTGAGCATGAAGATTGAATATGAACACATCAATAAAAGGATGATGCATGTTTCATATGTTATTTACCTTGGATGGTTGGCCCCAAGACACCCAGCTCTCCCATCTCTGAGACAATCTCACGATGGAAATCTGTGGGGGGGAGACAAACAAACAGAAAGTGAGCATGAATAAATAGTTTATAGAGAAGTTCATTGTGCAACATGAGAAGTCTTCTCTCCAGGAATAGCACCTCAGCCTGTGTTTACAGTTGTGTCTGTTGGCCATGTGTCAGTGCTGACATTTATCTCCGTTGGCCATGTGTCAGTGCTAACATTTATCTCCGTTGGCCATGTGTCAGTGCTGACATTTATCTCCGTTGGCCATGTGTCAGTGCTGACATTTATCTCCGTTGGCCATGTGTCAGTGCTGACATTTATCTCCGTTGGCCATGTGTCAGTGCTGACATTTATCTCCGTTGGCCATGTGTCAGTGCTGACATTTATCTCCGTTGGCCATGTGTCAGTGCTGACATTCGTGTCCGCTGGCCATTTGTCAGTGCCTCAGCTTGTCGCTGTTGGCCATGGCCATGCCTCAGCCTATGTCTGTGCTTACACACTGCGTCAGTGCTTACGTTCGTGTCTGTTGGCCATGATGATGCGTGGCATTAGTTTCTCCTGGCAGTAGGTCCTGAAAGAGTCTCTGATCATCACCTCCTCCTCTGTCAGCAGGCCGTCCAGCTCCAGGGCGTCACGCCAGTTAAACTGCACCTTGGCTGTAGAGGGCCATGGGAATTAGAACATGAGGCGACACAAACATGGTGATGTCATACTGTCCACCACCACGTTTCATAATATAATACACCATGTCTGTATGTGTAGCCAGTGGCACCTAGCGGTGAAATGTACACATGATGCGGTTTGTCCAATACTGTAGCTTTACAAGTTTAACTTGTATAAATTACTTACGTGTTTTAACTGGCTTCTTGGCGACCACTTCGGCTTCTGAAAGAGTCAACGGCACAATAAGTAATCAACCGAGACCAACAAAAAAGCAGCAATACATTCTAGACTCTTAAAAATGTCACTTTAATTCAATCCCATTCTATGTTATTATATGCTCACATGTAAACTCACCGTTTTGGGCTGGTGAAGCTGCTGCTGTGCCCTGTGCCCGGGAGGCTGAGATTGCAGCACATTTCTTAGCGTTGGAGAGCAAACGAGTCACAGCACCTCTGAGAGCCATGGTACACAGTCTGAAAGAAACACAAGACACATTTAACGGTATACTAAGGAGAGTGAAGAGTATACATTTACAAAACATGATATTATCATATTATCAAATGAATTATTCATTTTGAGAAAAATGTATGACATTTAAAACAATGTGATGGTCAAAAATCACATTTGAAGCATTTTAGTGACAATACTGTAACATACTGTACCAATAATGGCAGTTATAATCAAATGGAAAAAAATCCTATGGTACAGATTCTTGTTTTAATATAATTTTCCTGGTGTTCCATAGCTCTATTTGAACGAATAAGATAAGAAATGTCATGTTTTATGGTAGCTGTCCTTCATTACACAAGCCTGTTACAAAACATTGTATAACACATGTTGAACAGCAAGTAAAAAAAAAAAAAAACGTTCTAAACAGTAGCAGTAAAAACAAGTCTTCCTCCGCAATAATGTAAGATTGCAGTGAGCAACTTCATGCACAACATAGTATCATTACTGTACCTGTTCTTGTCTGATAATTATTTCCGATGATCTGATAATGTTGGCCTTATCTCAGGCAACGCTGGTTGTTTTGTAATCGCTGGAGTGTGACGTCAAATGGCTCCACGTGAGGGCGTGGGGACAGCTTTACAAGCCAATAGACACGACACCTGTGAAGTAGAAGATTATGCAACAGAGTGCGTTATGAAACTTAGATTTTGTTAACCTTGAATTAAAGCATTACAAAAAATGTATATATATTTGCATTATAAAACTATTTAGAGTGTAATGATTCATAAAGTTATGTGTGGGTTAAATACTTTTTGTCATTGATTTTTCTTTTTGGAACTTTTTCCAAAAGTGAAGAATGCCACACTCAAAATGGCGCTAATCTATAGCCATCTGGCCGAGGGCATGTCGTGGGCGTTGGCACACTTCCTTCCCATCTCATTGGCTGTGAGTATATAAATGCCGCGTTCAAATGCTAGTCGGAACTAGGAACTCGGAATTTTTTCTATTTGCAGGTATATCTCACTGATCATCCCCAAAGCCAACACCTCATTTGGCCGCCTTTCCTTCCAGTTCTCTGCTGTCAGTGACTGGAACGAATTGCAAAAATCGCTGAATTTGGAGACTTTTATTTCCCTCACCTACTTTAAACATCAGCTACCTGAGCTGCTAACTGATCACTGCAGCGTACATAGTCCATCTGTAAATTGCCCACCCAATCTACCTACCTCATCCCCATACTGTTTTTATTTTATTTACTTTTCTGCTCTTTTGCACACCAGTATCTCTACTTGCACGTCATCATATGCTCATTTATCACTCCAGTGTTAATCTGCTAAATTGTAATTATTCGCTCCTATGGCCTATTTATTGCCTACCTCCTCATGCCTTTTGCACACACTGTATATAGACTTTATTTTTTTCTGCAGTGTCATTGACTTGTTTATTGTGTTACTGGCTTGTGTATTGTTTACTCCATGTGTAACTCTGTGTTGTTGTCTGTGTCACACTGCTTTGCTTTATCTTGGCCAGGTCGCAGTTGTAAATGAGAACTTGTTCTCAACTAGTCTACCTGGTTAAATAAAGGTGAAATAAAAAAGAATTGAAAGAATATATATATGTTCGTCATATGCCGCCTTCAAAACAAATGGCAACTGGGAACTCGGAAATCTCCGACTTCCGATTTCAGTGCGCTCAAGACAACTGGAAACTCGGAAAAAACGAGCTCTGACTGGGAAATATTATTTTGAACGGTCATCCAAGTCGGAATTCCAACTCGGGAACTCGGGCCTAGAGACTTTCCGACTTGAAGATCACTGACGTCATAATTTGATCTCGTATATTTCCGAGTTCCCAGATGTCTTGAATGCACCACTAGATTGTAAAAAATAGGTCCAGGTGGCAAATGGCCATGTGCTTCTGAAGACTAGGTTCAAAATACTGTATCTTAAACCAAGCCCGAAGACACCACAATTGTATAGGAGTGTAGTATTAAAAGTATTATCCAATTATAGTGTTTATTTACCATACCATACATATATTTGTTAAAAAACAAAAAACATATTTGTTGAACGTTTTCAATTAAACATATTGAGAAATGAAATGTAGGCTTTATATTAGGCAGTGGTGGAAAGAGTACACAATTGTCATACTTGAGTAAAAGTAATGATATCTTTAATAGAAAATTACTCAAGTAAAAGTGAAAGTCACCCACTAAAATACTACTTGAGTAAAGTCTAAAAGTATTTGGTTATAAATATACTTAAGTATCAAAAGTAAAAGTATAAATCATTTCAAATTCCCTACATTAAGCAAACCAGACAGCACGATGTGCTTGTTTTTTTTATTTATGGATAGCCAGGGGAACATTCGAACACTTAGGCAATAATTTACAAACAAAGCCTTTGTGTTTAAGGAGTCCTCCAGATAAGAGGCAATAGGGATGACCTGGGATGTTGTCTTGATAAGTGTGTGAATTTAACAATTTTCCTGTCCTGCTAAGCATTCAAAATGTAATGAGTACTTTTGGGTGTCAGGGAAAATGTATGTAGTAAAAATTATATACTTTTCTTTAGTAATGTAGTGAAGTAAAAGTTGTCCAAAATATAAATTGTAAAGTACAGACACCCACAAAAACTACTTAAGTAGTACTTTAAAGTATTTTTACTTAAGTACTTTACGCCACTGATATTAGGCTATGTGGCATTTAATCAGAATTGAATGAGATAAGCCTAAAATTGTTTGTTTGGTGAACAACATGTGTGGTTGGGATATTTTCATATAGAAAAAGTAAATAGCTCAACACGATACTTTGAATAGATCAGTTTGCTGAATGAAATGTGTGTATAATGATTACAGTTGTCAATGCAAATTAACAACAATATAAAATTCATTATGCAGAAAGGATTAATTAGGCAAAAATGATTACTTCCAAGCATTCAAAGGCCAGAAAACTAAATATAAGAAGCGGAACCTCATTCATTATTCATGGTATGTTATGTTAGACGAATCTTGGCATAGTTCATCCACATGACACCCCTGAAAGCAAGGATAGGGTTGTCAGGGCTGACCACAATAGCCTCTATTTGCTATGTCACCCGGCCTACACGGTTGCTGAGGTACGATCTCTCTCTCTCTTAATTCAATTGAAAGGGGCTTTATTTCACTTGTTTTGGCAATGTAAACACATGTTTCCCATGCCAAAACAAGTGAAATAAACAATAAACAAAAGTGAGAAGATACAAAACATCAACAAAAACCGATTTGAGTTTAACAGTAAATATTGCACTGAAAAAGGTTTAAAGAAAGATAAAGACATTTCAAGTGTTATATTATCAGCTATGTACAGTGTTTTAGCAATGTGCAAAATAATTGTGGTACGAATAGTAGGGGAAGATAAATAAACAGATAAGTATTGGTGGTATTTACAATGTTGTTTGTGCTCCACTGGTTGCCCTTTTCTCAAGGCAACGGGCCACAAATCGTGCTGCTATGAATGCACACTGCGGTATTTCACCTAACAAATATGGGAGTTTATCAATGTTTGATTGTTTTCAAATTCTTTGTGAGTCTGTGTGATCTGTGAGAAATATGTATCTCTAAAATTGTCATTCTGAAGGTTAGGAAGTGCAGCTTAGTTTCCACCTCATTTTGTGGGCAGTGGGCACATAGCCTGTCCTCTCTTGAGAGCCAGGTCTGCCTATGGCGACCTCTATCAATAGCAAGGCTATGCTCACTGTCTGTACATAGTCAAGGATTTTCTTAATTTTGGGTCAGTCACAGTGGTCCTGTATTCTGCCACTGTATACTCTCTGTTTAGGGCCAGATAGCATTCCAATTTTCTCTGTTTCATGGTTGATTCTTTCCAGTGTGTCAAGTAATTGTGTGCTTTCCTGGAGCTCTGTGGGGTCGTTTTATGTTTGTGAACACAGCCAGCTGGCTGAGGAGCAAAAACAGCTGGCTGGGGAGACTTTTCTTTAGGTTTGTCTCTCTGCAGGTGAGAGCTTTGTGGTGGAACGTGTCAACATCGCTTCCTTTTAGGTGGTTATATAATTGAACAGCTCTTTTTTGGAGCGTATAGTCCTAATGCTCTGCATGCATTGTTTGGGGTTTTGCGTTGTACCTAAAGTATATTTTTGGATGTTTGTCCCATATTGTGAATTCTTGGTTGCTGAGTGGACCCCAGACTGCACAACCATAGAGGGCAATGGGTTCTATAACTGATTGAAATATTTTTAGCCAGATCCTGATTGTGATGTCGAGTTTTATGTTCCTTTTGATGGCGTAGAAGGCCCTTGCCTTATCTTTTAGATTGTTCACAGCCTGGTGGAAGTTACCTGTGGTGTTGATGTTTAGGCCGAGGTAGCTATAGTTCTTTGCAGTGGCGATTTTAGCATGTAAATCTTGGTGGGGCAAAAATAAATAAAAGTGGGATGCATGCCAGCAAAGCCACAACACAACACTAAACAATACATTAATTGTACTATAAACGGTTCCCACAAACTGTTAGGGCCTACATAAAGCTGTCCAAACAGCAGTCCCAACATTTTACCACTGCTACACCTGGCTATCAGCGGAGCCTTGTCTGGTAGCAAAACAGTCATTCAGCCTCATTTACTGCCTTTTAAAAAAACATAGCTCCTATGGCTGACTTGCTTAAACAAATGTGTACATGTACAAACTGTGGCATAAGGGGACGACAAGCGGATAAAAGGCAATCCATAATTTTGATTAAAACATCAATGAGTGAGCTAGGATGGACGTAGTCAATATACATTTTTTTAAGCACTTTTGAAATGTACAGCGACAGAATTCAGAACATGGGCTGTTCTTACAGTGTTCTCCCTGTACACCAAGTCAGAACCATATAATAAATAAAGGGGGCATATAAACACACAATGAAAGCTCTTACAATATTCTCTAAAACCTTTCTCTTAAACAGGCTATAGGCTACATGTGCACCACCAAGTCAGAACAGTAGGCGAAATTAAGAGGGGTAAATAGACCAAATTATTAGGGTGAGGCACATCTTACTACACAACATACACTTGGTATTACTTTCTTAGCTACTCCCTGGCATAGTACATAATCTATGCAGCAGCATACAATACATTTTTGGACACACCTTGTTGTGCTGTGCTCACTTGAACAGGAAGGTGGAGCGGCGGTCCTTCATGGTCAAATGTTGATATCAAAGTTTGTCATTCTCTGGATTTATGGTGCTTTCAAAACATCTGGGAACTCTGAAAAAAACTTGGTCGAAATATGATGACGTCATTGATTTTCAGGTAGCTCTAGAAAGAGGACAGATTTACAATTCCGAGTTGGATGACCGTTGATAACTTTTCCGGAGCTCGTTTATTCCCGACTTCCCAGTTGTCTTGAACTCACTGAAGTCAAGTTTTTGCAGTTACGAGTTAACAGTTGTTTTGAGCGTGGCACAAATCACACTTCATTGACAGCATTGCCAATGTTGAATGTTTATAATTTTAAATTAGGAAAATCCCAGATTTGGGACCACACAGCCACTGTCACTGATTCCTTCCAAACCACTCATTGTTGAACTTACGATTTCCAACTTGTTGTGTAATGTTTATGTCCAATGGCCGATGAGCACCGATACGTTTTATCTATAATTTCTCTTCAATATTTAAAGCTCCGTATTTTCTGTTGGCTTGACCCACCACCACAGAAAGCACTTAGCTAGGCTGAAACACTGTCATTTTGGAGCTTCCTTACTCAAGAAAACAAAAAATAGACCATGTTTGTATGTGGCTGTATTAACTCAATGATATATATTTTTTTTCACATTGTTTACCTTGGCAAGTCAGTTAAGATCAAGTTCTTATTTACAATGATGGCCTAGGAACAGTGGGTTAACTGCCAAGGTTCAGGGGCAGAACTACAGATTTTTACCTTGTCAGCTCGGGGATTCAATCTTGCAACCTTTCGGTTACTGGTCCAACACTCTAACCACTAGGCTACCTGCCGCCCCAAATTAATCCTGATTAATTCAATGGAGTGGGTTAAGTATGATCTATACCAAATGAGCATACCCCCTGAGTCTCTTCCCCGTGTAACACCTAGAGGCCAACCAGTCGGTCCATCTCCTTTATACCATGTTTCTTGCAGGATGACAATGTCTATATTTCTGATTTCTTTGGTGAAGTCTAGGTTCCTGCTCTTTAGGCCAAAAGCCTCAGACCCCATCCAGTATTTCTCTCTCTCTCTCTCTCTCTCTCTCTCTCTCTCTCTCTCTCCAACTCTGTTATTTTAACACAAGTGCTCTCTTTCTTCCTCTCTTCACTGCATGCACCTTTTTACTTTTTGCATTCTTTTCAATTTTGTTGATATTAAGTGAATTTTTCCACTCAAAGCTGTGAGAGATTTCCTTTAAGTTTAAACAACTTACAGTCTCTACATTTGATTTGCATGTTGTAAAGAATAATTTTGCCTAATGATTTTTAAATTAAAATAGGCTATTCATAGTGTCTGGCAGCACAACCCTTCTTCACATTCCTTTGAAGTGGCAGCAAGAAATAAATAGTTTTGGTCCGGCCTTCAGGGTTATTTAATTGGCCGAGCAAGCTGTCAGTTGTTAGTTTTTATATCTGATTGGCCACTGTCTCTCTCTCTCTCTCTCTCTCTCTCTCTCTCTCTCTCTCTCGTGGTATGGAATGTATCATGATTTGGGATGGTCTTGCCACAGTACGTTCGGTTTTGACGGCGAATAGGGAATCGCTCACTGTGTTATTGATGTTTTTTTTCTTCGACATTTCCATGGTAACTGTCCAGAATTGGATCAGCAGCCAGCAGCGAGAACACCCAAGTATTCAACCATGGAGCTAAACGAGAAGAATCCGACTCCGGACTCGAAATATGGTAAGAAATGTTCCCTTTCTTCGCACCGTTATTTAAAAAAAGGGGTGTGGGTGGAAAAAAATGGAAACAATGACTCGTGAATGATGGGTGGGGACCGGCCGCGTGTGGCCCACTCCCAAACAGATTTAAATCGCAACAACATCATCCTAATCAGTGTGCAGAATAATAGTTTACGGTTCCCATTAAAAATACCCTTTACAAAGAAACAATCCTGCATTTATCAAAGGCTTGCAGCTGTGCTGCACCAGCCTACATCTCTCAAGAAATGTGCTGTTTATGTTCAATTTAAGGACTAAGTGATATTCATTGTTGCCCTATTATGTACACTGATCATATGGAAATTAATAACCCCCTATGGCCTAGGCCTTGATGTCTCCCACACGGTCCATTGTTCCCACTAATTGGAATCAGAAGAATCAGATATCAAAGTCGGTTAGTCTATTCTACAGCCTTTTTCCATTTGACTTGAACAAGTATATTAGACAAAGCTATTAGTCAAATGTTGCCTTGCAGGCAATGTATATTTCATTACCAATTCATTTCTATAACAGAATAATCAATACAATGAATGTGTGTTGACAGCTTGGGCGGCAGGGAGCCTAGTGGTTAGAGTGTTGGGCCAGTAACCGAAAGGTTGCCGAGCTCACAAGGTAAAAATCTGATGTTCTGCCCCTGAACAAGGCAGTTAACCCACTATTCCCTGGTAGGCTGTCATTGTAAATAAGAATTTGTTCTTAACTGACTTGCCTAGTTAAATAACGGTACAATTTTAAAATGTATAACTGTGAGGTTGGCTCAGTCTGCTCTCTCACAGAAGTTGTTTGTGTGACAACACCCATGTGGTGATATCTAGAATGCCATATGGTTATTACACACACACACACACACACACACACACACACACACACACACACACACACACACCACACCACCGCAGCGGAAGCAATTGGCCCTCCGCTATGGTGCATCATTAACACTGTTTTATTTAAGTTTTGCCATAACGACTTTATCAAACGTCACTCATTGCGTGGCATGTCACATGTCTCTCAAGAGGTAGACTGATAGTCAGCCTGTCCTTCGCTGCAGTTGTACTTCCAAATGGTGGTTGTACTTTGGGTTGAGTTGTTGTTCATAAGATCTGTTGAGTCATCGAGGTCCTCCATCCTGTTTATCTTGCCTTAATCCCTCCAGTCAATGTCATCACATGTTAGAATAGACCTACACTTCAAACCTCAACTGATTACCAACATAGCAGGCTTACAATACGTTGTCGGTAATTCAGCATTTAGGCCCCACCCTAGTCATATTATGATGAAGATAGAGGCCTAGGTTTGTAATAATATATATAATATATGCCATTTAACAGACACTTTTGTCCAAAGCGACTTACAGTCATTAATTCCAATGTAATCTAAGTCATGTTAAATTGGATTCACTGATATCCATCCAGTATGACTAGTTTGTAAGAAAGGGAGTGAGAGACGGACAATAGTTGACATTCTCTATGGCAGGGTTCCCCAACTGGCAGGTGATTTTATTTGGCCCCCCAAGTTATCTGAGCCAAACAAAAATGTATTTGAATAATCATCATATTTTGTTGGAATTTTCATTGGTGGACATAAGACTGTAAAAACACTAGAAAATCAGCTCCAAGTGATTTTAATTTTGGAAATCTGTTACAAAGTATTCCCACGCATAATACATTTACATTTACATTTTAGTCATTTAGCAGACGCTCTTATCCAGAGCGACTTACAGTAGTGAATACATACATTTCATACAATTTCATACATTTTTTTCTGTGCTGGCCCCCCGTGGGAAATGAACCCACAACCCTGGCGTTGCAAACACCATGCTCTACCAACGGAGCTACAGGGAAGGCCAGAGAGAGACATGATCGTATACAAATGTAAGCAAGGTTTGAAATTATTATGTTACGATCTGTTTGGGCTTCTTGCAGTCAATTTGCAATCTACAAATGATTTGTAACTATGTTCCGGCCCACCGACCATCCGCTCAAGAAAAAATTGTCCTGAATCTAGTTGATGATCCCTGCTCTATGGTTTATCTAAGGAGCCACTGATGTCAGTACAGTATCCGTGTGACTTTCCTGTTGCCATGTAAACAGGCCTTGTCCTCAGTCAGCTCCCTGCCCCCACATCACACATCAGCCAGAAAGGTCATAAACTAAACGGAAGGCCTTTAAACCAATGTTTCAGGTACCTATAGAGCGTAAAAGCCTGGATCCCAGTTTTCTGCTAGCCAGGGCCTGTATTCATAAAGGGTCTCAGAGTATGAGTGCTGATCTAGGAGGTAGGAGTGCTGATCTAGGAGGTAGGAGTGCTGATCTAGGAGGTAGGAGTGCTGATCTAGGGGCAGGAGTGCTGATCTAGGGAAGGAGTGCTGATCTAGGAGGTAGGAGTGCTGATCTAGGAGGTAGGAGTGCTGATCTAGGAGGTAGGAGTGCTGATCTAGGAGGTAGGAGTGCTGATCTAGGGAAGGAGTGCTGATCTAAGGGAAGGAGTGCTGATCTAGGGGAAGGAGTGCTGATCTAAGGGAAGGAGTGCTGATCTAGGGGGAAGGAGTGCTGATCTAGGAGATAGGAGTGCTGATCTAGGAGGTAGGAGTGCTGATCTAGGGGGAAGGAGTGCTGATCTAGGGGGTAGGAGTGCTGATCTAGGGGGTAGGAGTGCTGATCTAGGGGAAGGAGTGCTGATCTAGGGAAGGAGTGCTGATCTAGGGAAGGAGTGCTGATCTAGGGAAGGAGTGCTGATCTAGGAGGTAGGAGTGCTGATCTAGGGGAAGGAGTGCTGATCTAGGAGGTAGGAGTGCTGATCTAGGAGGTAGGAGTGCTGATCTAGGGGAAGGAGTGCTGATCTAGGGAAGGAGTGCTGATCTAGGAGGTAGGAGTGCTGATCTAGGAGGTAGGAGTGCTGATCTAGGAGGTAGGAGTGCTGATCTAGTAGGTAGGAGTGCTGATCTAGGAGGTAGGAGTGCTGATCTAAGGGAAGGAGTGCTGATCTAGGAGGTAGGAGTGCTGATCTAGGAGGTAGGAGTGCTGATCTAAGGGAAGGAGTGCTGATCTAGGAGGTAGGAGTGCTGATCTAGGAGGTAGGAGTGCTGATCTAGGAGGTAGGAGTGCTGATCTAGGAGGTAGGAGTGCTGATCTAGGAGGTAGGAGTGCTGATCTAAGGGAAGGAGTGCTGATCTAAGGGAAGGAGTGCTGATCTAGGGGAAGGAGTGCTGATCTAGGGAAGGAGTGCTGATCTAAGGGGTAGGAGTGTTGATCTAAGGGAAGGAGTGCTGATCTAAGGGAAGGAGTGCTGATCTAAGGGAAGGAGTGCTGATCTAAGGGAAGGAGTGCTGATCTAGGGAAGGAGTGCTGATCTAGGGAAGGAGTGCTGATCTAGGGAAGGAGTGCTGATCTAAGGAAAGGAGTGCTGATCTAAGGGAAGGAGTGCTGATCTAGGGAAGGAGTGCTGATCTAAGGGAAGGAGTGCTGATCTAGGGAAGGAGTGCTGATCTAAGGGAAGGAGTGCTGATCTAAGGGAAGGAGTGCTGATCTAGGGAAGGAGTGCTGATCTAAGGAAAGGAGTGCTGATCTAGGGAAGGAGTGCTGATCTAGGAGGTAGGAGTGCTGATCTAAGGGAAGGAGTGCTGATCTAGGAGGTAGGAGTGCTGATCTAAGGGAAGGAGTGCTGATCTAGGGGAAGGAGTGCTGATCTAGGGGGAAGGAGTGCTGATCTAGGAGGTAGGAGTGCTGATCTAAGGGAAGGAGTGCTGATCTAGGGGAAGGAATGCTGATCTAGGGGAAGGAGTGCTGATCTAGGGAAGGAGTGCTGATCTAGGGGAAGGAGTGGTGATCTAAGGGAAGGAGTGCTGATCTAAGGGAAGGAGTGCTGATCTAGGGGGAAGGAGTGCTGATCTAAGGGAAGGAGTGCTGATCTAGGGGAAGGAGTGCTGATCTAGGGGAAGGAGTGCTGATCTAAGGGAAGGAGTGCTGATCTAGGGAAGGAGTGCTGATCTAGGGGAAGGAGTGCTGATCTAGGGGAAGGAGTGCTGATCTAGGGAAGGAGTGCTGATCTAGGAGGTAGGAGTGCTGATCTAGGGGAAGGAGTGCTGATCTAGGGGGTAGGAGTGCTGATCTAGGGGGTAGGAGTGCTGATCTAGGGGGTAGGAGTGCTGATCTAGGGGAAGGAGTGCTGATCTAGGGGAAGGAGTGCTGATCTAGGAGGTAGGAGTGCTGATCTAGGAGGTAGGAGTGCTGATCTAAGGGAAGGAGTGCTGATCTAGGGGGTAGGAGTGTTGATCTAGGGGGTAGGAGTGCTGATCTAGGGGAAGGAGTGCTGATCTATGGGGTAGGAGTGCTGATCTAGGAGGTAGGAGTATTGAAACTGATCCTAGATCAGCAGTACTGTGAGACACATACAGGCCCTGGTATCATGTCTCTTTGTGCTGTTTTGCCAACAACCTGTAGACAGCAAAACAGACTAAACAGCCCAGGGACCAGGCTAGTTTCCTGCCATGTTGTCTGTCTATATGAATATACTCTGACTGTGTATGAGTGGGCCAGTGTGCCGGCTGGATGTCTTGTCTAGTCTAAAGCACCCGGCGGTAGCAGCATGCACAGGCCTGCTGCTGAGTGTCTGATGTACCCAGACCCACTCATCACACTGAGTCTAGGGGCACTGAGTCAACTCATGAACTCAAGTGGCGCACACACACACACACACACACACACACACACACACACACACACACACACACACACACACACACACACACACACACACACACACACACACACACACACACACACACACACACACACACACACACACACACACACCGCATATGAGTGAGTGTGTTGTTTCACAATGATCCTTTGTCATGCTGTCTCTGGCTGTCAGGTCACAGCAAAACTGTTAGACAGAGTTGCTTAGTGTGATCGTAGGGGAATGAGAGGGGAGCGGCAGGCGGGATTTGGGCTGGATTTATTTGGCAACGAGCGGCAAGTTTCAGAAAAGGGAATTGGACACGTCCCCCCCTTCAGTCTCAGGATGGCTTCTCTCAGGCTACTGCCAAAGAAGAGTTTACTCTGGAAGCAGTCGAGTTGTGCAGTATAAACTACACCATGACCTATTCCATATACACATCAATATGATGTACTGTTGTTGTTGAATTGTCACCTACACCAGATAGGTGCAGTGAAATGTGTTGTTTTACCTGGTCAGCCATAGTAGTACAGCTCCACTGGAGCAAATTAAGTTTAAGTGCATTGCTCAAGGGCACATCAACATATTTGTCACCTTGTCTGCTGAGGTATTAGAACCAGTGACCTTTTGATACTGGCCCAACAATTTAACCACTAGGCTACCTGCCACTATAGTAGCCTGTGTTATTAGCCAAGTCCTTCCAACCTATTCCTGTACAGACACATGGAATTAGTAATAACTCATCAATATACAAGATTCATATCCACATTCAAATGCAATGTTTTTGAGTAGCATTGGAACGAGAGGCTTCTTTCTCCACCACCTATCTGCAGCTACTGCTATGATGACCATCCAGCCGTGGCGGTGAGGCCCTGTCTCTGTGTGCTAGACCACAACAGACCAGCAGACACTAAACCATTAGATCACTAGACCACAACCCCATTAAGAGTGTCTAGGTAGTGGACATTCAATAGTCCCACTGGGTCTGGAAGTGGAACATGTCCATCGTGACAGCACTGTGTGTCTCAGCTGGTAAGGGCATTGCGCCAGCAACGTCAGGGTCGTGGGTTCGATTCCCACTGGGGTCACCCTAGTGAAAAGACTCACTGAACTGGGCGTTTTGGATAAAAGCTTCTGCTAGGCTGGCCTCAGATCTGTTTGAACTTTATTGCTTACGTCATTGTCATGCCATGACAATGGACAAGACAGCACAAACAGCACTCCCACTCGATGTCCCATTGTCAGACTGAAATCTGTCAATACACACTAGTCAGTGTTGTCTATACCATGCTGTCTGTCTATCACATGGCCTTGGAGGCGGGAAGGTGTCATGGCCAGACCAGGGAGAACATGTAGGAGGGCGTATCATCCTTCCAGAACAGTCCGTCTGAGATATGTATGGTGGTCTATGCAGGCTGCATTTTCATTTTTGATTGAACCTTTATTTCGACAGGGAAGACATATTGAGAGCTCTCTTTTCCAAATGCGCCCTGTCTAATGCACTATAAAATACACATTAAAATACACATTAAAATACAATACAGTACAAAAGAAAATGCTGGGTAGACTACAAACATTGCCAGTGTTTTGTTGAAAACTCATTTATAGACTTATAGATCATATATTTGATAGTTAATCAGTTGTTTGTAAATCATATGTAGTCTAGTTATAGATACTTTCAGCACGGTTGTGAAGGCAATCAGAGGAGTGAAAGTTAGAAAATACGTCTTAACTTTGAAACAAGAAGTTAGACAGTTCAGAGAAGTCCCATCAAGTCCCATCATCGCTGGCTAGCGAGAGAACTACCGAATCATATGAAGGATCCTCTTCCTGTAGGCTTTTTACAGATATAAGGTTGCATATGTTATTTGAAGGAACATTCTGTATGAACCACTAGACCTAACTAAGTCATGCACAGTGCACCACATACTGGGTGTTTGCAGTCGACCCAGTTAGGTGCATAGCCTGTTGCTATCCCCAGAATTGGAAAGGAACTGCAGTTGAGTTTTACGAATGATCATATTATATCAGTGTCTTACATACTTGACCTAGATGACAGTGATAGATGTTTAGCTTCGTTTCTAGTCACCCGGACTTTTGCATCCACACCCATCTATTTTAGGATAGATGCAAGTCCTGTACAGCTTTTAAAATCCACTCAATTAGGGTGTACTCACCAAAGTCATTTTAGGAGTGAAAAAGGTTAAGGTTAAGGTTTTTCTTTTCCCGCCGAGGGAAAAGAAAAACACTGTTACCTCTCTCTCCCTCCTCTCCAACCCTCCTGTGTGCCACCCATTCCCATGATAAGAGCCCAGTAAAAGAGGCAAAGAGAGGGAGAAATGAAGAGAGCGAGGGAAAGGAGGGAGCGTAACGGTAAAGGAAGGCAGAACTCTGCGAGATACAAGATTTGACTCGTTCTTTATTTTGCAATACACAGGAAGAAGGAAGTGAGGTCTAAGGTGGTGGTCTAGAGTCGAGACACACTTAACGCAGTAAAGCGTACTGAAAGAAATATAGGCAACGCAACACAACACATGAATACAGCCAACCTGTTGATGAAAAAGACAGAAAAGGAGTGACTGAGGAGTGAGAATGGCAAAGAATAAAGGTATTGTAAATATTCAGGACAGCGGTGTAACGGTTTTTGTTGTGCCTGTTGTTTCTTTCACTTCTCACTGATTGAGGGCATGATGGGAGTAGCCTTTTCAGTTGTTGTCTGTGGCGTTGTTTATGTTTTGAACGGAACATTATGGACTGTAATTAAAGACAGTAAATGAATGTGGTTGAGACTGAGCCAACTCACTTTTGTTTATAAACCAATATGGTTTATTCTGTGGGACACTGGGTGTTCAATGGTTGCAACGTGTGTGATCTGATGACACAGTGAAATAGTGTACACTCTTAGAACCAAAAAGGGTTCTACCTGGAACCAAAAAGGGTTCTCCTATGGGGACAGCCGAAGAACCATTTTGGAACCCTTTTTTCTAAGAGTGTAGGTTACAGTGTGTCATCACATTGCAGCCGTTGTGTACAATGGGATTTCCAACACTCATACAATAATGTTCTTAGATACTGTACAGTCAAACTAATTGTTCTGCCATCCGAAGAAAAGGGGTGTTTCCTATTTTTTCGTTGAGCAGGATGAAAAGCCTCACCGTTATATCTCACGTTGACAGAACAGTATATCATGTCCACAAGAAGCTGCAACAATGTTCTCAGTCACACTGTGCTCTATGTTCAGAAAAGAATGTGACACGTTCATTAACCAGACACATGGCCATATGTCATAACAGGATAAGGATCAAGATCTTAGATGCAAAACAGGAAATACAATGTTGCCCCACATCATTTGCGTATTGTGGAACTGTGTGGCTCAGTTAGTAGAGCATGGCGTTGGCAACGCCAGGGTTGTGGGTTTGATTTCCACGGGGGGGAAAGAACGACAATGTGTGCAATGTGTGCACAGTACTGTAAGTCACTAAGAACTAAAAATATTATTGGATGATTGAGCTTTTTGTGTTAGTTTCTAGATGTTATGTAAAATACATTGTATCAGGACCATTCAGACTGTATACACAACATTATAATTGTCTTGCTCTGCTACCAGACTATGGTGAATTGAGTAGATGCGCTGTCTGATGTGGCGCCTGCCTAGTCTCTGAGGTGTTACCATAGTGTTACTATGGCGCCTAAGAATGTCCACCGGGAGCTCTGAGTCACCGGGGAGCCATTTTGTGGGTTGCTAGGCATGTCAGTCTTGCGGGAGAATCCTTTTGTTATGGAAAATACGTCTCAGCTTTGTTAATGTGTACACACACGTACAGATATACTGATACACAGATATAAACACACACACACACACACACACACAGACAGACACACGTCTGTGTATAAATGTAAATAAACATATTAAACTTTCTCTGTTTGCTTGTTCACAGGTGAAGCACGGAGGTTTGACCCTACCTTCAAAGGGCCCATCCACAACAGGTAATCATCTCATTATCAGCTCTGACAGCCAATCCTCACTCTACCAATTACCCACATCGTAAAGCTCAATAAAGCTCAACGTCAAAACATAGCAGTCGAACCATCTCTCTCTCTCCCTCTCTGCTCTTGTGGTTGCCAGGGGCTGCACAGATGTGTTCTGCTGTATTCTCTTCATCTTGGCCATACTGGGATACTTTGCTGTGGGGATCCTGGGTCAGTGTCTCCACAACTACACGATTACTGGCCATTACATCAGTTCTCAGGCCCTGTGTTTTGGTTAATCATGTCACATGACCTGTATTTTAGCTTTTATTTTAAGCCTTTTCCAGAAATGGAAATTTGACCAAAAATGTAAGCAATTGTCTGAGGATGGTGCTGGGCCGTCTGACATAAAAAGAAAAGGGGACAGTTTGATGAAAAAGCTTTAAATAAAGTTTAAATTCCAGGTCATGTGACATGATTAACCAAAACACAAGGCCCTAACAAGACACAGTAAAGTGATATTCTATTCTATTTGAAGTGATTCTATTCCATTGTGTGTCGTTATGATAACTGGACAGTATCTGAACTACAGTGTTGTTGTACTTCCTCTTACTCCAGCCTGGTCTCAGGGGGACCCCAGGAAGGTTATCTACCCGACTGACAGCAGAGGACAGTTCTGTGGCCAGGCCGGGACCCCCCTGGAGTAAGCCCCTTCCATTACTCCCCTATTTATTCTGCCTTTGAACATCTCTCTTCAGTACTGATCCTTTAGAATTCCTCTTGTCCATTCACATGTCAAGATATTATCTGTCTCTTTGTGTTAATATGTCTTTTGTGGTATCATCCTGATGCTCTGTGGTGAGCCTGTAACACCCTGCTGTGTGAAGATAAAAAAGAACGTCCTGAAGGATGTATTATAGCTGCTGTATATGTACTTCCTGTACATGTGAACTACTAAATAACTGTCTCTACATATTAACTACTAAATAACTGTCTCTACATATTAACTACTAAATAACTGTCTCTACATATGAACTACTATATAACTGTCTCTACATATGAACTACTATATAACTGTCTCTACATATGAACTACTATATAACTGTCTCTACATATGAACTACTATATAACTGTCTCTACATATGAACTACTAAATAACTGTCTCTACATATTAACTACTAAATAACTGTCTCTACATATTAACTACTAAATAACTGTCTCTACATATGAACTACTATATAACTGTCTCTACATATGAACTACTATATAACTGTCTCTACATATGAACTACTATATAACTGTCTCTACATATGAACTACTAAATAACTGTCTCTACATATTAACTACTAAATAACTGTCTCTACATATTAACTACTAAATAACTGTCTCTACATATTAACTACTAAATAACTGTCTCTACATATTAACTACTAAATAACTGTCTCTACATATGAACTACTATATAACTGTCTCTACATATGAACTACTATATAACTGTCTCTACATATGAACTACTATATAACTGTCTCTACATATGAACTACTATATAACTGTCTCTACATATTAACTACTAAATAACTGTCTCTACATATTAACTACTAAATAACTGTCTCTACATATTAACTACTAAATAAATGTCTCTACATATTAACTACTAAATAACTGTCTACATATGAACTACTAAATAACTGTCTCTACATATGAACTACTAAATAACTGTCTCTACATATGAACTACTAAATAACTGTCTCTACATATTAACTACTAAATAACTGTCTCTACATATGAACTACTATATAACTGTCTCTACATATGAACTACTAAATAACTGTCTCTACATATGAACTACTAAATAACTGTCTCTACATATGAACTACTAAATAACTGTCTCTACATATGAACTACTATATAACTGTCTCTACATATGAACTACTACAGTTGAAGTCGGAAGTTTACATACACCTTAGCCAAATACATTTAAACTCAGTTTTTCACAATTCATGATATTTAATCCTAGTAAAAATTCCCTGTCTTAGGTCAGTTAGGATCACCACTTTATTTTAAGAATGTGAAATGTCAGAATAATAGTAGAGAAAATGATTTATTTCAGCTTTTATTTCTTTCATCACATTCCCAGTGGATCAGAAGTTTACATACACTCAATTAGTATTTGGTAGCATTGCCTTTAAATTGTTTAACTTGGGTCAAACGTTTCGGGTAGGGACTGATGCACTTCACAAAATAGATGGCATCATGAGGAAGAAAAATTATGTGGATATATTGACGCAACATATCAAGACATCAGTCAGGAAGTTAAAGCTTGGTCGCAAATTGGTCTTCCAAATGGACAATGACCCCAAGCATTCTTCCAAAGTTGTGGCAAAATGGCTTAAGGACAACAAAGTCAAGGTATTGGAGTGGCCATCACAAAGCCCTGACCTCAATCCCATAGAAAATTTGCGGGCAGAACTGAAAAATCGTGTGCGAGCAAGGAGGCCTACAGACCTGACTCAGTTACGCCAGCTCTGTCTGGAGCAATGGGCCAAAATTCACCTAACTTATTGTGGGAAGCTTGTGGAAGGCTACCCAAAATGTTTGACCCAAGTTAAACAATTTAAAGGCAATGCTACCAAATACTATTTGAGTTTATGTAAACTTCTGACCCATTGGGAATGTGATGAAAGAAATAAAAGCTGAAATAAATCATTCTTTCTACTACTATTCTGACATTTCATATTCTTAAAATAAAGTGGTGATCCTAACTGACCTAAGACAGGGAATTGTTACTGGGATTAAATGTCAGGAATTGTGAAAAACTGAGTTTAAATGTATTTGGCTAAGGTGTAGGTAAACTTCCGACTTCAACTGTAACTGTCTCTAACAGGAAGAAACCTCTCCTGTTCTACTTCAACATCCTGAAGTGTGCCAGTCCCCTGACCCTGCTGGAGTTCCAGTGCCCCACCACTCAGTTATGTGTGGAAAGCTGTCCTACCAAACACATGACGTTGCTGAAAGCCTACCTGAACAAAGGAGAGCAGGAGTACTACAAGCAGTTCTGCAAGGAAGGAGTGGACTTCTCCAAAATGGTGGGTGACAGAAGAGATACATTTGCAGTGGCAAAGTAGGTAGTTAGGGAAATAATGTGTAACTAAGGGTGATTTTGTTGTGTTTCGCAGAGTGCTCCCGAGATCCTGAGGGATGGCCTGTGTCCTTCGATGCTCATGTCCAGCAAACCATGTAAGTCTTCTCACGAGCCATGGCGTGCACTGTGTGTGTGTGTGTGTGTGTGTGTGTGTGTGTGTGTGTGTGTGTGTGTGTGTGTGTGTGTGTGTGTGTGTGTGTGTGTGTGTGTGTGTGTGTGTGTGTGTGTGTGTGTGTGTGTGTGTGTGTGTGTGTGTGTGTGTGTGGGTGTGTGTGTGTGTGTGTGTGTGTGTGGGTGGAGCGTGCGCACACGCGTTTGTGTTTTTATAAAAACTTAGTAAATGTATAGTGACCACACAGTTAGTGATTTTTGATCTCCACTCTCTCTCCTCTCCCTCCAGTCACTCGTCGGTGCCTCCCAGCTCTCAGTACCATGAAAGGTGGTGTGGTCGTCATTGGCAACGAGACTATTTTTGACAACGGGGAGGGAGAGAAGGTGAACGCCACGGATTTTCTGGACGCTTCAAAGTGAGTCCTCATGCCTCAACCTGAATCACCGTCAATATACAGTACCAGTCAAAAGTTTGGACACACCTACTCATTCAAGGGTTATTCTTTATTTTTACTATTTTCTACATTGTAGAATAATAGTGAAGACATAAAAACTATGAAATAACACATATGGAATCATGTAGTAGACAACAAAGTGTTAAACAAATTAGATTCTTCAAAGTCGCCACCCTTTGCTTTGAGGACAGCTTTGCACACTCTTGGCATTTTCTTAACCAGCTTCACCTGCAATGCTTTTACAACAGTCTTGAAGGAGTTCCCACATATGCTGAGCATTTGTTGGCTGCTTTTCCTTAACTATGCGGTCCAATTCATCCCAAACCATCTCAATTGGGTTGAGGTGGGGTGATTGTGGAGGCCAGGTCATCTGATGCAGCACTCCATCACTCTCCTTGGTCAAATAGCCCTTACACAGTCGGAGGTGTATTGGGACATTGTCCTGTTGAAAAACAAACGATAGTCCCACTAAGCGCAAACCAGATAGGATGGTGTATCGCTGCAGAAGGCTATGGTAGCCATGCTGGATAAGTGTGCCTTGAATTCTAAATAAATCACTGACAGTGTCACCAGCAAAGCACACCCTCACTCCTCCATGCTTCGCGGTGGGAACCACACATGCGGAGATCATCCGTTCACCTACTCTGCGTCTCACAAAGACACGGAGTTTGGAACCAAAAACCTCAAATTTGGACTTATCAGACCAAAGGACAGATTTCCTCTGGTCTAATGTCTATTGCTCGCATTTCTTGGCCCAAGCAAGCCGCTTCTTATTATTGGTGTCTTTTAGAAGTGGTTTCTTTGCAGCAATTCGACTATGACAGCCTGATTCACGCAGTCTCCTCTGAACAGTTTATGTTGAGATGTGTCTGTTACTTGAACTCTGTGAAGCATTTATTTGGGCTGCAATCTGAGGTGCAGTTAACTCTAATGAACTTATCCTCTGCAGCAGAGGTAACTCTGAGTCTTCCTTTCCTGTGGCGGTCCACATGAGAGTCAGTTTCATCATAGCGCTTGATGGTTTTTGCAACTACACTTGAAGAAACTTTCAAAGTTCTTGAAATGTTCCTGATTGACTGACCTTCATGTCTTAAAATAATGATGAACTGTCGTTTCACTTTGCTTATTTAAGCTGTTCTTGCCATAATATGGACTTAGTCTTCTGTATACCACCCCTATCTTGTCACAACACAACTGATTGGTTCAAATGTATTAAGAAGGAAAGAAATTCCACAAATTAACTTTTAACTAGGCACACCTGTTCATTGAAATACATTCCAGGTGACTACCTCATGAAGCTGGTTGAGAGAATGCCAATAGTGTGCAAAGCTGTCATCAAGGCAAAGGGTGGCTACTTTGAAAACACTTTTTTGGTTACTACATGATTCCATATGTGTTATTTCATAGTTTTGATGTCTTCACTGTTATTCTACAATGTAGAAAATAGTCAAAATAAAGAAAAACCCTTGAATGAGTAGGTGTGTCCAAACTTTTGACTGGTACTGTATGAATTAATCAATCAACCTACCAACCATCCTTTTAATCTGTCTGTCCGTCTGTCTGTCTGTCTGTCCACCCACCTGTCTGTCTGTCAATTGTTAGCAAAGTATTAAGTGGACTTGTTGTTCTTACAGGAAGTCCAATGTGGTGGTTGAGGCTCGCCAGGTAGCCATGAGGATCTTTGAGGACTACACTGTGTCCTGGTACTGGATACTGATGTGAGTGTCTCTCCTTGGTAAACACACTCATGATACAAGACAATAAAGAAAGTTGCACACTCTATAGGCCAGTTACCCCTATTATCCCAATAATGTATTGCTGAGCCAACATTTCCCCATAGATATAAATGTTCCCTCACAGCAACAACGAAGTTCTGTGAATTTGAATATTATTATCTGTATTCCTCCAGTGGTCTGGTGATAGTGGGGGGGGGGGGGGGGGGGGGGGGGTTCTGTGAATGTGAATGTTATTTCCTGTCTCTCCTGCAGTGGTCTGGTAATAGCCATGGTGGTCAGTCTCATCTTCATCGTCCTCCTGCGCTACCTGGCCGGGATCATGATCTGGATCATGATCGTCATGGTGATACTGGTCATCGGATATGGTATTATATTCCCCTTTCCTGAAACCTATCTAACTGAAAACACACTGTTGTTTTACCTATTTAAAGTAACATTCAAAAGAATAATATCAACATTGTGCTTTATCAAGTTAGCCATTAAGAAATGTTAGAGGTAGGCTCAGTGATATGACGTAGGTGCACTAAGTAAACAGCACAGTGGGTCAATATCCGCAACAACTAAGAGCGTTGAAGTGCGAGGCTAAACTTCTCAGCTGATTTGGTCCCATGGCTACCAGTCTGTAACAGTGTGAAGCAAACCCCGTACACATGTCCAGATACTCTGTGTCACTGTGTGAGAGCGAAGTATTTCATCTTGCTCATCGCAATAACTGCAGTGCTGCTCGTGCAACGTCATTTCGCTGACTCTTACCTTTAAAATGTTTAGGGATCTTCCATTGTGCCATGGAGTACCGCAACCTGAAGGGAGAGCCGGGTTCTGACGTCACGATCCGGGATCTGGGACTGCAGACAGACTTCTCTGTTTACCTGCAGATCAGACAGACCTGGCTGGCTTTCAGTGAGTACATGCACTCATTCTCCCTCTTTCTCTCTTTCTCTGTCTCTCTTTCTCTCCCTCTCTCCCTCTCTATTTATTTTTCTCTCTCTTCCGCTCTCACTTTTTCTTTCTCTCTCAATTCATTTGAATTTGCTTTCTTGGCATGATGTGATGATGTACATATTTCCAAAGCTTACTTTGGAGATTTACAATGTTAACATAATTAAAATAATAATAATCAATATAGTCAACAGGACAACAGTAACAACAATAATCAAGGGTCAAAATAACCATACAATGAACAATAACAATAAGCATAGAGGACATTTGCAGGTTGGTTGGTCTGTCAGACACTGTCCCTCATGTTATGGCAGGTAGCAATGTAGTGCGCTGCCAACCCACAGCTCTCTGCGTCCTCCCCCAACAGGACGGGTAGCCTATTTTCATCAGAGAGGTCTTTGAAACCTTGAATAAGGATTTCAAATTTGGATTTCAAATCTCCCTCTCTATACTCTTTCTCCCACTCTCTCTCTCTCCCGCGCTCGCTCTCTCACATCAACACATTCAACTCAAGTTGAGACACACACACACACACACACACACACACACACACACACAAAGACTCTAACTGCGCTCCGCTCCTCCGTCAGTGATCATCCTGTCCATCGTGGAGGTGGTTGTCATCCTGCTGCTCATCTTCCTCAGGAAGAGAGTCCTCATCGCCATCGCCCTCATCAAGGAGGCCAGCAGGGCTGTTGGCCATGTGATGTCATCACTGCTCTACCCTCTGTTGACCTTTGCCCTGCTGGCCCTGGTCATAGCCTACTGGGCCATCACCGCTGTGTATCCTTCAGCTGTCAATCATGTTATTCATGTTTACATGTCTGTCCAGGGAAAGAAGTGCTCCTGTAACGGTCCTTGTAATGGTGTGAGATGTACTAGATGACTTTTAGTTATAGGTTTTGTTGTAGCGCTAGTCTAGATCGCTATAGATGGTGAAGGGAACCGTGCAGATTGAAATGTGGACAGACTGAGACCGTCAAGGAAAATAACTGGGACGACTCCTCCACAAGTCATCGCTGCAGAAACTAAATGTATCAAGAAAGTTTCCATGCAGATGGTCACGTCTGTATGACATGTCTCAGTATCTACTTCCTTAGTGATGGAACCTCCTTGACTGCCTTTCCCAGCTTCCTGTCCACCTCCAATGAACAGGTGTACAAAGTGTTCAACACCACTGAGTGTGAGTACTCCAGAGACACCTGCAAACCCGAGGTGAGCCACAAGATGTCTCTGTTCTTCCATATCTGCCTGTTTACATATCAGGCTTATTTTTTGTGAACTTTAATATGTTCTTTCTATTCTATCTGTATATAGTGTTCAAAAACAGTTTTTTTTCCCTCATTTATTGAATATAAGTGGACTACTCCTTTAATACCAGCAGAAGTGCTAATATCACAGAGATTTCCCCTCTTTCCTCAGACGTTCAACACCACCAACATCACAGCCCAGTGCCCGGACGCCGAGTGCCTGTTTGCCTTCTACGGAGGCGAGACCTACTACCATAAATACCTCATCATGTTCCAGTTCTACAACGTGTTCCTCTTCTTCTGGTGTGCTAACTTTGTGACGGCGCTAGGTCAGGTGACCCTGGCTGGAGCCTTCGCATCCTACTACTGGGCCTTCAAGAAGCCTGACGACATCCCAGCCAATCCCATCTGCTCCTCACTTGGTCGAGCCCTCAGGTAGGAGGGATAGTGTGTGGGATGGGCGGGGGGGGGGGTTGGGTGCATGTGGGTAGGGGAGGTGTGAGTGAGTGAGAGAGAGAGAGAGAGAGAGAAAGAAAGAAAGAAAGAAAGAAAGAAAGAAAGAAAGAAAGAAAGAAAGAAAGAAAGAAAGAAAGAAAGAAAGAAAGAAAGAAAGAAAGAAAGAAAGAAAGAAAGAAAGAAAGTGGGTAGTGTGGGTAGGGGAGGTGTGAGTGAGAGAGAAAGAAAGAAAGAAAGAAAGAAAGAAAGAAAGAAAGAAAGAAAGAAAGAAAGAAAGAAAGAAAGAAAGAAAGAAAGAAAGAAAGAAAGAAAGAGTTACATGGAGAGTTAGTGAGAGACCAATAATTTGGACATAATCTTTTACCTTCTTCCCCCTGTCAAGATACCATACAGGCTCCCTGGCCTTTGGCTCCCTCATCCTGTCTCTGGTTCAGGTCATCAGGGTTCTGCTGGAGTACCTGGACCAGAAGCTGAAAGGTGAGGTGGTGTTCTCACATATCCTGTTCCATTCTCAGACGTGAATAACTGGGATACTTCCTCATTGACATCATACAGTGGGAAATGGACCAAAAAATGTCACTACTAATTATTACATTTGAATAGATGGTTGTTATCTAAATGAACAGGAACAGATGTCATTATCTCCTGTTTGTTGTTATGTACCCCACTAGCTGCCCAGAATCGCTTTGCCAAGTTCCTGCTCAGCTGCCTGAAGTGCTGCTTCTGGTGCCTGGAGAAATTCATCAAGTTCCTCAACAGAAACGCCTACATCATGGTGAGTTCATCAACCTAACTGTGCGAATGTAAGTTCTTTGTATATTAAAGACTGTGTGAATTGAAGGCAGTGTGAACTGTGTGAATTGAAGGCAGTGTGACTGTGTGAATTGAAGGCAGTGTGAACTGTGTGAATTGAAGACAGTGTGAACTGAAGACAGTGTGAACTGTGTGAATTGAAGACAGTGTGAATTGAAGGCAGTGTGAACTGTGTGAATTGAAGGCAGTGTGAACTGTGTGAATTGAAGACAGTGTGAACTGTGTGAATTGAAGACAGTGTGAACTGTGTGAATTGACGACAGTGTGAACTGTGTGAATTGAAGCGGGGGGCAGTGTGAACTGTGTGAATTGAAGCGGGCAGTGTGAATTGAAGACAGTGTGAACTGTGTGAATTGACGACAGTGTGAACTGTGTGAATTGAAGACAGTGTGAATTGACACTGTATGTAACACCACATGTTTCCCCTAGGTGGCAATATATGGCAAAAGCTTCTGTACCTCAGCCAGAGATGCCTTCTTCCTCCTCATGAGAAATATAATCAGGTGATTGTTGTTGACTACTGAGACGCCCTTCATAAACCCTCCATAAACCCTTCACAACTCCTTCTCAAACCCCAGTCTCTGGGACCTTTTCTGAAGAGCAATAGCATCTTTAACAACTTCTCTTCTCCATTCATATATACAGTATTCATGTATCTCTTTAGTTTTCTGTCTCTTATGATTCATTTCTCTGTTGGCTTCTCAGGGTGGCTGTCTTGGACAAAGTGACTGACTTCCTATTGTTTTTGGGGAAGCTCCTCATCGTTGGAATTGTGGGTAAGTGATCCTCAGAAACACAAGCAGAGACTTTATTTACACCTTGTACAGTTTCCCACCATCTGTGATACCTTTCAGTGAGCCCTCATATCCTAATAATATGCATCTCTTCTTCTCTTGCTAGGAATCTGTTCTTTCTTCTTCTTCTCTGGGAGGATTAAGGCTGTGGAGCAGACTGCCCCCTCTCTCAACTACTACTGGGTTCCCATTCTGGTGAGAGACAGGCTTGAATGAACTCTTATACTGTTACTTCAAGCCATGTTTCTCAATGTTTTTTTGTGCTAGGGATTGGTAAGCTAAGGGTCATACTTATTCATAGGAGCCTTACATTAAAACTGGTCAACATTATCCCAGGGCCGGTCTACTGACCCAAGGCTGAGAAATACTACCTTAGAGTGTCTGTAAGTGTTGTTTGTATTTATTCCAACACTGTGTGTGTGCCTGTTTCTCTCTTCCTAGACGGTGGTGGTGGGATCCTACCTGATTGCCCATGGATTCTTCAGTGTGTACGCTATGTGTGTGGACACACTCTTCCTCTGCTTCTGTGAGTAATATCCTATTTTATTGGTATGCTCTTTAGTCACTCACGCAACTTTCCAAATCTGAAATGCTCTTTTTACCTGAGATTCCTCTTTTGCCTGCCATGTTTCTGACTTTTTCTTCTCTTTGTCTCTTCCCTCCTTATTCCACACTTCACTATTTCTTATTCTGCACTTTTTGCTTCTGTTCTTTTTTTTCCCACTAACCCGAACAAACATAACCCCATAATACACATGAAACACACACACACAACGAAGGCGAAGACCTGGAGAGAAACGACGGCTCTCCAGAAAGGCCTTACTTCATGTCTCCGGAGCTTCACGAGATTCTCTCCAAAACTAAAATGGCGGAGGAAGAGGACAACAAAGATGGTACGGAACAGCCAGGCGCTGACCCAAGTGAACCTACACTGATGGACGAAGTTCGCCTGGAGGAGGAAGTACCGCTGAAAGAACAAGATGGAGAGATACAACTGAAACGCCAAGATGTGTTCATGCAGGCCAACGAAGAGGAGCAACCTCTGAAGGAGAAGACCGAAGCGGTGGAAGTGGAAGAACCACAAGAGGAGAAATCTGAAGTGAAGGAGGAGAAGGAAGAGAAGGGACCAGAAGAGGAGGAAGGAGTGGAAGAAAAGGGATCAAAGGAGGACAAGCCTGAAGAGAAGGATCACCAGCCGACAGAACCTAAAAAGGAAGAGACGGAGGAAAAGAAACCTCAAGAGGCGGAGCCTAAAGACCCTCCTTCTACACCCCAGGAGTAGTAGTTTACGTTGTCATGGAGACGTGAAGCTTGGTAAACCTCATAACTAGGTCAGGAAATGCTCCTGGCCCTACTCATATATAACATGTGCCGTATGGAGCCCGTATACAGTACCTGTTACTAACGACGTAATATGTAATTCTATGCTAACGACTGTGTGATTTGAACCAGTTAAATGTATGACCAGCTTTTAAATGCAAGACTTTTCACAGTGTAATGTATTGTATTCACACATAAGGTTTATTTTAACGTAAAGGTAGATGGTTTTAACAAGGTCCTGTGGTTGTAAAAGGCTGATCAAAAACCAAGTGCATCTCTGTAGCTTGAAAATATTATGTTTATTTATTGATTATTAATTTATTGTGTTGGTTTGGGTTTAGACAGTGATGGTTTTTTATCTTGAGGATCTGTAGATCTGTGAGTGCTGAACCTGTGCCTGACTACTACAATTGTTATTATGAATATTTAATTGTCTTAATATCATTAATGAGTAATGAATGCACTATGAATTCACTATTACAATGTTTACAGTCAATCAAAACAAAACTTCAACTAACGGTGAAAATGAACAATGTTTACATTGATACCAGCTGACACCAAATGGTAAATCCTTTGATATCCTTTGATATGACAATGTGATTTCCAATGGAATCAATGTGTATGTACAGTATGTATGTATTTATTAATTAGTATGCTTATTATGTCTTATTACATCTGTATGTAATTATTTATTTTGCTTATTAAGTTCTGTATCAATTATATAGATGCTCCCTCCAGCCAAGAACACGTTTTTGGACTCAATGTATTGTAGTGATATTCCACAAACTACTTGCCTTGGAATTTCGAACTGGCTTAACTGCTGTGATTGTGTTTCTGTGATGCAATCGTTTTAACCTCTCAGATCTGGGTCGTATTAATCACAGGAGGTTGGTGGCACCTTAATTGGGGAGGACAGGCTCTTGGTAATAGCTGTAGCGGAATCAGTGGAATGGTATCAAATACATCGAAAACATGGGTTCCATGTGTTTGATGCCATTCCATTTACTCCATTCCAGCCTTATTATGAGGCGTACCTGAACTTGTTTTTGTTTTCCGTTGCAAAATGTTTTTAAGCGTTTTCCGCTGCATGGCCTAATGTATTCGACCCTGCAAGCCCTGTTCAATGTTTACTGACCCTATTTGCCTTTGTTTTCTTCTTTCTCTCGATCTGTCTCTCTTTCTGTCTCGCTCTTTATCTGTCTCTCTTTCTGTCTCTCTCTCTTGCTCTCTCGCTCTTCTTCCCATCTCTGTGCTGCATGGTGTTTCAGTAACATTGCATATTGAGTGCTTTATCAAAACTTACCTTGCAACTTTCTGCCAATGTTTTCTATCTGTTTCTGTCAGTGTGTGTCACATTGTAAACATGTTAGCTGGTGTAGTATTTTACTTATATATCATACATTCCACTCAGTTTGCTTCTGTTGGATGCTGCTGTTGATTAAAGTTTGTTGTATTGATCAATATATAGTTTTTTTTGCATGTAAATGACAAAGGTAATCATATTGAATGATGATAGGACAGTGGGAGAATGACACAATGGTGAGTTTCTATTCACTTTGGTACAGTTTCCCAGATACAGACTTAATAAGTTTAGTCCTGAACTATACAAGCACTTTCATCAATGCATGCTTTTCAGTACAGGATTAACCTTAGACGGTGTCTGGGAAACCGGCCCTTTATGTTGTTAGGAATAGGATACTGTTTTACCTGAAGAGATGTTGAGTTTGACAATGGTTGGTTCTCTTATTGTTGTCTCATCAATTCATTGATTTTCCAGTGGAAGACCTGGAACGCAATGACGGAACTGCAGAGAGACCCTACTTCATGTCTCAAAACCTTCTCACCATTCTGAAGAAGTCCAACGAGGATCAGGCCAAGACTGTAGACTAGCCGTTTGTGTGTGCGTGCGTGCGTGTATGTGTGAGGAGAACAGAGAAAGATGAGGTCAAGCCGCCTTGCCTGCGCAGTGTGCTGTGTGTATCGAATGTGCCTTAACCTGTCTGGGAACCGTGGGACGTTTGTGTCCCACCCTAGTCAACAGCCAGTGGAATCGCGTCGCGCGAAATACAAATACCTCATAAATGCTATAACTTCAATTTCTCAAACATATGACTATTTTACACCGTTTTATAGATACACCTCTCCTGAATCGAACCACGTTGTTCGATTTCAAAAAGGCTTTACAGCAAAAGCAAAACATTAGATTATGTTAGGAGAGTACCCTGCCAAAAATAATCACACTGCCATTTTCAAAGCAACTAGCATGCATCACAAATACCCAAAACACAGCTAAATGCAGCACTAACCTTTGACAATCTTCATCAGATGACACTCCTAGGACATCATGTTACACAATACATGCATTGTTTGTTCGATAAAGTTCATATTTATATATAAAAACAGCATTTTACATCGGCGCCTGACGTTCAGAAAATATTTTCCCTCAAATGCTTCCGGTGAATCAGAGCTACAATTTACAAAATTACTATTCGAAAACATTGGTAAAATATAATATTGTCATTCAAAGAATGATAGATTAACATCTCGTGAATGCAACCGCATTGCCAGATTTAAAAATAACTTTACTGGGAAATCACACTTTGTAATAAACGAGGTGCTATGCTCAGAAAAATAGGCTAGGCGATACAGGTTAGCGCTATCTTGGAGTCTTCTAAAATCAAATATACTATTGTAAATATTCACTTACCTTTGATTGTCTTCATCAGAAGGCACTTCCAGGAATCCCAGGTCCACAACAAATGTAGTTTTGTTCGGAAAAAGTTAATAATTTATGTCCCATTAGCTCCTTCTTGTTAGCGCGTTTACTCATAATGTACAAAGCGCGCGGGACTTGTCCTCACGAATGTGCAAAAAAAATGTATTTACGTTCATTCAAACATGTCAAACGTTGTATAACATAAATCTTTAGGGCCTTTTTCAATCAGAACTTCAATAATATTCAAGGCGGACGATTGCATTGTCTTACTAAATGTATCGGAACGAAAGAGTACCCACGGGCACGCGCATCATAGTAGTAATGGCCCTCCCTCTATGACAAACTTTCCAGGCCTCTCGTTTGGTCAGTTTTTACCGGAGAAGACTCAAACCACTTTGTAAAGACTGTTGACATCTAGTGGAAGCCTTAGGAAGTGCTAAATGAATCCTAACTCACGGTGTGTTTCATAGGCAAAGTGTTGAAAGTGATTCCACAAATCAGATTTCCACTTCCTGTTAGGATTTGTCTCAGGGTTTTGACTGCCATATGAGTTCTGTTATACTCACAGACACCATTCAAACAGTTTTAGAAACTTCAGAGTGTTTTCTATCCAAATCTACTAATTATATGCATATTCTCGTTTCTGGGTAAGAGTAGTAACCAGTTTAAATCGGGTACTTTTTTATACGGCCGTGAAAATACTGCCACCTATCCCCAACAAGTTAAGATCATGATGCTGTATGGCTACACAAGGATGCCATCGTCACAAACAGAGAGGTCTGAATGAGTAGCCAACATATCCTGTTGTGTTTCCCACAGAAGGTGTCTATGACAGAGCTTATAATATTTAGTTTTCTTAAAGATGTAAATCTGTTCTTGTTTTATTCAAATTTTTGTTGTTGCTTTTTGTTGTGCCTTCTGTTAGGCTAGCCTGTTTTACTTTGGCTAGCCTGTTTTACTTTGGCTAGCCTGTTTTACTTTCTGCAGTCCTCTTGAAACTCTCTTTGAACATACAAAACTTTGATACCATTTTTTTTGTGGCTGACTCTGTATAATGTGTTCAATTTGATCACATGAGAATTCTCCAAGTTTTTGTAAGTTTTCTCAAATGTATAATGAGTTACATAGATTCTTATATTTAATTTACAAAAAATGTTTTGCTTAAATGCTAAATAATTTTTGCATCAGGTTTGTTAATAATATTATTTTGCACTATTGCTGCTGTTGATCTTTGTATAATGGCTGCATATTGCATTGTACATTTACTGTAACTTACCAAAGTAAAGAAAACATGTTCTAATGCAGTATTAGTTTTGGGACTGAAGGTTTGTTAAGTAGTCCATGGGCCAGTGAAAAATCTAGTCCACTTTGGGGTAGTAAAGGTTTCATAGTCTCTTCTTATTCCCCCCATTCCTATGAACAAATAGATATGATACCCACTCCAAAAGAGTAGCTTTCTATGCTTTTCACACCTTTATATGTCTTGTTGTATGGGAGTCTATGCAATAGATTGCTTGCAGGCTGATAAATACATTTTAAGGCAAGTTGGAATGTTCACATGCTCATTGAAATGACTATCAAACAACAATGGAACATTCTATTGGGTGGATCTTATTGTAAAACATGGTATTTGGTACATTCTATTGGGTGGATCTCATTGTAAAAACATGGTATTTGGTACATTTTTGCCATCTCTTCAAAGTGATTTACCTAGACTGACTCATCGTTGAAACAACACTGTTACAAATAGCGGAACTAGATATTTCTATACTTCCCATTCTGTCTTGATATACCCCAAAATGCATACATTTATGACCTTTGACCCCGAAAGATGTCATTACCATTCCAGTTGTTTCATACCTTAATATTTTGTATTATGAAGTTAATAACATATACAATTCCCTTCGTTTGAGAAGATTGTTCCCAGATAATACAACATTATTTCATACCGTCAATCCTGTGGGCCCAACTAACCGCATGGGGGTCAAAACATAAAATGCACACATACCTCAGAATCATGGGTATCATACCAACATGTAACCCACTGACATGGACCTAAATGAAAATCATCATTAGACTTTGCCACCCCAAAGTAGACAAATATGTGAAATTTGGCCTGCTGGCCCATGGACTATTTACTTAATCTCAAATGCAAGCTTTTGTATATTTCATTTTCAAGAGAAGGATTGTGTAAACGTGTGTTTTTGGAGCAGGATGTGTTAAGTAAATAAATGTTTTACTGCTACATACTAAATTATTATTTAAAGTTATTGTATCTAGAAAAATACATAATTAAAGTGAGCTGAAGTCAAGTCAGTGCTGCTTTGTTGCTCGGTTTGCTCTAAATTTGTGTTCGGTGTCGAGCTTCGACCTGACAGGAAAGTCAGTGTACATGTTGCTAGGCAACGATAGGCTCTCTGAACGACGGTGTTTTCACGCGAAATCCGCTCATTGAAGGACAAAACTACCTAAAAGTGCGTCAGTTTGCATCTAATGCTGGCTAGCTACTTCTAAAGTCAACTATTAGTTTGTGATTAGTGCACGCTGAAAATGCCGTTCAGCGCCGAGGCCATTAAGCCGCCCCTTCATGACCAAATAACAGAACTGCAGAGGAAAATTCAACTTCTTGGTAGGTTAAGACTTGCAGCCGGTTAGCTAGGACCGGTCATTTATGCTAGTTAGATAGCTAGGCCTAGTTGTGTGTGTAAACACAATGTTGATAGCAAATTCAGACTTTGCATTAGCGCTATCTTGCTAACATTTTACTAAAGATTATTAGCTACCTCCATCTGTGAGGTTACTTACAGGTTAATTTACTCTCGCTGGGAAATGTATGGCCACATGAAGCTATGATGAAAGATAGAACGTTAACTACTAGCTACTTTGTTGCAATCATTTTGCAAGGTCAGGTGATTTGTAGGCTATGTTGCCAGCAAAATGGGCTTAACTAGAAATAGTAAAATTATTGCTACCTTCCTAGCCATTAACATTCCCAGAGTAATGGGGAACGGTTTGGGACACAACAATATAAATGGCATTCAACTTGTTATGTAATTGCTAGTTCCCTGTTTCTTTGAATTAGACGAAGAGAAGGCCAAAAGTCAGTCAAAAGATGCTGAAATAACGAAATTGTGTATTTGTCCAACAGAGGGCGACAGAAGTGCATACTATGAAATGTCTCAGTCAAGCATCAAGAAAAACAGGAATTCTATCCTTCAGCTGAGGCAAGAGAACAAGAGACTACACAAGAAGTTGGCAAATGCTCTTGCTGTAAGTAAAACTGGTTATTTCAATGCTCAGCTTGTACTTCCCAGGTTGTTTTTCCCTGTTAGAACTTTGGAGTGCAGGGTCATATTCATTAGTGCACATCGTAACAAAACATTTTGGAACTGAAAATGAAAAGGAGCATTTATTATTGGACAAGTTGAGATAGTCCTTCCCTGTTACAGACCGTTTTCTTTCTCTCTTCCAGGGGGACGAGCAGGTGATAAAGGAGGCCTTCCAAAGCAGAGGCATGGAGAAAGCTGCCTTCAGAAACATGTCAGGGAAGGTGGGGACATCGCAAACACATAGCTATGTTTGTTTGATGTATGTGCATTTTTATGTATTATTGACTGTCATCTGTAAAGCAAATTGCCCATTGGGGATAATCAAGATGATCTACTTTGCATCCTGGTGAGCAGGCTGCTCTCAAGGTGCTGGACCAGAAGGTGTGTGACAAGATGAAGAAGCTGAATGCTCTAAAGCACACCACCCAGACGTACCGCCGTCGCCTGGAGGACCTACAGACACTGTACCAGAGTATGAAGCTAGAGAACAGGGGACCAGAGAGAGACACGGAGAGACGCAACGAGGAGGCCAAGGTACTATATAGAGACAAACAGTGCAGCAGAGGGTGCGACTGGAATGGAACCCTATTCTCTATGTAGTGCAGGACCGACTGACTGATTGATTAACTGACAGACTGACTGACTGACACACACACACACACACACACACACACACACACACACACACACACACACACACACACACACACACACACACACACACACACACACACACAAAATATGAATATAGTGGTATGAATATAGTGGAGGTGACTGATGTGTTGCCCTTGGTCCACAGAGTGAAGGACAGGCGGCTGAGGAGCATCCCCAAAAGGTTACACTCTTTCCTTCCACGCTGCCTCACCCCTCTGATTCTAGCCAGTCTTATCCACAATAAGAAACTTTTCAAACACTTAGCATGCCCAGCTCAGGATCAATCAACCATCTATAAGTGTGTGTGTGTGTGTGTGTGTGTGTGTGTGTGTGTGTGTGTGTGTGTGTGTGTGTGTGTGTGTGTGTGTGTGTGTGTGTGTGTGTGTGTGTGTGTGTGTGTGTGTGTGTGTGTGTGTGTGTGGGGTTTTCCAGAGCTTGCGGGTGCTGGAGAATCGTCTGGAGAAAGCTCAGCTGAAGTGCCAGGAGGCTGAACACATCATGAGGGGCTATCTGAAACTAAAGGCCCACCTACAGGTTAGTCCTAGCCTGGTCCCAGATCTCTTTATGCTGTTTCGCCAACTCGCCCCACATTTAACTTTATGCAACCAAGCCATGCCTACACACCCTCTCCAATGTGCTCTTTGGGTAGTTGAATCCTTTTCCATGACCTACTCTAATTTCCTAATAGATGATAAAGTACCCTACCTCGCTCTTTGTCCTGTGTGGCTCAGTGGCTAAGTCGTGGGTTTGATTTCCGCAGGTGCTACCCATACGGAAACGTATACACTCACTGACGTAAGTAGCTTTGGATAAAGGCGTGTGCTAATTGGGATATATTATAATTAGGAGGAGAGCCTGACCTTCCAGTCCCAGCTGGATAAACTAGAGGCTGAGATCCTGAGACAGAGACAGGAGCTGAAGGACCTGCAGGTCATGAACAGTGACGCACTGCTCTCCAAAGACACTGCCAAGGTGACCAGCACACATACACACTGCTCTCCAAAGACACTGCCAAGGTGACCAGCACACATACACACTGCTCTCCAAAGACACTGCCAAGGTGACCAGCACACATACACACTGCTCTCCAAAGACACTGCCAAGGTGACCAGCACACATACACACTCCTCTCCAAAGACACTGCCAAGGTGACCAGCACACATACACACTGCTCTCCAAAGACACTGCCAAGGTGACCAGCACACATACACACTGCTCTCCAAAGACACTGCCAAGGTGACCAGCACACATACACACTCCTCTCCAAAGACACTGCCAAGGTGACCAGCACACATACACACTGCTCTCCAAAGACACTGCCAAGGTGACCAGCACACATACACACTGCTCTCCAAAGACACTGCCAAGGTGACCAGCACACATACACACTGCTCTCCAAAGACACTGCCAAGGTGACCAGCATGGGTATTATTATTGTAACTGAGGACTGTCCCGTACCTCTCCCCCTCATGCATCACCTTACGGTCATTGATGTGTCCATCATGTAAAGTCCAGCTGTCTGCATTTACAGCTATTTGTTGTGAGTTAATGCTTTTCTTTGCTATTTGTACAATAAACAGTAGTTATTTGACTCTCTCTCTCTCTCTCTCTCTCTCTCTCTCTCTCTCTCTCTCAGGCAGAGCTGCAGCGTCAAGAAGAACAGATGTATAGGGAGAGGAAGGACAGAGAGTGTATCCTCACCCGTTACAAGAAAGAGGCAGAGGACCGTAAGACCCAGGCTGAGAGAGTGGAGAGAAGGGTTGGTCCCCACCACTTTACACTTACATCCATAGAATAACAATGACAAGAATGGATATTCCTATTCAAGTCAACGTTCCATGATGGCTGGACCGGCTGCCGTATTGGGTGTACCCAGGGCCGTTTCTAGCATTTTGGGGGCCCTATTCGAGATTTGGTTGGGGGCTTCCCCCACCTAGCGGGCAAAACATTTCAGTGGCCACCCTCTTGGAAAATTGTGAAGTTACTGACCTGCAATTCTACATGTTTTTCCATGGGGCAGAGAGAACATTTAGCAGTTTTAAACATATGTGATTCTACTAATTTTGGCCCCTGGGCAGGTGCCTTGCGTGACCGGTCAGTAATTCGGCCAGGAATACTACAAGGTTTAGATAGCAACTTACCTAGCAATCTTTAACATGTTAGCTGACATGGCTAATTGAGTGACTGTCAGTGACTGACATAACAAGAGAAAAACAGCTTATGCACAAACACATTTCAAAATTGCACCTTGTGTATTCTACTATTCTAACTAACAGTAACTTAAGACCCCGACTGACTTCCTAAAACAAATCTAAATAAATGTTGTTTTTGTGGGGGGGGGGGGGTTCGCAGGGCCCTAAGAGTCCGCTTATGTCGCTTATGCCTAGAGACGGCACTGGGTGTACCCATATCAAGAGATATATCATGAGGTACTGTGTCCATTCTATTTAGCTATATATCTACACTTCTTACATATCACTTAGTCTACAGAGTAAATGTCCTGATGTCTTCCCTCTTCCCTCCAGGCCCAGCGGACAGCCATGCAGCCTGACGAGCTGAGTAGCGACGCCCAGCGCAGTGCCACCGGGCTGGGGGAGGAGGAGAGGGCCATCTCCACCTTCGAGGAGGCCTTCAGACGCATCAAGGAGGCCACGGGGGTCACTGACACACGGGTACGGAGAAGAGGTCATTTTATATGATTCTTTCGTTTTGTGTGCGGTTTGTGTGTCTTTGTATGCAAGTGTGTGCGTGGTACATGTGTGTTAGTTTGTTTATGCACCTACTGTATCCATGTTTGTGTATGCAAGTGTTGTGTGTTTTTCAGCTATTTATGCGTTTGTGTGTGTGTATTAATCTATATCTGTGTGTGTGTGTGTGTGTGTGTGTGTGTGTGTGTGTGTGTGTGTGTGTGTGTGTGTGTGTGTGTGTGTGTGTGTGTGTGTGTGTGTGTGTGTGTGTGTGTGTGTGTGTGTGTGTGTGTGTGTGTGTGTGTGTGTGTGTGTGTGTGTGTGTGTGTGTGTGTGTGTGTGTTCATCCATCTCCGTGTCCCTATGCAGGAGGTGGTGGAGAGGTTCATCTCTCAGGGAGACACCCAGCAGCACCTGGAGGATCTGAAGAAGGAGAACCAGAGAACCCTGCTACAGCTGAAGGAGGACAGGGACCGTCTGCAGGAACACTTCCAGGACATCAAGTACTCCGGGGAGACCAAGCTCTCCAGGTCAGTGGGCAGGGGTTAGGGATTACATAGCAGACCAGAGAAGTTGTAAGCGGATGCTGACACCTTCAACGGAAGGTATTATTTAATAAAACAGTGACCCTCAGAACAGATCCTTGAGGATTATAATTTGTGGGAGAAGACCAATCAAGCAACTTGTTGTGGTACAGAAGTTGGTCTGAAAGGTTCCTCTCCTAGTGTTGAGTTGAGTGTTTCTGTAAAGTCATTCTGATGGATATTTCTTACTGTCCTGTCTTCTACAGTGGTCAGCAGATGCTGGAGGACTGTAAGCGCCACCTGCAGGCGGAGCAGGGGAGGCGTGACGCCGCCAAGGAGCGTCTGGACTGGCTGAGCCGTACCCTGAACACGGTCCGGGCCGGGGTGGAACACCTATCTGACAAACTACAGCACATCAAGCTGGTACAGAGAAGACCCCATTAACAATATAATGTACATTGACCTGAGACCTGTCAGATTATTTAGATCAAGTTGCATTGGGAAACCTTGTAAATAAAAATGTGACGGTGCTCAGAAACATTGTCAATTGTGTCCTCAAACACCTTCTCCCCTCCTCCAGGGTGAGGGCCCGGAGCCCCAGCTGCCCCCCGGCTCAGAGGAGTATGTGGTGGAGCTGCTGTCCCAGTCAGAGCAGAAGCTGCTGTTACTGCAGGAGGAGCTCCAGGGGAAGGACCTGGCCGCCGTCATGAAGGAGATGGAGGAAGAGGAGGTGAGGAGGGGGAGGAGGAGAGGTGGGGGTAAGGGGAGGGAGAGGGAGAGGGGAAGGACATGGCTGCCATCAAGAAGGAGATGGAGGAGAGGATCAGAGATAGGACTCTTCCTTATTCATTAAACATTGACTGTTGTTTCCATAGATTGAATGAATGGGAATAAGCCCCTTAGACTAGGCCAATTTGACAGTACACATGTGTACACTCATTATTTTTCGGTGGCTGCTGCTCCCAACAGTGAATTGGGTATTGTAGAGACAGACAGGTGTTTCAGACAGTACATGGAGCATCTACTCAAATAGGTCCTGCCAGGGTAAAGCTTTATGACCTGAAACCATCTGCTTATTTTCCATCCATTCGCTACTGTACTCCCAAGGTTTTTACCAGCCACGCCAGCCAGACTAGATGCTACATACAGACCATGTTCTTTAATCTGTGCACTGGTGCTTGAATAGCTTATCTGTTCCTGGATGGAAATATTGCCATTAGGTGTTTGATCTTGATTATTAATGAGTCACAGCCAGCCGGCCACCTTGAAGTCACCCCCTGGTGTGTGTTTGAGAACACTGTGTTCAGGAGTCAGAGGGTACGGGTTGTTCAGGAGTCGGAGGGTACGGGTTGTTCAGGAGTCGGAGGGTACGGGTTGTTCAGGGGTCGGAGGGTACGGGTTGTTCAGGGGTCGGAGGGTACGGGTAGATCAGGGGTCGGAGGGTACGGGTAGATCAGGGGTCGGAGGGTACGGTTAGATCAGGGGTCGGAGGGTACGGGTTGATCAGGAGTCGGAGGGTACGGGTAGATCAGGAGTCGGAGGGTACGGGTTGATCAGGAGTCGGAGGGTACGGGTTGATCAGGAGTCGGAGGGTACGGGTAGATCAGGAGTCGGAGGGTACGGGTAGATCAGGAGTCGGAGGGTACGGGTAGATCAGGAGTCGGAGGGTACGGGTAGATCAGGAGTCGGAGTGTACGGGTAGATCAGGAGTCGGAGTGTACGGGTAGATCAGGAGTCGGAGTGTACGGGTAGATCAGGAGTCGGAGGGTACGGGTAGATCAGGAGTCGGAGGGTACGGGTAGATCAGGAGTCGGAGGGTACGGGTAGATCAGGAGTCGGAGGGTACGGGTAGATCAGGAGTCGGAGGGTACGGGTAGATCAGGAGTCGGAGGGTACGGGTAGATCAGGAGTCGGAGGGTACGGGTAGATCAGGAGTCGGAGGGTACGGGTAGTGGTACACCGTTAGCGCTTGTGATGTAGCAATGTCTGTCTGGGATTCTCTAATGACGTTGGCTTTGACTGGTCTCAAGTTGTATGCCTTTGCATTTTGAAGGCATAAGCCCTGGTCTCAGATCTTTGTGCTTTATAGCCAACTCCTATGGTTGAATAAACAGATCTCCTTGACTAAAATGTTCCCTTTGACATCTTATTTTGATGAGAACAACTGTCTCTCTGTGTCTGTGTCAGTTCCATGCCAGCATCGAGGGGAAGCTGCCCCATTGCAACACCCGCATCAAGCTGCCTGAGGCTCAGAGACAGGACCCATATGATGGTGAGATGGGATCAGATGCATAATTGCATACACACACACACAAACGCACTCTATCTCGCAATTCCTCTCTCTTTTCCCTCTCTTTCAGAAGAGGAGGAGAGCGGGGACGATGAGGGTGACATTATCACCAGGGCGATACTGAAGCACCAGTCTCAGCTCATCATCGACTCCAAGACTAAGAGGAAGACCAGGACCAAGAAGAAAAAGGGCAAGCTCTGATCCTAGATCAGTTAGGCTGGCTAGAGGTCACAAGAGCCATAGAAATATAATTGCTAGAATGGGGATGTCAGCTCTAGTAATTATATTTCTATGACGAGAGCAGCCATGAGTTTGTGTTTAGTGTGAGGTCATAGGTCATATTTGTGCCCTGGATTGAGTGAAAATACCTTTGCTTGAGATGGCATCGCAGACTTTAGGGAAATCTTACTCCTCTCATATAATTATTCAGTTAGCTAAATAATTGTATTCCTTATTAACTAATGGAATGCACAGTAAATTTATATTTGGGATGAAAGTAGCCGTAAGTAGTACTGTAGCTATGGGAACGTTGTGTTGTGGTGGCAGATCATATAGTACCTTGCAGTCACCGCATTAGCTACTTTTTATCACAAGCAGTTCAACACAAAATAATTGATTTCCCACTTGCACCACTGATTTGTAGATTATAAAATTGTAATTAAAATAGGAATGAAAATCAATAAAATGCTTGATTTGAAGAATTACTCAATCTTTGGATAGGTAGGATTGCTCTAATGCAGGGTTGTCAAACATACGGCCCGTGGGACGTTTTTTTGTATAATATATATATTTTTTAATCGGCATTGAAATGACTTAAAAATTGAAACTGTAGAAATCAGGGCTTGACATTAACCTTTTTAGCCACTTGTCCGTCGGACAAGTAGGACAGATTTTTTACTTGTTTACTGAAGTCACTTGTCCCCCCCAAAAAGGTATGTAACACAGGCCAAAAGGCTGACTGAAAATGAGTGAAGTACACATATCTGTGGGAATTAGGGGTGCTGAGGGTGCAGCAGCACCCCCTGATAAATCACAATTGGTGATTAAATTGGTGCACTAGGCCTTGATTACTCCTGTATGATTACTGCTGTATGATTACTGCTGTATGATTACTGCTGTATGATTACTCCTGTATGATTACTCCTGTATGATTACTGCTGTATGATTACTGCTGTATGATTACTGCTGTATGATTACTCCTGTATGATTACTCCTGTATGATTACTGCTGTGTGATTACTGCTGTATGATTACTCCTGTATGATTACTCCTGTATGATTACTGCTGTATGATTACTGCTGTATGATTACTGCTGTATGACCCTGTATGTGCGGAAGTGTGCAGATGGAGCAGTGACACAGTCTACGATGGCTGGCTGTGCGTCTTGTGATGGGTTGTAAATCATCATGGACTGCAGAACAACTCTGCTCTCCTCACAACTGGATAACTATACACTGATTCACATCTAGGCTACTTACTATATGCCAGTATGTGTTGTAGGTAGGTTTCACATTGCTAGAATAACATGGAAATAGGTCTAGGCCAACTAAGCATCATTTCTTTCATCAGCTTTCCTCAGCTGAAGCCTAAGTTTTCTTTTGACTACTCATTATATTTGTCCATCTTGGTATTGCTCAATTTCAGTTCTTGTGGCCTAAAATATATGTAATTCAAAATAAATCTGGCAATGAGAATAGCATAGACTCCGATTTTCATAATTTTCCCCCTTTGAAAGCTGCAACTTTAGGACTTAAACACACATAACTTTAATTTGTCAATGCTTTTATGATATTTCGGTTAGTAGGATTAGGCTTTTGGTCGTTCAGTTTGCATTCCTAGAATGCATGCATCATTTCTGTCTTATAATGCGTTGGTCAACTGTCATGGTTTGTTCAAAATTCTCATTCGATTTTTTATATCTTTCTATTGTGTCTTATATCTCTCTCATTATTACCTTAGTCCTCCCACGTGTTTGGGTTATTCAAAAACAACTTAAAACTTTCTGAGATAGCCTAGAACTCCGTTAGATTAATTCAATGTTTGATCATAAAATTGCGCGGCAGGAGAAACCTAGCATGCATTTAGCTGAAAGAATGGTGTACTAGGCCAAGTCATATTCATATAAAACGGAGAGGAAATAGAACATTTGGGATTCTATAACAGTAAGACACCGGAGTGTCCGCTATTAAAATAGACTTTGACTATTGGCCCAGATCATCTGATATTCAAGAAAGAGAGAAAAAAAATTACGATTCTGACCGGATATTTTGCGCTGCTTTGGTGAGACTCTTAGCTCTGTCTACTTTGTCCTCTTGCTTTTTGTAAATATAACATTTATTGAAATAGGCTATAGCAAATAGGAATATAGGCAATTTACTACCCTGCTGTCTGATCCAATTCTGATCGGAGTAATTGTTTGATATTGTGATTATTTTTTTCTGAAATCTATATATTCTGATTGTCCGATTTAAAAAATAATAATAATTAAAAAAAACATTTTTTTACTTGCCCCAGGCAAGTGGACAAACCTTAAGGTCGAGCCTTGGAAATTATAATGGCCCTACATCTACAGTCTAGCGATTCTGGGGGGGCCAGTGCCCCTGTGACAACAATTTTGGACCCCCTTGTGGTCCCCCTAAATGTTTTTTTACATAACAAATTTTTGCTATCATTCTTTTTTTTACATCCGTTATTAGACAGTGGCAACGATGATGATTATGAACATGGTATTTTGCCTGCTAATGCCTGCAATGCAGTGAAGAAAATAATATGACAACAATAACGTCTAATGTAACTGGCCCCTCTAACAGTACAACTGGCCCCAGCTTGGCCCCCCCAGTTGAAATGGTCTAGAACCGCTACTGCATCTACAGTCTCTTCACTCTGCCCAGATTCATAACCGTCATCGGAACGAAAGCTAGACATTCAGGGAGCATGGGAAAATTCCAAAAGCAATGGATAGAGATTTTTGCTAATTTTGACAGCGAGGAAACATAATCAATCTAAAATGAGGCCCTCTTGACCTCGGGGAAGACTGAATGAGGCACTCCTGCTCTAATTTTGTACAGGGTTTTCCAACTGCCGGCACGCGGGTCCTCAATTTATTTCTAATTATGTTCCGATCCCCTGACCATCCACTCAAGAAAAAATTGTCCTGCGGCTGAATCTAGTTGATGATCCCTGATTTAGTAGAATATACAATAGAAAAAACTGTTGAATTAGTCATGCTATGCTTCCTTTCCCTATTTCTCCGTAAAGCTGGTAAAAGAAATTCCATTTATAACAGGCCATGTTGTTACAACAGAAATGTTATATGGCATCTTCTTGTTGGCACAACAGATATTCTCTCTCTTTTGTACTGCTTGTATTTACTTCCTCTGTTTTAGCAAGAAAAGCTGGGCTGTTCTCAGATCTGTTTGTACTGTCTTGCCAAATCATATGGTCATTGTCATGCCAAACATGGTAGCCTACCCACGAAAACATTTCTTTCACTATTACTCACACTTGGGTCTCCGGAGTGGCGCAGCGGTCTAAGGCACTCGTTCAAATCCAGGCTGCATCACATCTGGCCATGATTGGGAGTCCCATAGGGCGGCGCACAATTGGCCCAGCGTCCTCTGAGTTTTGGCGGGGTATGCCGTCATTGTAAATAAGAATTTGTTCTTAACTGACTTGCCTGGTTAAATATATAAAACATTGAAATAATATTATCTGGCTTCATTAACATTTTGGACCCACTGTCTTTACACATCAATCACATCAATCACACCATTATGTACTGTATGTCTTTACAATATGAAACCAAACACCAACTTTAATTAGTGTACTGTACGCACTGAAACTGAAAATAATTGAGTAAGTGTTTACCCTGACAATATAGTGTATTTGAATGAAACTACCAAGTATATTGACACATCCACTATATATATATATACCTAAGGTATTGTGAATAGTATGAAAGCATCACTTGGTTTCATAAGAGCAGGTCACCTGTTTCTGTTCTTTACTTTTTCTCTCTTTATGGTCCAAACCCATCTATTGTGAATAAAGGGGTCATCTTACAATCCAATACACTACACTACTTAACAAACGAGTGCCATTGTCCATGTTTGGCATGAGATCCTGTGTAACATCAGTGGGCTTACGGGAAAGACACACACCTCACCTCCGAGGAACTACAGGGAACCTCACGCTACTGATCTAAAGACATGCTTTCTGTCAGTCTGAACCGTAACCTACACCCTTGCGCTATGATTCAATTATCTAGTGTCCTAATTAAGAAAAAAAAAATGGACTCTTTTTGCTTTCTCCTTTATACCTGACATTCAATTAGTTGGGTCGTTCCACCAATCCGTTGCCTTTTGAGAAGTGTAACTTGGTCACCTACTTTTTACATTCTGTCATAAAGTTGAAAATGTTCAACTTCATAAAAACACATTTTACCATCTGAAGAGGTTAAATACATAAAAATACTATACTAAATGCCTATTAAGTGCCAAATAAAGTAACAGGGTCAACCGTGTCAGGGTTGACAATTTCATCTTAAATCAGCCATAAATTCCCTTGTGACAGGGGGAATGGAAGCTTGTTGTGAACCACAGGGAGGTGCAATTGAATGCAAGTTGGGTAACAGGGTTGACGTGTTATGCTTAACCCACTCAGTTTCCCACCACAAAACACCTGAAAATTGGCCAAAAAGAGTAGAACAGTATCTTAAAATGCTTCTTAGATTGATGACACCGGACACATAAGTTCGTTTTAGTATTTAATTGTAACTTAGAATAACATTCCCTAATGCACCTGGCGTAAGCTACCTGAGGCTTTCTCAAGCATGGTTATACTGTATATGGCAGACAGAAAATGGCTACTGATGCGGAAAAGAAAACCCGTCTTGAGTCAATACTGCCATCTATTGGTAAACATAAATATACCAAAGCTCATCTCCTTTTTTAAATTTTTAATATTGTTTTTTACCCCTTTTTTGTGGTACCCAATTGGTAGTTACAGTCATGTCCCATCGCTGCAACTCTCGTACGGACTCGGGAGAGGCGAAGGTCGAGAGCCGTGTGTCCTCAGAAACACAACCCAGCCAAGCCACATTGCTTCTTGACACAATACCCGCTAGACCCAGAAGCCAGCCGCACCAGTGTGTCAGAGGAAACACTGTACACCTAGCAACTGTGTCAGCGTGCATTGCGCCCCGCCCGCCACAGGAATCACTAGTGCGCAATGGGACAAGAGCATCCCTGCAGGCCAGACCATCCCCTAACCCAGACGACGCTGGGCCAATTGTGCGCCGCCCATGGGTCTCCCCGGTCGCGGATGGCTGTGACAGAGCCTGGACTCAAACCAGGATCTCTAGTGCCACAGCTAGCACTGCGATGCAGTGCCTTAGATCACCGCGCCACTCGGGAGGCCCCTCGTCTACTTTTACACTATGATTTGACTATTAGATGTTCAATGTTTCTTTTGAGAATTTTATTTATATATTTTTTTATTTAAAGTTTCACCATATTAAAACAAGAGAAACTTGGAGAAATGTTGGGGTTTTGTGAGTTAAAATCTTCCTAGAAGTCACAGAGGATGCACGGAGAGACATTTTGCCACTAGTTAGTCAGATTTATTGAATTCTCCATGTAGTCTATACTAAAGGGCACTTCATTTAATATAACAGGCTTTTAAAATTCAATATTGATGCACAATTTCTACTTAAAATATCAAAGGGATGCAAAAGGCACTCATTTGGTGTAACAACCCAGTTGTTAGTGCTTCAGTTGAACTATGACTAATGATACTGTCATCTCCTCCCAACACTTTGTTGATGGGACAACCTTTCCTCATATCATAGAATCAGAGATGCAAGTCCAAGAACTCTCTCTCTCTCTCCCCTCCCTCCCTCTTTCTCCGTCTCTCTCTTTTTCTCCCCCCCTCTCTCTGTCTCTCTCTTCCCCTCCTTCTCGCTCGCTCTCTCTTTCCTTCCTTTCCTCTCTCTGTCTCTCTCTCCCCCCCACCTCTCTCCCCTCCCTCCATCTCTATCTCTCTTCCCCTCCTTCCCTATCTCTTCCCCTCCGTCCCTCTCTCTTCCTTCTTCTCTCCATGCTCGCTCACATGATGCTGGCTGTGTGACTTACGTAACGAGACAGACAGACAGACAGACAGCTGGGGGTGAGGGACATGCAGAGGGACAAATGCTTTTTCAAACCAGCACAATGAGTCATTGGGATTAAGCGTTCTTTGTTGTGTGTGTTTGTGTGAGTTTGACAGTATGTGCCTGGCATGCATTGTGTACAACATGTTTCAGACAGTGTACTGTAAGAGTACTGAGAAGAAACGTACTTGGAAATCGCTTTAGCCCTGCTTGGTTAATGAGAACAGGTTTCAATTAGTAGTTTTTGTAGTTTTGCAGCACCTGCAATTCTATCAGATATTTCATTATTGATACTCAAAGGGCTGTAACAGGCCTTAGCGACCAATGTTTAAGCAGTACATTTTTTTCCACAGACGCAACAAGAAAGAAGGATGTGCTTGCTTTAGATTGGGCGTTTGACGTTTCTGAAGTTATGACGCAGTAGGTCTACAGAGTGTAAGAGGTGAATGTCAAGCAGAGAGACAGAACAAAGGCCAGGGTATAAAGGGTGTGTATTTTTGTTATTCTTGTTATTTTTTCTCCTAGCAGGAAACAATATTGACTTCATTTCAAAGGGCCTAATACAGAGCTAGATTTCCATTGGTTGCTCTCACACCATACACACACATGAAATGTATAGATCGAATGTGACATACATTTTTGCAGTTTTATTGAATTCTCCATGTGGTCTATATTAAAGGGCACTTCATTTAATACAACAGGCTTTTCATTCTTAAAAGTGTAACTGTATAAAAAAATATATATACACTGCTCAAAAAAATAAAGGGAACACTTAAACAACACATCCTAGATCTGAATGAAAGAAATAATCTTATTAAATACTTTTTTCTTTACATAGTTGAATGTTCTGACAACAAAATCACGCAAAAATAATCAATGGAAATCCAATTTATCAACCCATGGAGGTCTGGATTTGGAGTCACACTCAAAATTAAAGTGGAAAACCACACTACAGGCTGATCCAACTTTGATGTAATGTCCTAAAAACAAGTGAAAATGAGGCTCAGTAGTGTGTGGCCTCCACGTGCCTGTATGACCTCCCTAAAACGCCTGGGCATGCTCCTGATGAGGTGGCGGATGGTTTCCTGAGGGATCTCCTCCCAGACCTGGACTAAAGTATCCGCCAACTCCTGGACAGTCTGTGGTGCAACGTGGCGTTGGTGGATGGAGCGAGACATGATGTCCCAGATGTGCTCAATTGGATTCAGGTCTGGGGAACGGGTGGGCCAGTCCATAGCATCAATGCCTTCCTCTTGCAGGAACTGCTGACACACTCCTGCCACATGAGGTCTAGCATTGTCTTGCATTAGGAGGAACCCAGGGCCAACCGCACCAGCATATGGTCTCACAAGGGGTCTGAGGATCTCATCTCGGTACCTAATGGCAGTCAGGCTACCTCTGGCGAGCACATGGGGGGCTGTGCGGCCCCCCAAAGAAATGCCACCCCACACCATGACTGACCCACCGCCAAACCGGTCATGCTGGAGGATGTTGCAGGCGTTCTCCACGGCGTCTCCAGACTCTGTCACATCTGTCACGTGCTCAGTGTGAACCTGCTTTCATCTGTGAAGAGCACAGGGTGCCAGTGGCGAATTTGCCAATCTTGGTGTTCTCTGGCAAATGCCAAACGTCCTGCATAGTGTTGGGCTGTAAGCACAACCCCCACCTGTGGACGTCGGGCCCTCATACCACCCTCATGGAGTATGTTTCTGACCGTTTGAGCAGACACATGCACATTTGTGGCCTGCTGGAGGTCATATTGCAGGGCTGTGGCAGTGCTCCTCCTGCTCCTCCTTGCACCAAGGCGGAGGTAGCGGTCCTGCTGCTGGGTTGTTGCCCTCCTACGGCCTCCTCCACGTCTCCTGATGTACTAGCCTGTCTCCTGGTAGCGCCTCCATGCTCTGGACACTACGCTGACAGACACAGCAAACCTTCTTGCCACAGCTCGCATTGATGGGCCATCCTGGATGAGCTGCACTACCTGAGCCACTTGTGTGGGTTGTAGACTCCGTCTCATGCTACCACTAGAGTGAAAGCACCGCCAGCATTCAAAAGTGACCAAAACATCAGCCAGGAAGCATAGGAACTGAGAAGTGGTCTGTGGTCTCCACCTGCAGAACCACTCCTTTATTGGGGGTGTCTTGCTTATTGCCTATAATTTTCACCTGTTGTCTATTCCATTTGCACAACAGCATGTGTATTGTCAATCAGTGTTGCTTCCTAAGTGGACAGTTTGATGTCACAGAAGTGTGATTGACTTGGAGTTACATTGTGTTGTTTAAGTGTTCCCTTTATTTTTTTGAGCAGTATATATAATATATATATATATTGAATTTGGCCTTTACTGCTATAGCCCATATAAACTCATTGAATGACACATTCATAAATGGCAAAACATACCTGTAAACAAATACATCATAAGGAATAAGGTTTGGAAGCATCTGTGCATTTTCACTTTTCATGTATAGGCCTATACCGTTAATTTAAGCTTTTAAATGTTCATGATTTGTGTGCTTTTAATCTTAGTTCTGGATATAAAACTCATAGGTTTACAAAGGCAGCCTAATTCAGATCTTTTGTGAATTAGGCTGCCTGTGTGAACGTAGCCTATGAGACACACCTTCCAAATGACATTTTTCTTTCTCTTGAAGAGAATGTTCTGACAACCTGACTGAACATCATTCAAGGCATGCTACCTCATGCCCTTATTCAACCTGATGACTTGAGAGAGACCAACAGGTACCCTCCCTCTTTAAGATAATTAGCTAGGCAATCAATTAGTCATTGTACACCTGTGTTTTCCTAAATTGAACTACCCTTCCACTCCACACACTCTGTCAATGAGGCCAGTGTGTATGCATGGACTTCTAATCAAAACAATGTTTATGAAATGACCATCATGTGAAATGATAATGAAACATGCATCAGCCCTGGTTAAAAATCAATGCAAACAGGTAATGTGGGGATATTCGCAGGTAAGAAACAAGCCATTGTCTATATAGTTGACGGTCAAAACTGGTTTCATTTTAATAGTTGTAGGCCTTAGGCCTAGTATTTCCTTATATATTAATTGTCAGAAATACAGGCACGATGCACACAGAGAGCCAGTAGCATGGCTCATCTCTTCATTGTTGATGGTTTGCCAACAAGAAAACAAAAGCGAGGCGGCAGAGTTGGGGGCTCGCTCACTTTTAATGAAGAGATAAGTTAAGCGGAAAGATATTGGACCTGACAGATCTGTAATCAACAGATTACTTATACAGGACCGTATTACACAATGGAGAAGAGGAGAGCAGGGAAAGAGAAAAAAGGGGACCACCCGCCCTTCTTTCTCTCTTTCCCTCTCTCTATCCATAGTTCAGCTGTTAAAGCACCAACCAGTACAATCAACAATCACTGAGTGACCATTCAATGCCACTCTCTCCAGCTCCAAGCTCCCCATCAACACAGTTTCCCTGTATGGAATGCTCTTGTCATCACTCAGAGAGAAACTGTAAAACCATCATGGCTCCAAAGATGAATCTGGGCTGATCTGCCAAACTGCGGTTTAGGAGAAGCTCAACAATCGAATGCAGTAAGTTACTGTACTTTCTATTTGTGTTTCCTAGCCTGGGAATCGAGTCTGTTTTTGCTTTAGCCAACTCCTCTCTGTGTTCATTCATTGCCATGAAGAGTTGGCTACAGAACTCTTAAAGTCTAGGTCCTTTTGGGGGAAGGGACGGGTTGAGATGCATATGAAAAATAGTCAATCAGATTGTGACCAATACTGTCATTCATTCATGTTCATACATTATTGCGGAGCATTATTTAAGTCAACCCAAGTGACAACCAAAATGTAACCATAAGTTGTTAAAGCACCAACCAGTACAATCAACAATCACTGGGTGACCATTCCGTTTTGTCTTCTAAATATTTGATTGTGTATATTTTTGGCACCACTTATGTTAATGACTCAAAGATGGAGGTGTGGAGTCAAAGGATTATATGGATAAAAATGGCTGTGTTGTTATTATTATAGGTCATGCTATGCCTCCTTTCCCTATTTCTCCGTAAAGCTGGTAAAAGAAGCCCCATTTACAAAAGGGCATGTTGTGACAACACATGTTGTCTGGCATCTTCTTGTTGACACAACAGATATATTTTGTACTGTTTGTATTTACTTGATCTGTCTTAGCAAGAAAAGGCTGGGTGGTTCTTAGATCTGTTTGTAGTCTTGCCAAATCATATGGCATCTCAACACAGTTTCCCTGTATGGAATGTTATTTTCATGACTCAGAGAGAAACTGTACAGCCGTCAATCGTGGCTCCAAAGATGAATCTGGGCTGATCTGTTAAACTGTGGTTAAGGAGTAGCTCACCAATCAAATGTAAGTTACTGTTTGTGTTTCCTAGCCTGGTAATATAGTCTGTTTTGTTCTTCAGTCAACTCCTCTTTGTGGCTACAGAACATAGTCTTGCACCAGGCTATGTGTTGTCTACACCTTTGGGTGAAGGGACGGGTTGAGATGCATGTAAAAGACTATAGTGAATCGGATTGGTGTGTATGACCAGCCTCACTCATATTCACACAGTACACTATTGTGGACCATTATTTAGATCAACTTAAGTGACGACAAAACTGTAACCATAATATTTTGTCACTTATGTTAATGCCTCCAAAGGTGTGGAGTCAACAAAGGATTATATGGGTTTAGAGCGAACAAAGCCTGTCGGTAATGGAAAGAGCAGTGATGACGTAGACAGATGGTGACTTGATTGACGTGGTCATGGTTTCAGAGATTGACTGGAGGAGTTGTCTAAAATTATTTTGGGTATTTTTCCTGTTCTTAAAAGTAGACAACATTCCCTTTTCATGGAATTGGGTCAGAAAATGGATGTCATTGTGCTTCTATAAACCAATGAATATGTTAGGGTAATGAACAGGAATTCAATGTTCCAAAATATTTGCTATCCAGCCCTCTAAATGCCATTAAGAAATTCCCATAAAGTACTGTACTGTTGAATGACTCGTCTTCTTTATTGAACGTCTTCCTCGCAACATAAGATTACTGAATTTCCAAGAAAATTGGCAAAGTATCGGAATGTAACATAACAAAGGATGACTTTCATTCTGTCCTGTAGATCTGTCAGTCATTTATTGTCACTTGTCCTTCATAGTTGTACTATAGTGTGGTGGTAAGGGCTCTCTCTACTCTCCCCTTGTCAGGTGAGAACCTTGATGACTCTACTACCTGTGGATGAGGATGCGGTCTACACTCTCTCTCTGTGGAGGAGAAGGGGAGGGCAGGGGCCTGAAAGCCCGGGTAGGCAGGATGAAGAGACTGCTGTGCCTTCGACACACCCACCGTGTGGACGTCCTGACGGACATGGAGCCGGGGCTCTGGCTGAGGCGCTTCCAGCTGCTGGACGCAGAGGTCACTGAGGTGAGTTGGTGGAAAGGTGATGTTTGCTCTTTCGTTATAGCTAAGGGCCAAAGAGAGTGGAGTGGGTTGCATTGAGTGTCAATGCGTAGAGGATTAAAGGTCTGTCTGACTCAGTATTGTGTAATGTATTAATTTAGGAGGTTAGATTTGGTGGCATGGCGTTTCCCCCTTCCAGTTAGGTAAAAGAGTTGCTTGAGTCTCAATGTGTAGAGGCTGAAGGGTTTTGTCTGACTGATACCTTATTTAGTTATTGTGCATACACATTTGAGCAGTCAGTTAGCTTGGTAGCTCCATTAAAACCAAATAAATTTCAGGTATTAGACCTACAGGGACTTGGCAAGTGAAACCAGTGAGCGGGAGCTTCCTGAATATGACAAACACTTTTCTTGTGTCAGAATATCCAGTTGTTGCCTTACTTTTGGAAGCTTCCTCTTACCAGAATTGATTTATAAGAGCCTGACATCTCCAGTGACGTCAGTTGCAGAGCTAGGGTTGAGATTTATAGGGGCCAGCTTTACTGTCTAGGTTACTGCGTAAATGGTAAGAGGGAGGGGTCATCAGTGTGCTGTATAACAACTGTCATGTACCTCAGTGTGAGGTGGTTTTACGTCAGAGCAGATGTGGTTCTCATGTAGGCTGCTGCTTTTGTTTCCTTTTTCTTCAGTAGTTTGGGTTGTTGAACACAGTAGCTATTTTGACACTGAGGAGGAAGGAAGTCCACCAGGAAGTGTGTCTGTCACTTCTGAAGCGTGCTGGTTTTAACATGCCTCTTCTGATAAGGGCTATAATTTGGACAGGACCCACAGTTGTAATCCGTATTTCATACCAACAAAAATATTGTTCCAAAAAGACAGTTTACTCATGTTATCGATTATACAAAATCGAGATGAATTTGTTTTGAAGTCATCTAATTGGACAATTGTTGTGAATTCAGTGTGTCTCATTAACGTTAATTATTCACCCTGCCCCCTCGGCTACCCTCTTTCATTCTCTTTGTGCCTCTGGACTGGCAGAGTGTGGCATTAGATGGTCATGGTTCAGATATTCAGAGGAGAGAGGGGGAAAAAAACTCATTAAGCAACAGTTACCCATTCTCCCCTTTTGAAACCCACAGTTTGCTAATGAGGGGGGTTTATAATAGAAACCGCCATTGATCAAACGCCATCTGCTGAGCTAGAGATGGTTGACACTTTATCATTGGGGCGGTCAAGGCGCTTTCTCATTGGGACAATTTAGGGATAAAAGTAGATTAGACTACAGTGACAATTGTATAATCAGATATGAGTACTGAAAGGTTGGGAGGTCGATCCCTGGCCGAGTCATACCAAAGGCTGTAAAAACGGGACCCGATGCGTCTCGAGTGGTACTCAGAATTAAGGAGATATGTTGGGGGTAAGGCCCTGCGATAGACTAGTGTCCTGTCCAGGGGGGTACTTGTACATTAAGCTGCCTCGCGCTACAGAAACAGGAGATAGGATCCTGCTATATGAGCTGTTCTTTCTGGCTCGCACAAGCCAAGGCTAGAAGAACATTGGGACTATAGACCTACTGATCAGCTCAACAGAAACCCTACATGTTTCTCTTCACCAAATTATAAATATGGTCTGCTTCTACATCATTTTGGAACTTTCAGCCAGCCAGTAGAAAAGGACAGCAACAGGTGACACTGGCTTGGAACACTCAATAGGAACAAAACAGACTAGTTTTCTGTGGAATTTCCAACCATGCCATACCTCTTACAGACACCATGGGTTGAGAGCAGTCCTGAGAACTGTCCCGACTGGATTTTAGAATAGTGGCAGTAAGGTATGAAGGAGATACCAGGAGCAGTCACCTGAGAAGCACATTACAGGCACATGGTTCTTGCCTGAAGAATTTTCTCAGACTTGTGATGGTTTAAGAATTCCCAAAACACTAACAGCAAAAAGCTCATAGTGCCTCCAGTTTTTTTTTTAACATACTGTACCTAGAGAATAGAAAGAGGATTAATGCATTTAAGGAAAAATGCAAATGTTCCCTTTATGGCTATAGTAGGCCTACAGTAATCAGACATCATCTATACCTACTAAGATGGTGCAAATGTTTGTTTATTACATTGTTTTAAATTATTTTAATTTGCCCAAATAATCTGAAAAAAATACTACAAGTGTGAAAGTTGTGACTGACATGGCCTGTTACCGTCTGTTTGTGACACTGCTATCACCAAATATGTTGACGTAAAAGCGCGTGGTATCGAGATTCCCGCCCTGCCCTCACCTGCTAGTACAGTCTCTGCTCTCGCGCTCAGGTGCAATCAGTCACTGCGACTTGCATAGAAACCGGCTGTCGCACAGCTCATAGCGAAGCTCACACAGACAGCCTAGCCGCTACACAGCCTATCGACTTTGAAGCCTGCTTAGAAGTATATTCATCTATTAATGTCGTTTGAGTTGCTACAGTATATAAAATATACTCTATATTATACGCAATTCAGAATTGTTCTTTTGGTCGGATCAGCGACATCCCAGGTAATTTGCGGAACTAGGCTACTGGCTGTGCCATCCAATACTTATTTCGGTCACTCACGGATTACTTCATTGGAATATCAGTACCTACCAGCAGCAAAACAGAAGAAATGGCTCCCTAAACTACTGGAAACTTTACCTTCGTTCATCAACTAAAACGATTGGGAAATATGGGGAAATGGCGTTTGTCAATGGTATTAGTCTTACCTTTATTCATTGCTTACTGTACTTTTGAAATGTCTCTGTTATTTTAGGTTACTTGGTCTACTTTTGTCGCATGCAATCAATTAATTACACAGCCTTTTATCCTGTGAGATTTTACTATTTAAAAAATGAATAGCCTAAAATAATGAAACCTCCTTAATTTATCAAATAATTAATACATTTACTGACAAAGCAAAGAATCAAAAGTATTATTATAGGGCCATATTGTGATTATTATTATTTTTTTCTCCTGCTAATAGTATTTTGTTTTCCATATAGTGTAATCACAACTTTAACTCAGTATTGTCTTCAAGATTTCATATTTAGGTTTTTGTCATTTTTTAAATTATTTTGAAGGTGCTTGAAGGTGCTTTTGTGTGTATGTGTTCACACACCAGACAGGGACAAAACATTGAGGTAGCCTATTGGTCCAGACCAGTGTACCATGGAGAGTTATCAACAAAACTTGCATGTCTGTCATATGGAGGACACAGATATGGAGGGCACAGTAAATAGTGGCCCTTGTTCTTGTTCCCTCTGCAGCCAGCCAGACTCAATTAGGTGTTGTATAATGACAACAGAACACTCATTTGGAGCCTGTCAATGTTCTTTACGACAGACTATGGATATCGACAGGCTTTTAGTGGCTGTGAATAGCATCAACCAGAGACGGATATAGAGAGAGTTTGGACGTTGCCGTCTATATGACTCAGTTCCAATATGTCTGACCGGGTGGAAACTTCCTTGTTTCCTCATCCTCTATTTATGGCTTGATTCTCCATTGTGTGTCAGTGGGATACTAGCTAGAATCTTCACCCTAGAAGTTATTATATGGAATTCATGGGCTCTCTCCAGGGACTGGGAACTGCTAGATGTTACTGAAATGTGTTACTCCGATTTTGTTACCGATGTGAACAGAAGACCGAGATACTGAGAGGTACTGTAGTGCTCTCCAGTGCATGGGTAGGCAGGCCCCATGGATACAGTGAGTTCTGCTTTGTCTAAAAGCTACAGGTCTGGGTAGGGTCTTCTGTCTGTCTACCCACCCAGTCGGGTCAAAGTCTAGGGACTACAGAGCTGGTAGCGCCACACCCTACCCACTCTACACTCTGCCCTATCAGTGAAACTGAAACCTGATCCTCTGGTTACATGGTGAGGGTATAACCTCTGTCTAGTCTATACGATGTTGGGCTAATATGGGCTATGTGGGCCTCTTTCTGTATGTCAGGAAGTGTCTGGCTGTGTCTCAAATGGCACCCAATTCACTATTTAGTACACTACTTTTGCAATTGTATTTATTTGACCATTTAATAGCGCAATTGAACAACACATGGATGCAATGCATTTAAAAAACGTTGAGGAGAACTTAAATGTATTTCCATTGTGGTTCTCTTTGATGGATATTGAATATTATCTTTACTTTGCTCTGGATGATGGAATGGGAGTTGATGTAGTATAGCTTGAGTGGAGGGAGCAATGATGTTGCACATGTCTTGCTAAAAACGTTCCACATTTTAGACATGGAGGTCTATAACTAGCAATTATACATTTCAAAATGTATAATGTGCTCCTATACCAGTCAGATGGGATATAATCATACATTATAGTAAATTCATCTGTTACCAAAAACATGTCTAGCTGAAAACATGCCACATGTTGACATTTAGGTCCCTAACATTGTGAATGTATAATATCTATTTAATGACGTCACATACCTGTTGCTGTACAGGCATGCAGTCTAATAGCAGGCGCCTCTGCAGCATTTACATTTGCATAGATGGATGTCTAGCTAAAAACATGCCACACCTTTTACATTTGGTCCCTTTACATTGTGAGATGTGCAATCAATGTTTAAAAAATTCTCATACCAGCTGCTAGACAGACTAATTGATGCCTCTGCAGTGCCTGCATAGATTGAACTGATAATTCTATGTTGTTTGAAAGCAGCATCTGTGGAACGCTGCTATTGACGTAGCTGTGCTTAACCTTCTCACTTAAACTGCTCATTGCCTGAATGCTTTGAATGTGAACATCTCTACATGTGACTTGTGGTGTTTGTCACAGAGCATGAGGAAAATGTAGGCCACTTCACTGCAGTTGAAGTTGAACGTCTATGTGAATTTAGTGGGACCGTCAAACTATTTTGATTAATTCTGTGTGTTATGGCACTTTTGGCTAATTGGTCAACAACCCTTAATGTGCAATTACTATTCTATTCTATTGAAGTCTCACCTCCACTCCCTTTGTCTCCCACCAGGACCCAGTGCAGGAGTGGGGGGAGGAGGTGGAAGAGGGGGCTGTGTTCGGCATAACGCTATGTAGGGAGCCTGTGCTCCCCAGCCCCTCCACCCAGGACCCCTCAGAGCCTCTCACTATGTCCCCGTCGACTCCATCGGCTTTCAACTTCATCCAGTACCACACAGTGAAGGTAAAAGCACTTTGAGAGAATGAATGATCAGAGAGAGATGTTGAAAGACTGGGGATAGACAAAGGACAAGAGAGGCGGAGAAAGGGAAAGATGTAGGGAGAGGGAGACGAGCACTTTGCGACAACTGCTAATGTAAAAAGTTCATTATGAATGAAGTGGATTTGTATTTGATTGAAGGTGCGTCGGTTGAAAGCGGGGACCCTGGAGCGCCTGGTAACCCACCTGCTGGACTCAGAACACCAGGAATCTGACTATGTCAGAGTTTTTCTGTCCACCTACAGAACCTTCACCACCACCAACACACTCATAGAACTGCTCTTCCAGAGGTGAGACACAGAATAGGATTTCATGGTGGTTGTTGTTTTTTGTTGTTATTCAGAGCAACATACGTTTAACCCAAATGTAATTCAGTATGTGGCACTGTGCTGTTGGTGAGATGGTTACAGAGATCATCTGATGATATGATAATGTGTTTAGCAGACACTTACTGTTAAGATACAAAAACGCATGCATTTAAAAGGTAAGTGGGAAAAGTCATTGAAAACAGTTGACTAAAGACATCTTGTAAAGTAAACCCTTGAGTCTGGCCTGGAGTCCTTGGCCTAGATAGGACCCATACAAAATGACCTGAAATCTTATCAGACTAATAACCTCTGACTAATCTCCGAGGCTGCACTTTGGTTGCACCTCTTTCAACAATATTTGGAAGGCATCTGGCATGATGCAGGACTACCAGTCTAATGTTGTAAGTCTTTCCTAGTTTGAATAATTCAGTTTCACCCCATACATATTTGTGTGATGTTGTGGGAGGCGACAGTCACTCAGTTATGAGTTTGCCTAACCGGTTCCTAATTACCTACCACATGACGGGTCTAACAAGAATGTCTAAAGACTCCTTTTTAAAAATGCTGCCTCATAGGTTATTCATAATATTTTATGTAAAATAAATAACAAATAAAACTGAAGTTTTCCAGATATCGTAGTTGGAGGATTCCTGCATCTCCTGCTTATTCCCTCACGATATCCAGGAATTCTCTAAATGGGATTTCTGGAAAATCTGGGAACCTCATTCTGTGATAACATTGTATTGAACTTTTCTGAGCTATCGACTAGTAAGACCCTTTACCAGTTCAGTAGTTAGCATTAAACTCCAGTAAAAGGCTATCTGCTTTGACCTATGACATTTAGAACCCTAGAGATAATGATTAATTGGTTGTTAAGCTGTCATCCTCATTTCTGCAGCGCTGGTAGCAACAGGCTTCCTTATGAAACTGACGTCACCATATGCTAGCCCCAGGGCACATGGATTGTAATCGACAGCAATGGGCTTTCCACCGAAGGTCAGGTCTCTGTAGTTTATATGTTAGTAAAGGGCTACTCTTGCTTGTCAGATTCATGGTGTGGGAGGAGAGTAGCAGAGGGCCAACTATTTATTTGACAAAGACCATGTTGGTCAAAACATTGCTTTGTACCTCTAAATCCCTTGTAGGAGCAGTAACCATTGAGCAAACATTCAGGTTTTTTCTAAGTACTGCATGTCTCTATTTCCATAGGGATGATATGATTGCCAACCTGGACAACACAGTCTGCCCAAGGAGGTATGAGGAACTTCACTCTCTCAACTACTTCTACAATGTCTTCTTACCATAAAACACCCTTGATATTAATTCCCCCCCCCCCCCCCCCCAGCACCCTGGTGCCCCTGATCAGAACCTGGCTAGAGGAACACAGGGAGGACTTCAGGGAACCCCCTCGGCACCCCTCCCTGAGGCTACTCTGTTTCCACCTCCGCCACCGCCTCGCCTTCCGTCGCCTGGCACAAACAGCTGAGACGCTGCTCAAAAAGCTCCAGGAAGAAGGTTGGTAGCATTCAGTAAGGCAAACTGTAGAAAAAGGTTTTTCAACAGAAATCAAACTCTGGCTTTATATTGGACAAATGTAGGTAGTACCTTGCTGTTTCAAGTTTTTATCCTTGCCCCTTTCTTTCACAAGCAAAAAACTGCATCCTACCTCACCAGTAGAAGTCTTACAAGTTGTGATTTTTGCTTATTTTTTTTGCTTATTTTCTTCCTAGATCGCATTAGTCTGCATCAGTCTGCACCAATAGGCAATAGTGATTGTCAGCAGAAAGAGGAGGGATCAGGAGAGGAAGTACCGAAGGAGGCGACTGGAGACTTTATGGACTTCCCTGTCATAGACGTGGCAGAGCAGCTGACACGATTGGACGCTGTAAGTTTTAATCATCTTTATGACCCAACCCTTTCTGTTCAATCACTCCGCATGAATGACAAAGCTTACAAAGTGTATTTCCCTCCTTCCTATAGGACCTCTTCATCAAGGTTGTCCCGTTCCAGTGCCTGGGCTGTGTCTGGTCTCAGCGGGACAAGAAGGAGAGCCGCAACGTGGCGCCCACCGTCCGCGCCACCATCGCCCAGTTCAACGCTGTCACCAACCGGGTCATCACCTCCCTGCTGTGCTCCTCGTCAACGTCTCCGATCTCTGTCTCCTCCTCAACCCCGAGTCCATCTATGGCCCCTAGCTCCCCTCTCCTCCCCCACACCAGCCCCACCCTCAGGGCCAGGGTGATAGAGTGGTGGATCTCCATAGCACAGGTCAGCAAGCCCAGATGGTATACTTAGAACATATATTTATCTACATTTTGAGATCTTTAGAGACATGTTTAGCTCTAAAAAAATATGTAGATATTTAGGAAAGCAACAGGAAAACTGTTTCTTAAGTGGCTAAATGTAGGCATTGTGTTCGGTCCTGTCCTCTGTAGGAGTGCAGAACGCTGAAGAACTTCTCCTCTCTGAGAGCCATCCTGTCAGCCCTGCAGTCCAACGCTGTGTACCGCCTCAAGAAGACCTGGGCTGCCGTCAACAGGTGAGATATGCAGAGGCACGGTAGCAGGTTTACATTTTGTCAGCCAGTGATTCTGAGGGTAAGTTTTCAGACCCAGATTTACTCTACTTCTGAACTGAAAACCACTTGGATATTCTTCTTTGAGGGGAAAGCAACCCTGAATATGGTGGCTGAGATGCATACTGCACATTTCTGAAAACGGACAATAATTTTATTTTAGGGATTGTATGGCCTGTTTCGACCAGCTGTGTGAGACTTTCCCAGATGAGAACTGTGTTCTGACCAGCAGAGAGATCCTGGTGGAGGTAAGAACCACAGAATAGAACCCAAGTATGGTAGTGGTTAGAGCGTTGGGCCAGTTACCGAAAGGTCGCTGGATCGAATCCCCGAGCTGACAAGGTACAAAGAAATCTGTCGTTCTGAACATGGCAGTTAATCCACTGTTCCCCGGTAGGCCGTCATTGTAAATAAGAATTTGTTGTTAACTGACTTGCCTAGTTAAATAAAGGTTCAATTAAAAAAAATAAACACAGGATGGCACCACAACCGTAGAGTTCTAGTTCAACAGTAAGAACACCACTTAAAAATACATTTTCCACCTGAGTAGCAACATTTACTGTTCTGTTCCATAAGCATTTTTTTTCATTTACATTTTAGTAATTTAGCAGATGCCCTTATCCGGAGCAATTAGGGTTAAGTGCCATCCTCAAGGGCATATTGACAGATTTTTCACTTAGTCAGCTCAGGGATGCGAACCAGCGACCTTCCAGTTATTGGCCCAAAGCTCTTAACTGCTAGGCTACTTTCCGCCTACTAAAAGACTGATATGGGTGTTAATACAGTATAATGATAGGGTTGTTATCATATCGGAAGTGTACACTTCAGCACAAAAGAGCCATTGTACTTTATACTTTGGCTACACAATCAAATAGGGTCAGTCATATCCGATATCACTGTCTATCATATTATATTCACTTTTACTTGTTGGCTTTGTAAACTGCCCACATCTAAAGGTGGCGTAGTCAATATGACTGCCAGTTTGAGGCTGGGTACATTGAGTCACACCGCTTTGACTGAACCCACACACGCCTCCGGGCGTGGTGTGTGTTGATTCCAGTGGAGGCTGGTGAGGGGAGGATGGCTCATAATGGATGGAATGGAGTTAATGGAATGGTATTAAGCACATGGAAAACCAGGTGTTTGATAAAATTCCATTAATTCCGTTCCAGCCATTACTATGAGCCCGTCCTCCCATTTAAAGTGCCACCACTGGCTGATTGTCTAAAGAAGGGTGTTTGCTTGCGTTTTATACGTGATTCAATCTCAGCCTTATCATGACGGGGGACAACCAATCAGACACCACACCCAATAATAACAAGAACTAAGTAGTTATTAATTAACTTAACTATGTACTGCACTCACTGTACAAGGAAGTATTATAGAACAGCTATTTGGCTTGCTATGATTGCCCCACCCATCTCATATCAAACTCCATGTACTTGTTTAAGCCCAAAACAAGTAGATGCAGGTAGTGTGACTGAATAATGCACGCTATTTCAAGCACTCTCATGTGTAGGAACCTTTAGAAGACTTTATTGATTCTTGGCTAATGGATGGCAATTGAATGATTTTCCGTGCCCATTTTAAACCAAGCCTAATGTGACTTGTTTTTGCTGTTCTTTAGGATGGCAGCCAGCCGGATGACAACGCCACCCCCAAGTCACCCCAGCTGTGCCCCATGTCTAAACAGATGGTAAGACTACTTTCTGCCTGTGCTTTAGATGTTCTAACATGATCTGTACTAAAATTGTATAACTTATGTCTGAGCACCTACAGTATATTGTATGAACAGCTAGCATGCTGATAATATTCAGTTACTGTCCACAACAATCGTGCGAATCCATTAAAATCTGCCGACATTATGTGGCTTCCTTATTCTTTGACTTTGGACCACAGAGCACGAGATACATGGAGAAGACTAAAATAATACTGTTAGCTCAGCAAACAAATCTCTTCCTAATGCTTTAGAGCGAAAAGTGGAAGTGAGGTAGGAATACCCCTTAATGGTCCTGACCCGTCCTAGTTTCGACTTCTCCGAAACAAGTTACATGCAGCCTCTGTCTGTGATACTGGATGCTTCCCGAATGGCACCCTATTTTCTATATAGTGCAATACTTTCTGGTCAAAAGTAGCGCACTATTTAGGGAATAGGGTGCCATTTGGGTCACACCGTGATTCCCTAATATAGATCTCTCTCCGTTCCAACCTTCCTCCTTTTAATTTCCGTCCTCTCGTCCAGTGGAAACTCTTAGTCAGCTGAAATCACAACACTTGTCTTTTGCTCACTTTAATGACACTTGAATTTTTGTTGTACAAAGTTAACTTAACTTAGACCCTTTTTAGTCATTTGTGGATCATCATCAGGTCAATGTTATAAAGGTTAGGTGATAATGATTTTGTCTATGCTTTCTGTGTAAACACAATCGCTGTGAACTGTTTTATGACGTACCATCCCATTGTCCTTCACACAATATAAATTGTTTACATTGGTTAGAACATGTCCCAATGACTCCTTATTTAGTGCACTTCTTTTGACCAAGGCTCTGGTGAAAATGAGTGCACTAGGCAGGAATAGGGTGCCATTTGGGACGCGTGTATAATCTAGGATAGGCTGCTGTATGACGTAGTGTCTTATCGTCCCTCAAACAGAGCCCTACCAGTGGTGTAGTCCCCTACCTGGGCACCTACCTGACAGTCCTCACCATGCTGGATACTGCACTCACAGACACAGTAGAGGTGAGATCACAATTCTAATATCTAACCCAATGTATTCAATACGAGTGTGGCCTTCCTAGACCTTTTGGTGGTCAGAACATCCCAACTTTTCACTCCTATTTATATGACCCACTTTCCTTGTCTATTATTTGTCTGCATTTACAATGGTCTGATATGAGCTCATTTCAATCCTATTTGTATCCCAATTCACAGGGTGGCCTCATTAACTTTGAGAAACGTAGACGGGTAAGTGTCACCCCCTAGTGGTTTTTAAAAGAAATGCAACCAATCTCAGTAACCATACAGTACTGTGTGAGTGGGCTGTATCATGACATTCTCACCCTCCCTCCCTCTATCAGGAGTTTGAGATCCTGTCTCAGATCGGCCAGCTGCAGGCGTTCTGCTCCTGCTACAGCCTCCCGGTAGACCAGACCATCTCAGCCTGGCTGCAGAACCACACCATGCTCAATGACCAGGAGAGTTATGAGCTGTCCCGCGCTCTGGAGCATCCGGTCGACCCTTGTCCAAACTCGCCCTCTTCCTGGAGCCAGCGCCTGCTCAACAAGAAGCTCGCCTCGTAAGTCTGACCTTCCTATGGCCAGAATGTCAAGAATCCTTTCTGACATAATGTATTATTTACCCTGTGCCACTGTCTACCCAAATACAATACTCCACTGTGTTGTAGCAAGGGTGGGTACCAGTCTTTTTCTAGCTAACATTCCACTCCTGTCATCTCTTTGTCTTTGGCCAATGACAGGAGTATATTTAGTGATTTAATGGGCATCCTAATAAATACAGAATGCACACCTGTCATTGGCCAAAGACAATATATGTTAGGAATATACTTAATCTATTGAGGGAAAAGAAGTAGCAAGAGTCCTGCAGGTATTCCCAAACAGCAGCAGGTGCTCTTGGAGGGGAATAGTCATTGAAAAGCTAAAGGAAAACTTATATCCACAAATGGTTGTTAAGCGGTGTTAAAAAAATCTAAGTCCAGGCACTCGTGTGGGTTTGAAAGTTAAAAAGCCTTTGTGTGGGCTACAGCATTATTAAAACACACCAGCGCGTCTTGGCTAATGCCTTCATCAGGGTGTCTGTCTATACCTCATCTCTATTGAACATGTGAGTGTTTGAGGTATTTGTGAGCACTTTAATGAACTCTTTACGTTTTCATGTGTGTGTAGGTTGCTGTCGGGCACTGATGTCTCCAGCAGAAGGACCCATTCAGACCAGCTCAGTGTGTCATCATCAGGCTCCAGTGGTTCTGAGATGGAGGATCTGTCCTCACCACAGCCCTCTCCTCTCAGCGTCAAACTCAAGGTAGATAACCATGTCAAGGATTCAATCAGATCTGGGTTCAAATATTTGATTTCTTTCAAATATGTTTTTGCGTTTTGATTGAGCCTACCTGGAGAGCCATTTGGGTGGGGTTTGCACTTTGGGGAGTGTTCTATTGGTTCCAATGTTCCAGGCAAGCTCAAAGCACAGCTAAAGTCTGTTTGAATCCAGGTCTGAAGTTATATGTTGACCTTGTTTATGTATAACAGTTATTAGCCAGTTAGCATGGAGCATTTATTATGCCTCCTCTCTCCCAGTCTCTGTCAGGCTCACTCCACAACGTGTCTGAAGGCCTCTCCTCCAACACCTCCCCCACTCCCTCCAACGCCTCCTGCAGCTCCTCCCAGCCCGACCTCTCTTACTCCTCTACGGCCATGAGCCCTGACTGCTCTTCCTCCTCCTCCTCCTGTTGCTCCTCCTCCTCTCCTCCGTGCTCTAAACCCGTCTATAACAAGCAGGTAGCTGACTCCTGCATCGTGAGGGTCAGCGTGGAGTGCGGCAACAACGGCAACGTCTATAAGAGCATTCTGGTGAGTGAACTCTAACAAATACTCCCTTAAAGTGCGCCAATGTAGATCTCTCTCTTTACTGGTTAGGGATGATAGTTGATTTTCTAGATTGTAATAATAATAATTGGGGTTTCCACCTCATAAGAGTGTACACATCAAGCAGCTTATATGTCCAGTGTGTTCTACTAACCTTGTCTCTCTGTTCCTCTTGTCCAGCTGACCAGTCAGGACCACAGTCCCCAGGTGATCCAGAGGGCCCTGGACAAACACAACCTGGAGAACATGAGCTGTACAGACTTCAGCCTCACACAGCTGCTGTCCCAGGACAAAGGTGAGCTCAGAGTAGGAAAGAAGCTTACTCTCCCTTGTCTCCTTTCTTCCTCTGCACTTTTAAACTACATTTTGCATTGCGTTCCCCTCGGTTGTTGATCAGTACAGATAAAGGAGAGGAGACAAGGAAAAGAAGCCACCATAGACTATTGAGATACACATTTGGGGTGTATGACACTCAATATAATCCCCATACAACCCATACTGATCAATATGTTCCCTTTCTCTCCCACCAGAACTCCAGATCCCTGACAAGGCCAACGTGTTCTACGCCATGGCCACCTCGGCCAACTACGACTTTGTCCTCCGCCAGCGCTGGAGGAGCCACAGCAGACGCCTGGGCGCTTCTTCTAGCCCCGGGGCCCAGGCCAGGGGACGCCACGCCAAGTAGACGGCACCACAGCTCCACCTCCTAGTCTGGAGGGAGAACTACAGCAAAAGAAAAGGGTGGAAATGGAATTGTGCCCCACTGGAACCATGGTGTATTCACTGTATATGTGGACAGTAACTGAGCTAGCTGCTGATGCTTGGTAGAAATGCACATTTAAGCCTTTCATTGGCCACAGCCTGAGAACTTGCATTGTGAACACCATTATGAAGCTTCTGCACCAGGATGTGGTTGACTCATCATTGGAAAGGAGATTATTTTGATACTCATGGATTCAAGGATGGGACTAGATGCATTCCAGGAGGTTCCATATTGAAGGATTGAAAACCAAGAGAGATATGCCAAGAGGTGCCGTTTTGAGGGGATAAGTATGTGGAGGTGTGTACTCAGAGATTGAAACTGAACAGGTGAATTGAAGTGACGCAAGCAGACATTATGTGGCCTTATAACCACTTCGGTGGATTTAAGCCATATGGATGTCAATGGAAGACATGAGAAATCAACCACAACCATTTTTTATTTTCTACACAAGACTAACACCAGCTAATGTCAACAAATATACTATGGCACTTTAGAATGTTGACCAGTGTATCTAACCAACACTCCAAATGCACTGCACGTCATTAATTTAGCTCCGAACAGCTAAGACTATTATCAACACAAGTGACTATGCATCTACTTATTTGTAAAGAAAAGGAACCTGGAGGAAGGAAATCTTCCCTTCTACTCTAAATAGGTGTGTTATCTTCCAACAGAAAGGGCATGCATGTCATTTACCCTGGGTCGTTGGAAGTGTCCAACATGATTGAGTGGGGTGTGTAGGTCTCACATGATGCAGTCTGTATGGGCTGAGGGGATGACCATTCACATGGTCCACACCCCTTGGTGCACGGTCCTAACATTTCAGAAAGTGAGGAAGGAAAGGTGCGTTTAAGTATTGGAGCAGGGTGTGTGCTATAGGCTTTTGATATATTTACACAGACCGAGACAGAAATTAATAACAGTAGATATGATAGTGTTATTAGCAATATGTATATAGACCAGATCGTTTCAGTAATTATTCTCAATGCTATGTTGCGTTTCATCTTTGAGCGAGGGGATTTTTTTAATTTTTTACAAATTATAACGTGATGTTATTTGTAATTTGAGTGATTTGTTCAATGGAGGGAGGGGCAGTGCCTGGTAAATGTACAGTATGTTTAATGTCTTAACTATAATGGGAAGATGGCACTTTAAGTCTCTTATCAGACAGTTATTTTGAATGTCAAATGAAGGATATAAACAGTGTACAGAACATTAAGGACTCTTTCCAAGACTGACCAGGTGAAAGATATGATCCCTGATGTCACCTGTTAAATCCACTTCAATCAATATAGATGAAGGGGAGGAGACAGGTTAAAGGATTTTTAAGCCTTGAGACGTGTATGTGTGCCATTCAGAGGGTGAATGGCAAGATACGAGATTGAAATGCCTTTGAACAGGATATGGTAGTAGATGCCAGGCACACCTGTTTGAGTATGTCAAGAACTGTTACGCTGCTGGGTTTTTCACGCTCAACAGTTTCCTGTGTGTATCAAGAATGGTCCACCAACCAACTTGACATAACTGTGGGAAGCATTGGAGTCAACATGGGCCAGCATCCCTGTGGAAGGCTATCGACACCTTGTAGAGTCCATGTGCCGATGTATTGAGGCTGTTCTGAGGGGAAAAAAAGAGGTCGCAACTCAATATTAGGAAGGTGTACGTGACCACAGGCTTTCTGAAGAAATGTGGAGGAGGGAGAGGGTTTCCCCCAAACAATGTCTGATAATACCCCCCCCCCCCCCCCCCCCGTGGTTAAAACAGGCCCATTTGATTTCAGTGGGGACATAACTACATGAGAATGGCTATTGAATGTGGAAAGACACAGAATGTGATGGTGTTATTTATGGTGAATTCATTAACCAGTGTGAGGGCAGTGGGTGGTTGGTAAATGTGGGTATTGCTGATAGTGTTGTGAAGTGTAGAACTGTTTACAAGTCAGATGGGGAGACAACAGAGAACAAGCATGAATTGACCTTTTGTGCTGCTTAAGATTTAGCTGAAACTCCTATCAGTGTTTTATTCACAGAGCCATTTGTCGTGTGTGTACTTTACTAAACTTGTGAGGACCCGAAGTCCTTACTAGAATAGTAAACCAACAAAACTTCAGAGAAATGATGACATTTGGCCGGTCCTCACTTATAAAAGGCTATATTAGGGTTAAGGTTTGGGGTTAGGGAAAACAGGATTTTGAATGGGAATCATTGTTGGTCCTCACAAGTATAGTAAGACATAGTTGGGTGTTTTAATTCAAGCACTTTTCTTTCAATGTAATTTTGTTTTAAACTATGGGATATTAATTAATAAAGATTAATATACTCAACTCATGTTGACTTTGCATTATATCTTACGCACTAGTCACCTAGTCCATGCTATTTATCACCTAGTCCATGCAAAAAATATAGCTTTATTTTACATGATAGTTGTGATAGGGTAGGAACATCAGTTTTGGTCAGTCTTTCCCCTGGGACTATAAATAGGGAGGGACCGGTTAAAAAGTAAACAAAAAAAAGCATCCCTTAGACCTATGCAGGTGAGCATTTTTGTACCTATAGTTTCAAGAGACTGTGTGGTGTCGTTGTTATGCTGTGTTGAGAACCATTTGGAGAGCCATGCTGTTTGAAGAAATGTTTTGGGTGTGGTAAGGTAATTGCACTGTGTGTTTACTTCGATTGTTAGTGTTTGAGTCTGTCAGACTATTGCATTATTTATTGCTTTCAGTTAAAATACATTACTGTCACTGCAGTAGTATCTTTGTTTTGAAGTTTATTCTGTTTTATAGAGATGTGATATTGAACCTGTCCTCTAAGCGTTGAATAAATAATGTATGACATTTCATTTGGGTTATGCTCTTTCTCGCCACATGGTGGCATTAGTCAAACTATGAAACCGATAGAGCCGGCCGGGGTCAAGTATTATTTGACAAAGGTCCAAATGGATATTGAAAAGTATCGCTGTAGTAAAACACCCACCCCTCGCAAACCATGCCATCCAAAAACGTTTACACCCCTTTTGTTGGCAATTCTACACAGTTGTCCATGTCTTATGTATGTTCATATGATACTAGGGGTCGAAGCCCGACTGAGTTCGCCTACATTTTTTATTTATTTTTAGTCTTGAATCGCGGTCCGTATTGCCCCCCGTTCTGGGTCCGGTTCCGGCCAGCGGTCCGCTTGATGAGTAGGGAGGGGTGATCGGCAGACCAGTCTCCTATCTGCTGACTCCAGTCTGTATTTCAACCACTAGTGGGCAGAAGAGCTTGAAGAGACAAAGAACAATGAAGAGAATGTAAGACTGTTCCAAATCCATTTCAACACCACTGGAATGTACATACACTGAGTTCATAAAACATTAAGAACCCCAGAACAGCCTCAGTTAATTGGGGCATGGACTCTACAAGGTGTTGAAAGCAATGTCAAGTTTGCTGGATGTCCTTTGGGTGGTGGACCATTCTTAAAACAGACGGGAAACTGTTGAGTGTGAAATCCATCAGCGTTGCAGTTCTTGACACTTACCAGTGCGCCTGGCACCTGCTACCATACCCTGTTCAAAGGCACGTCGATCTTTTGTCTTGCGCATTCTCTCTCTGAATGACACACACACAATCAATTTCTCAACTGTCTCGAGGCTTAAAAATCCTTCTTTAACCTGTATCCTCCCCTTCATCTACACTGATTTGACATTAACACTATTGACATCAATAAGGGAACTTAGCTTTCACCTGGTCAGTCTGTCATGGAAAGAGCAGGTGCTCTTAATGTTTTGTACACATTATGAAACTGTAAATCTTGAAATGTTCACCGTTCACCGCCTTATCGTTGTGCTGCCTAAACAAACATCAACAGACAGGCACACCACAACCCCATGAGGGAATGTGGAGTGCACTGTGATCTAACCACTTTGTTCAGCACTGGCTGTTCTTTTTAATTGTACCAGAGAGGACAGACTGAAACAGGGCGAGTCTGGATTTAACTCATGTTTTCTAAAATGGCCTACGGCAAGCATAGCCTTAACATTAAAATGACCAATACATGTGAAAGTGATATTGTCCTACTACATCATCCTTCCTGTTGCTGTCCCCTAATCTTTTGAATGGGTTTGATGATTATATAAAATTCAGGAAAAATCTGTAATTTAATAAAACACGTGTCTGGATGAATTTTATGAAGTTTTGCCACCGAAGTCTATTGCGCAACGTTTTTGCACATTGAATACAATTCAAAAACCATACAAAAGTTAAAAAACGACAAGGCTATTAACTCGAAAAACGATGCGTCTCTTTCACACCGTATTCAAAAAGAAGCCAAAAGACTAGTCAGTCAATTGACGTCAATATTCCATAATTGAAATCATAACACATCCTCAACGATAAGCTGAAGGCCATGGGGGAAGGAGAAAGAACGACATCCGTCTCAGCCACTGGTTAGGATACCAAACAGAGGTCAGAGGTCAAAGTGCCAGATGCTCATGTGAGCCCTTTATAGATAGAAATATACCCAATGACAGTCCGCCAGGGCCGAGACATCACACACCTCTTCTAAGTATCCACCCCAAATAAGGAAATAAGGTCCTCCCTTCCTCCTTGTGACCGCTGTCTGGCGAACCCAGCATTCCAAAGGTTGTGACCCTGTCTAGCACATTCCTTGTGTGGGGGAGGGGGTGGTCCTTCTCGGTGGTGGTCGATGTTGTTGTGGTCTTCACGGGTCCTCATTACCATGAACCAGGCCTCCAGTTTAACCTCTGACCTCTCATCGGGTGTGTGGATGTAAAACATGGGTTTAGGTTAGCTAGGGTTAGGGTTGTTTATGGATGTAAAACATGGGTTTAGGTCTGGTTTAAGGTTAGGGTTGAGTATTGATGTAAAACATGGGTTTAGGTCAGGTTTAAGGTTAGGGTTGTGTATGGATCTAAAACATGGGTTTAGGTCAGGTTTAGGGTTAGGGTTGTGTATGGATGTAAAACATGGGTTTAGGTCAGGTTTAAGGTTAGGGTTGTGTATGGATGTAAAACATGGGTTTAAGTCAGGTTTAGGGTTAGGGTTGTGTATGGATGTAAAACATGGGTTTAGGTTAGGTTTAGGGTTGTGTATGGAAGTAAAACATGGGTTTAGGCCAGGTTTAGGTTTAGGGTTGCAGATGAGTGTGAAAAACATTTTGCATGCTGTTTGAATTTGAAGTTGTAAAAAGAAATATGTAATTGAATTCACGTTTTGGTGTGTTGACGGTAGGGAGGCAGTATGTGTGCAGTTTGTGAGGGTGAGTGTGTGGGTTTACGCAACCCTGACGCAATGTACTTCCCTCTTTACTGTAAACACTTGCCTCACACTCACCCTAGGCACATTGGCGCCCACTTAAAACAGACTTTGACCTCTTGTGTCTTCTCCCCCCTCTAATCTCTCTCTGTCCTCATCTAACATTTCCCCTATCCCTCTCTAACCTTTCCCCTATCCCTCTCTAACCTTTCCCCTATTCCTCTCTCTATCCCTCTCTAACCTTTCCCATATTCCTCTCTCTATCCCTCTCTAACCTTTCCTCTATCCCTCTCTAACCTTTCCTCTATCCCTCTCTAACCTTCTCTAACCTTTCCCCTATTCCTCTCTCTATCCCTCTCTAACCTTTCCCTTATTCCTCTCTCTATCCCTCTCTAACCTTTCCCCTATTCCTCTCTCTATCCCTCTCTAACCTTTCCCCTATTCCTCTCTAACCTTTCCTCTATCCCTCTCTAACCTTTCCTCTATCCCTCTCTAACCTTTCCCCTATTCCTCTCTCTATCCCTCTCTAACCTTTCCCCTATTCCTCTCTCTATCCCTCTCTAACCTTTCCCCTATTCCTCTCTCTATCCCTCTCTAACCTTTCCCCTATTCCTCTCTCTATCCCTCTCTAACCTTTCCCCTATTCCTCTCTCTATCCCTCTCTAACCTTTCCCCTATTCCTCTCTCTATCCCTCTCTAACCTTTCCCCTATTCCTCTCTCTATCCCTCTCTAACCTTTCCCCTATTCCTCTCTCTATCCCTCTCTAACCTTTCCCCTATTCCTCTCTCTATCCCTCTCTAACCTTTCCCCTATTCCTCTCTCTATCCCTCTCTAACCTTTCCCCTATTCCTCTCTAACCTTTCCCCTATCCCTCTCTAACCTTTCCCCTATTCCTCTCTCTATCCCTCTCTAACCCTTCCACTATCCCTCTCTAACCTTTCCACTATCCCTCTCTAACCTTTCCCCTATTCCTCTCTCTATCCCTCTCTAACCTTTCTCCTATTCCTCTCTCTATCCCTCTCTAACCTTTCCACTATCCCCCACTCCCCTTCTCCCTTCATCTTTCTTTATTTTTTTTTTAAATGTAAATGTAAATGTAAATCTTTCTATTTAAACTAGGTGTGTGGGCTTATGAACAGTCTGAGTAGTAGGCAGGTATTCAAGCTTGTTTGGGTAAGAATTGGAAACAAGTTAAAATGGCACTGGAAGGTAATTGATAGGATAATATTCTGTATGTGGTTTGTATTTGTGTTGTGCTTTTGTATTGTGTATTTCTGTGAGGTTTGAACGTGTGTGTGTGTGTGTTAGAGTTTGTGGGTCATATGTAGCCCACTTTATTCTATGGAGAGTGTAACTTTACATTACTTCCTGTGGATCGGTGTGAAGCTGCCCTACTGACACTGAGCCACTGACTACCTGTGGATCGGTGTGAAGCTGCCCTACTGACACTGAGCCACTGACTACCTGGGCCTTTGTAGGAGTAGTTCTGTTCCGTCTGATTGTGTGGGAGTCTGTGTGTGTTTATGTAGCCTACGTTAAACCTCCCAGTGTGTCATTTTACAGATCAGTATCAGGCTGCCCCACTGACTGACTTTGAGTGTGTGTATGGTCGTGAGTGTGTATGTGTGCATCAGTAACAAAAAATAGGTGGGTAAACGCTCAAGGCCATTTGCGGCTTTTCATGGTGAATAAAGCCACCGTCCTTATGTTTTCATAGCAATTTTCCACGATAGGTGGGTAAACGGTGACGGTCAATACAAAAGGTGTGTAAGCGGCATATACGTGCTTTTACCCTCCACTACACAACTGGTGTGTAATCTGTGTATGTAACCTCCTTTATCCTTCCCACTGTGTAACTTTACCTTACTACCTGTATGTGGATCAGTGTCAGGCTGCCCCACTGACATAATGACTAACTGGCCTCCTTCTCGCTCCACGTGAACATGCCTGCTCTAACCCAGTTAGGCTGCTTCCATTACAGGGAGAGAGAGAGAGTGTGTGTCCATCACACACACGCGCCTGCCTCTATTTCCGTCCATAGAGACAGACCGACAGCTGTGGTCTAGAGTTGTGCGTCACCTATTCCAGCCAGTTGGACCCTAACACACTGATCAGGACTGCGTCCCAAATGGCACCCTATTCCCAATATAGTGCACTTCTTTTTTACCAGGGCCAATGTCAAAAGTAGACCAAACATTAGGAACACTTTTCTAATATTGAATTGCACCCCCTTTTGCCCTCAAAACAGTCTAAATTCGTCGAGACGTACTCTGCAAGGTGCCAAAAGCGTTCCACAGGGATGCTGGCCCATGTTGAATCCAGTGCTTCCCACATTTGTGTCAAGTTGGCTGGATGTCCTTTGACTGCTGGATTATTCTTGATACACACAGGAAACTGTTGTGCGTGAAAAACCCAGCAGCGTTGCAGTTGTTGAAACAAACCGGTGCGCCTGGCACCTACTACCATACCCCGTTCAAAGACACTTAAATATTTTGTCTTGCCCATTGACCCTCTGAATGGCACACATACACAATCCATGTCTCAATTGTCTCAAGGGTTAAAAATCCTTCTTTAACCTGTCTCCTCCCCTTCATCTACACTGATTGAAGTGTATTTAACAAGTGACATCAATAAGGGATCATCGCCTTCACCTGGTCAGTCTACAGTGCATTTGTAAAGTATTCAGACCAATTTAATTTCTCTACATTTTGTTACGTTACCGGCCTTATTCTAAAATGTATAACATGTTTTTTTCCCCTCATCAATCTACGCACAGTACCTCATAATGACAAAGGAAAGGTTTTTAGAAATGTTTGCACATTTATTACAAGTAAAAAAAAATCAGACCTTTTACTTATTTTGTTGAAGCAGCTTTGGCAGCGATTACAGCCTCAAGTCTTCTTGGGTATGACACTACAAGCAAGGCTGTAACGTAACAAAATGTGGAAAAAGGGAAGGATTCTGAATGCACTGTATGTCATGGAAAGAGCAGGTGTCCTAAATGTTTTGTATACTCAGTGTATAGGGAATAGAGTGCTATTTGGGACGCTGACCTTTATTTAAAGTAGACCTGTATTTATAATGTCTCTAATTTATTCAACCATGACTGAAAACTCAGGAGCAGTCTTAATCAGAGATCAGTATATGTGCATGCGTGTGTGTGTGTGTGTGTGTTTCTGTCTATGTGTCTGTCCATGCGTGTCTGTAGGCCTGTGTGTGTGAGTGGGTGGTGTGTTTACCTGTGTGTCCCTTTCATGTACATCTGTGTATGCCTGGGTGCATGTGTGGCTGGATACATATGTGACTGGATACTTGTCTGGCTGGATACATGTGTGGCTGGATACATGTGTCTGCTGCTGCTGATGGTGTATGTGCTTGTTTAGTTGCATGATGCAGGTATGGGGCAAGAGCAATACGCCTGTTATGTCCCGTAACAGCAGGTGGTTGGGGGCTGTGGGTGTGTCTTTTCATGACGTGTGTGTGTGTGTGTGTGTGTGTGTGTGTGTGTGTGTGTGTGTGTGGTGTGTGTGTGTGTGTGTGTGTGTGTGTGTGTGTGTGTGTGTGTGTGTGTGTGTGTGTGTGTGTGTGTGTAACAGCCAGATGGAGTAAAAGGCTGAGACTAATCTAAACAGCTAATCTGGTTATAGGCCCACCATGGTGTCCATCACTGACTGTCAACACGCTGGTTACTACTTCAACACATAAGCTACTGCTGGCTATTAAGTTGACTTGTACTGTGCATACAAATATAGTCCATCACTGACTGTGTACAGGCTGGCTACTACTTAACCATGGAATATACTGTGTACTGCTGGCTAATAGGTTGAGACTTATATTGTACATACAAATGTACTGTAGGCCTACTTAGGCTTATAGAGAATTCAGCGAACATCATGGATTCCATCACTGACTGTCAACACGCTGGCTGGTTACTACCAGGGCCGGATTACTGAAAGGCCAAGCAGGGTTTTTTGTTGACGGTTGGGGGCCACCCAGATAGCATATGAACACGTCATAAGCAATGGCAAAATGTGTAGAATTGCAGGAAATTAGCTTAAAACGGCAACATTTTCTCTCCGCCTCATGACAAAATGTGTAGAATAGCATTATACAACTGCAATTTTCTCACTCTGCCCAATGGCAAAATGTGTTGAAATGCAGGAAGTTTTGGGAGTTGGGGGGCCCTCTGGAGGTAGATGCCCCGGGGCCCCACATACGTTAGTCCGGCCCTGGTTACTACTAGTACTTCAACACATAAGACATAAGCTTCTGCTGGCTAATAGGCTGATTTATACTGAAGGCCTACATGTACTTAGGCTTTTGGAGATAACATTGCATAACCTCATGGAGTCCATCACTGTCAACAGGCTAACACTACTTAGACACATGACTATTAGCACACACTTACACTTACTGGGCTTACTGTAGGTTGCTGTTGGCTAATAGATGGAGCCAAATCAAATTTTATTGGCCGCTTACACATGTTTTTCAGATGTTATCACCAGTGCAGCGAAATGCTTATGTTTCTAGCTCCAACAGTGAAGTAATACCAAACAATACAATACACACAAATTCAAAAAATCGAAATGAAGAAATATCAGAATGAGCAATATCAGAGTCCAGAATATATGATGGTGTGTATATACTGCATGGACAGTATATGAATAGAAAATGTGTGTACAGCATTAGTTATATAGGATGAGCCTTCACTAGAATACAGTATAAAAATCAGTTGGTAAACCAGTGGGTAAACCTTATTAAAGTGACCAGTGTTTAACGACTGCAGTGCCTTCAGAAAGTATTCACACTCTTTGACTTTTTCCACATTTTGTTGTGTTACAAGTGGGATTAAAATGGATTTAATTTACGTTTTTCGTCAACGATTTACACAAAATACTCTGTCAAAGTCGAAGTAAAATCTAACATTTGTAAAATAAAAGATGAAAAATAAAACACTGATATACTGTATCTTGGTTAGACAAGTATTCAACCCCCTGAGTCAATACATGTTAGAATCACCTTTGGCAGCGATTACAGCTGTGAGTCTTTCTGGGTAAGTCTCTACGAGCTTTACACACCTGGATTGTTTAACATTTGCCCATTGATTATTTTCAGAATTCTTCAAGCTCTGTCAAAGAGGTTATTGGTCATTGCTAGACACCCATTTTCAGGTCTTGCCATAGATTTTCATTGAAGATTTAAGTCAAACTATAACTCGGCCACTCAGGAACATTCACTGTCTTCTTGGTAAGCAACTCCAGTCAAGATTTGGTCTTGTGTTATAGGCTATTGTCCTGCTGTAAGGTGAATTCTTCTCCCAGTGTCTGGTGGAAAGCAGACTGATCCAGGTTTTTGCCTGTGCTTACCTCCATTCTGTAAAATATGTTATCCAGAAAAACTCCTCAGTCCTTAATGATTACAAGCATACTCATAACATGATGCAGCCAACACTATGCTTGAAACTGCAGTACATCACCAAAATTATGTGGACGCCTCGTCAAATTAGTGGATTCGGCTATTTCAGCCACTCCCGTTGCTGACAGGTGTATAAAATCAAGCACACAGCCATGCAATCTCCAAAGACAAACATTGGCAGTAGAATGGCCTTACTGAAGCGCTCAGTAAATTTCAGTGTGGCACCGCCATAGGATGCCACCTTTTCCAACAAGTCATTTCGTCACATTTCTGCCCTGCTAGAGCTGCCCCGGTGTAATGGTTTTTCTTAGAGAAGTAGAGGAGTCAGGCGCAGGACACAGGGATCAATGTAAACAAACGTGTTTACTTGAAAAATTCAATAAATCTTCTCATAGAAAAAAATACATATCGCGGAGAAACACCTCCAACCACACAAAACAGGAAACAATCACCGACAAGACAAACAGGAAATGCAGAGCTTTAAATAATGAAAATAATTAGGGAAAATCAAAAACAGGTGTACACAATAAAGACAAAACCAAACAAACAGTGAAACATCGATCGGTGGCAACTAGTAAGCCGGTGACGTCGACCGCCGAACGCCGCCCGAACAAGGAGAGGAGCTGACTTCGGCGGGAGTCGAGACAGTACCCCCCTCCTGACGCGCGGCTCTAGCAGCGCGCCGACACCGGCCTCGGGGACGACCCGGAGGACTGGGAGCAAGGCGATCCGGACGGAAGCGGTGAAAATCCTGGATTAATGATGGGTCCAGGATGTCCTCCGCCGGTACCCAGATTCGCTCCTCCGGGCCGTACCCCTCCCACTCCACGAGGTACTGAAGACCCCTCGCCCGACGTCTAGAGTCCATAAGGGCTCGTATTGTATACGCCGGGGCCCCCTCGATGTCCAGAGGGGGCGGAGGAACCTCCCGCACCTCTGACTGCTGGAGCGGACGAGCCACCACCGGCCTGAGGAGAGACACATGGAACAAGGGGTTAATATGATAATCAGGGGGAAGTTGTAACCTATAACAAACCTCGTTCAATCTCCTCAGGACTTTAAATGGCCCCACAAACCGCGGACCCAGCTTCCGGCAGGGCAGGTGAAGGGGCAGGTTTCGGGTCGAGAGCCAGACCCGATCCCCCGGTGCATAAACCGGTGCCTCACTGCGGTGGCTGTCGGCACTCGCCTTTTGCCGCCTGACGGCTCGTTGAAGACGTACATGGGCAGCGTTCCACGTCTCCTCCGAGTGCCGAAACCATTCATCCACCGCAGGAGCCTCGATCTGGCTCTGATGCCATGGTGCCAGGACCGGCTGATACCCTAGCACACACTGAAAAGGGGTAAGGTTAGTGGAAGAGTGGCGCAGGGAATTTTGGGCCATCTCTGCCCAGGGGATAAATGATGCCCATTCTCCCGGCCGGTCCTGGCAATAGGACCGCAGAAACCTACCCACCTCTTGGTTTGCTCTTTCCACCTGCCCGTTACTTTCGGGGTGGAACCCTGAGGTAAGACTGACCGAGACCCCCAGGCGTTCCATAAACGCCCTCCAGACTCTAGACGTAAATTGTGGACCCCGATCAGACACTATATCCTAAGGCACCCCGTAGTGCCGGAATACATGGGTAAACAGGGCCTCCGTAGTCTGTAGAGCCGTAGGGAGACCGCGCAAAGGAAGGAGACGGCAGGACTTAGAAAACCGATCCACAACGACCAGGATCGTAGTGTTACCCCGTGACGGGGGAAGATCCGTCACGAAATCCACCGATAGGTGTGACCACGGTTGTTGCGGAACGGGAAGGGGTTGTAATTTCCCTCTGGGCAGATGTCTAGGTGCCTTGCAATGTGCGCATACCGAACAGGAGGACACATAAACCCTCACGTCCTTGGCTAACGTGGGCCACCAGTACTTCCCCGTAAGGCAGCGCACCGTCCGCCCTATACCAGGATGACCAGAGGAGGGTGATGTGTGGGCCCAACAGATCAAACGATCGCGAACATCAAACGGCACGTACACGCGCCCAATGGGACACTGGGAGGGGGTGGGTTCAGCACGTGACGCTCGTTCGATGTCCGCGTCCACCTCCCATACCACCGGTGCTACCAGGCATGAAGCTGGGATTATGGGAGTGGGCTCTGTGGACCGCTCCTCTGTATCATACAGCCGGGACAGTGCGTCTGCCTTGACGTTCTGGGAACCTGGTTTGTAAGAAAGAGTAAAATTAAAGCGTGTGAAAAACATGGCCCACCTAGCCTGGCGAGGGTTCAGTCTCCTCGCTGCCCGAATGTACTCCAGATTTCGGTGGTCAGTCCAAATGAGGAAAGGGTGTCTAGCCCCCTCGAGCCAATGTCTCCACGCTTTCAGAGCCCCGACAACAGCTAACAACTCCCTATCCCCCACATCATAGTTTCGCTCCGCCGGGCTGAGCTTCTTCGAAAAGAAAGCACAGGGGCGGAGTTTTGGTGGTTTACCCGAGCGCTGAGATAGCACAGCCCCTATTCCAGCCTCGGATGCGTCCACCTCAACTATGAACGCTAAGGAGGGATCAGGATGCGCTAGCACTGGAGCTGTGGTAAACAGAGCCTTCAGGTTACCAAAAGCTCTGTCCGCCTCAGCCGACCACCGCAATCACACCGGTCCCCCCCTCAGTAAGGAGGTAATGGGAGCCGCCACCTGGCCAAAACCCCGGATAAACCTCCGGTAGTAGTTGGCAAACCCTAAAAACCGCTGCACCTCCTTTACCGTGGTTGGAGTCGGCCAATTACGCACGGCTGAAATGCGGTCAGTCTCCATCTCCACCCCTGACGTGGACAAACGGTACCCAAGGAAGGAGACGGACTATTGAAAGAACAGACATTTCTCCGCCTTGACGTAAAGGTCATGCTCCAACAGTCGACCAAGCACCATTCGTACAAGAGACACATGCTCTGCGCGGGTAGTGGAGTATATTAGAATATCATCTATATACACCACTACACCCCACCCGTGCAGGTCTCTGAAGATCTCATCCACAAATGATTGGAAGACGGATGGAGCATTCATTAACCCATACAGCATGACGAGGTACTCATAGTGCCCAGAAGTGGTGCTAAATGCCGTCTTCCACTCATCCCTCCCCTGATACACACCAGGTTGTACGCGCTCCTGAGGTCCAATTTTGTGAAGAAGCGTGCCCCGAGCAATGACTCTGTCATACTGGCGATCAGAGGCAGCGGGTAACTGTATTTAACAGTGATCTGGTTCAAACCTCGATAGTCAATGCACGGGCGTAAACCACCATCCTTTTTCTTCACAAAAAAGAAACTCGAGGAGACAGGTGAAATGGAGGGCCGAATGTATCCCTGTCCCAGAGATTCAGCGACATATGTTTCCATAGCCGCCGTCTCCTCCTGTGACAGAGGATACACATGACTCCTGGGAAGTGCAGCGCCCTCCAGGAGATTTATCGCACAATCCCCCGGTCGATGGGGTGGTAATTGAGTCGCCTTCCTTTTACAGAAGGCGATTGCCAAATCGGTATATTCGGGAGGAATGTGCATGGTGGAAACCTGGTTTGGACTTTCCACCGTAGTGGCACCTAAGGAAACACCTAAACACCTCCCCGAACACTGACTGGACCATCCCTTGAGAACCCTCTGTTGCCACGAAATAATAGGATCATGAGAAGCCAACCAGGGAAGACCCAACACAACGGGAAACGCAGGAACGTCAATCAGAAAGAGACTAATACTCTCTTCATGACTCCCCTGCGCTACCATAACAATGGGAGCTGTGACCTCCCTAATAAGCCCCGACCCCAACGGACGACTATCTAGGGCATGTACAGGGAAGGGAACATCAACAGGAACAATAGGAATCCCTAATCTATGGGCTAAGGACCGATCAATAAAGTTCCCAGCTGCGCCTGAATCTACTAGCGCCTTATGCTGGGAATGCGGGGAAAACCCCGGAAATCCTATAGATACCCACATGTGAGCAACAGGGGGGTCTGGGTGAGTCGTGTGCCTACTCACCTGAGATGAACCACCAGTGTTCCGCCTACCACCTCGACTCCCTGGAAAACCTCCCCAGCACCGACCAGCAGTGTACCCTCTGCGGTCACCTCTAGTGCCTGGAATGGTCTCCCCTCCGGTCTCCCTAGTCCCAGCCCCTCCCAACTCCATAGGAGTTGGATCTAAGGGACTGGGGGATGGAACCAACGGACCCCGATCCGGACGTCCGCGGGAGGCCAGCCGATTATCCAGCTGGATCGATAAGTCCACCAGCTGGTCCAGGTGGATGGTGGTGTCCCTGCAGGCTAGCTCCCTACGAACGTCCTCTCGCAAATTACACCTGTAGTGATCGATCAGGGCCCGTTCATTCCATCCCGCACCAGCCGCCAGAGTCCTAAAGTCCATTGCAAACTCCTAAGCGCTCCTCATCTCCTGTCTTAAATGTAACAAGCGCTCTCCCGCCGCTCTCCCTTCCGGTGGATGATCAAATACTGCCCGAAAGCGGCGGGAGACGTCCTCGTAGTCCTCCAGAGTCGGGCCTTTCTCTTCCCAGATGGCGGTGGCCCACTCCAGGGCTTTACCAGTCAGACAGAAGATGAGAGCGCTCACTCTCTTGCTTCCCGAGGGTGCCGGCTGGACAGCCGCCAGGTAGAGCTCCAGCTGGAGTAGGAACCCCTGGCACCCGGCAGCTGTTCCATCATACGCTCCTGGGAGCGAGAGCCGAATCCCACTGGATACAGACGGAGGATGGGTAGAAATGTGTTCATCAGGAGAAAGCAACTGGTGGTGGTGTGACTGGTGGTGGTGTGGCTGGGTTGATGGGACATCTTTTCCTCTCCACTCTCTCCATGGTCTGCAGCACGCAATCCATGGCAGTCATGAGACTCTGAATCATGTTCTCTTGCTGCTGAACGCCCTCCTCTATATGAATCGGAGGGCTGGCTGCTCCTGCTGACTCCATGCTGGTCGGTGATTCTGTAATGGTTTTTCTTAAAGAAGTAGAGGAGTCAGGCGCAGGACACAGGGATCAATGTAAACAAACGTGTTTACACTAAAAATTCAATAAATCTTCTCATATAAAAAATACATATCGCGGAGAAACACCTCCAACCACACAAAACAGGAAACAATCACCGACAAGACAAACAGGAAATGCAGAGGTTTAAATAATGAACATAATTAGGGAAAAATCAAAAAGAGGTGTACACAATAAAGACAAAACCAAACAAACAGTGAAACATCGATCGGTGGCAACTAGTAAACCGGTGACGTCGACCGCCGAACGCCGCCCGAACAAGGAGAGGAGCCGACTTCGGCGGGAGTCGTGACACCCGGTCAACTGTAAGTGCTGTTAATGTGAAGTGGAAACGTCTAGGAGCATCAACAGCTCAGCCGCGACGTGGTAGGCCACACAAGCTCACAGAAGGGGACCGCCCTGTGCTAAAGCGTGTAGCGTGTAGAAATTGTCTGTCCTCGGTTGCAACACTAACAACCGAGTTCCAAACAGCCCTGGAAGCAACATCAGCACAATAACTGTTCATTGGGAGCTTCTTGAAATGGGTTTCCATGGCCGAGCAGTCGCACACAAACCTAAGATCGCAATGCCAAGCATGAGGCACCAGTCTCTAAGGTGCAGGGTGGAGTACCGGGTGGTAGCTGAGTAAGTTCAGGGCAGGTTACTGGGCGGAGGCCGGCTAGTGGTGACTATTTAACAAGCCTGGAGATAGAAGCTGTTTTTCAGTCTCTCTCTCCCATCTTTGATGCACCTGTACTGTCTCTACCTTCTAGGTGGTAGCAGGGTGAACAGGCCGTGGTTTGGGTGGCTGAGGTCCTTAATGATCTTCTTGGCCTCCCTGTGACAACAGGTGCTGTAGATTGGGGGTTCCCAAACTGTTTCTCTCAGGCCCCTATTTTGCGCACATGCATTTCTATCGGCACAAGGACTGTTCATGACACAAACTGTTCACATCCCTTCTATTGGTAGAAAGAACATTTTTCTGGTTTATAGCTTATTTCCTGCAATTCTACACATTTTGTCGTGGGGTGCCAAATTTTTTGCCATTTAAAAGCTAATTGTCTTGCAATTCTATACATTTTGCCATGTTTAATGTGTATTCATGTGATATTTGAGTGACTCAAACATTACAACAAAATCTGTGGGCTAACAAATCTAGCTAAAGAATGTTAGCTGACATGGGCTAGTTGATCTGGACAATTCTGACAAGTTATGAATAGCTCTCTAAGGTATGCAATGGCTGACAGTTTGGGAACCACTGCTGTAGATATCCTGAAGGCAGTGTTCCCCTGGTTATACGTTGGGCTGACCGCACCACCCTCTGGAGAGCCCTGCAGTTGCGGACTGCCAAATTGCCATACCAGGCGGTGCTACAGCCCGACAGGATGCTCTCAATGGTGCATCTGTAGAAGTTTGAGGTTCCTAGGGGGTCCTAGACAGTGTGGTAAAGAAGGCGCAACAGCTCTTCTTACCACACTGTCTGTGTGGATGGACAATTTTAGGTTGTCAGTGATGTGCTTGAAGGGGACTATGGTGTTGAACGCTTAGCTGTAGTCATTGAACAGCATTCTTAGATACTGTAGATATTCCTCTTGTCCAGATTGGATAGGGTAGTGTGATGGCGTCATCCTTGGATCTGTTTGGGCGGTATGCAAATTGTAGTCGGTCTAGGGTGTCGGGTAATGTGGAGGTGATATGATATGATCCTTAACTAGCCTCTCAAAGCACTTCATGATGACCGAAGTGAGTACTACGGGACAATAGTCATTTAGTTCAGTTACCTTTGCTTTCTTGGATACAGGAACAATGGTGGACATCTTGAAGCAGGTGGGGACAACTGATTGGGATAGGGAGAGATTGAATATGTCCGTATCACTCCAGCAAGCTAGTCTACACATGGTCTGAGGATGCGGCTTGCGATGCCATCTGGGCCGGCGACGTTGTGAGGGTTAACACGCTTAAATTTCATAAGTTACAGTACGTTCCTGTCTTCACACTAGCATGCCACTTAAAATACATGCAGCGGCATGCCCAATACATTGCTTCATTCAAATGAATATGCTAGTGTAGATATTGGAATGGGGTCATACTGTTACTGTACATACAAATATACTGTATATATGTCAATGGAAATGCAATGCATTACAGACCTACCGGTAAATACATATTAATATCTACACATTACAATTGTATAATACAGCAGATATGTTGGTTACTATTGACAATATACAGCAGATTGAGTCGTATAGGCATATACACTGACTGTACAAAACATTAAGAACATGACCAGGTGAATCCAGGGGAAAGATATGATCCCTTATTGATGTCACTTGTTAAATCCACTTCAATCAGTGTAGATGAAGGGGAGGAAACCAGTTGAGCTGACAGCCCTATTGCACTGTTTTGTTATGGTTTTAGTCATCAATCTAGCAAGAGGGCAATATTTTATGAATGAATTAGTGTCCCCCCTTCATCTGCCTTTTCATACTTTATAATATGTCCATATATAGTTATAATCTGTTTTAGAAACATCTACATCTATCTACCTTTATTACTTTACCAAACATATCATGACATGAGTGATAGTCAAAATCTATCCAATTTGTGAAAGTCTAAACCAACATTTGGGCCATTTAAACAGCATTATTTCCTCCTATAGACAAGGGGAGAGGTGCTGTGTAAAGGGCTTGATTTTGTCGTTCTGCCGCCAACATAAAACAATTGATTGACTTCCACACAAAATTACTTTTTTACCTATTTTAGGTTTAAGGAAGTTCGTAGGTGGCGTTGTTTCTTGTAGAGCTATGAAAGTTATGTATTTAGATCCACCTGCTCGACCGACTCCGGGAAGGCCAGCATCCCGGAGTCGCCTCTTCACTGTTGACGTTGAGACTGGTGTTTTGCAGGTACTATTTAATGAAGCTGCCAGTTGAGGACTGAATATTAAGAAAGTGTTGTTAATGTTTTGTACACTCAGTGTATATGCCAGGGCTCTCCAACCCTGTTCCTGGAGAGCTACCATCCTGTAGGTTTTCACTCCAACCCTAGTCTAGCACACCTGATTCTAATAATTATCTGGTTGAAAAGCTAAATTAGGTTAGTTTCAACTGGGGTTGAAGAGAACCTACAGAAGGTTTACTCTCCAGGAACAGAGTTGGAGAACTTGGTATAGGCCATATACAAACATATAGTAGTAATATGTTCTAAAAACGTAAAAACACAAATCAATGTTTGGAATGACAGAACTGGGTCATTCTCTAAACACTTTCCTGCTGTAGTGACAGAGTAGAACATACAGTTGATTGGCAGTCCTAGAGGCAGTAGGCAGGGAATGGGCACTGTGTGAGTATCATGTGTTGGATCTGTAAATGCCAACATACCTAGGATGGTGTTAGTGCCTCTCCTTGACATACTACACACACACACACACACACACACACACACACACACACACACACACACACACACACACACACACACACACACACACACACACACACACACACACACACACACACACACACACACACACACACACACACACACACACACACACACAAACCAGCAGTTAGCCCAGTGGCCTACTTCCTGTTCCCCTAGTTCTATTTTTGCAGTCTCAAGTCTCTGCCACCCGCTGTCCTTTTTGATCCCACTCCCACATTAAGTTGAAAGTGTTAGAGTCAAAATGCTTTTTAGTCTGGCGTGCTGGTTTTAGTGTTTCCAGATTATGTCCATAGTGTCACAGAAAGTTAATGCCTCTCCATCTCCGATAAAATGTAAGGCCTGATGAGGGTTGCCTGGTTAAGGTCTTTCTCCCCCCCTCCCTCTTTTCTCCCCCTCTTCCCCTTTTCTTTCTCTTAATGTAATAGACAGTCATGGAGATCTGTCGACTGTAAGGTCAATGTAGGCCCTGAAGGGGTGTTTGTGTGTGAAGGGCCAAGATTGACCTACATTCCACTGAGCACTTCGATCCCCCCCTCCTCCTCCCTCTCCCTTCTATCCCCTTGCCCCTCCCTCCCCCAAGGCCTTACCCTCCTTAATGCTTTTATGAGACACTATCTCTCTCTCCCTCTACCTCTTTCCCTATCTCTTTCTCTCCCTCTACTTACCTCTACCGCTCTCTCTCTACCTCTACTGTACCCCTCTACCCCTCTCTCTCCCTCTCTCTCTCTCTCTCTCCCTTTCCATCTCCCTCTCCCCATTAGTTTCCTTCATTCTCTCTTACTGTTTCTCCTTCTCTCTCTCTCCTCCTTTCTATCAGTATTGGTTGTGGTATGAAAACAGCCAGTCTAAGCCTCACAGCTACTTACACAAACACCCCCAGACACACACCTACACTCTTAGAAAAAAGGGTTACAAAAGGGTTTGTCAGCTATCCCCATAGGAGAACCCTTTTTGGTTCCAGTAAGAACCTGCTTTGGTTCCAACCCTCTGTGTGAAGGCTTCTACATGGAACCAAAAAGGTTTCTTCAAATGGTTTTCCTATGGGGACAGCCTAAGAACCATTTTAGGATCTAGATAGCACCTTTTTTCTAGGAGTGTAGCCATCTAACCTAATTCTTACAGAAAACTGTTTGGGGGAATGGGAGGTGCTAGGCAGCAGACAGGGGTAAGCTGAACTGCTCAGCAGACAGGGGTAAGCTGAACTGCTCAGCAGACAGGGGTAAGCTGAACTGCTCAGCAGACAGGGGTAAGCTGAACTGCTCAGCAGACAGGGGTAAGCTGAACTGCTCAGCAGACAGGGGTAAGCTGAACTGCTCAGCAGACAGGGGTAAGCTGAACTGCTCAGCAGACAGGCATGTAGCCACGCATGTTGGAGAGGCATGTCTCTATTTCTACACAACAACAACCCCTACCCTCCCTGACCCACATCTACACTACACCAAGAGTGTGTCCCAAATGCCACCCTATTCCCTTTACAGTGCACTACTTTTGACCAGGACTTGATGTTTTAATACTGAAGCTTATATGCTACAATTAGAAAATAAAGCTTTTACAAAAGTTAGTAGATCTCGCTCCCTCTCTCTCTCTCTCTCCCTCCCTCTCTCTCTCTCTCTCTCCCTCCCGCACTACCGCACCTGCTGTCTCAACCTCTGAATGATCGGCTATGAAAATCCAACTGACATTTACTCCTGAGGTGCTGACCTGTTGCCCCCTCTACAACCACTATGATAATTATTGGCCATGTTCTGTTATAATCTCCACCCGGCACAGCCAGAAGAGGACTGGTCACCCCTCAGAGCCTGGTTCCTCTCTAGGTTTCTTCCTAGGTTCCTGCCTTTCTAGGGAGTTTTCTACATCTGCATTGCTTGCTGTTTGGGGTTTTAGGCTGGGTTTCTGTATAAGCACTTTGTGACATCTGCTGATGCAAAAAGGGCTTTATAAATACATTTGATTGATTGATGACCTGACAGCCTGATGACCTGACAGCCTGATGACCTGACAGCCAGATGACCTGACAGCCTGATGACCTGACAGCCTGATGACCTGACAGCCAGATGACCTGACAGCCTGATGACCTGACAGCCTGATGACCTGACAGCCAGATGAGAGTGGAAACTGTTGGTTGTGGAAAGAAGTAACTATTGCGTAACACACACCCCTGTCACATGTAAGATGAGGCAGTGGCAAAGATTGTTGATTTGAGAGAACACGCTTCGGTTTAGATTAGAAGGAGGGAAATATGAGAGATAGAACAGAGTACAGCATTTACTTGTGGTTCATTTACTTTCCTGCATCGAGTCACACCCATACAACATGTAGAAACCCAAAATGCATACGCACTCACTAACTCCCTCACCCCCTCCACACTCACTCACTCACCAACATATAGTGTTAACACTCTGTGTTTTTCCTCCCTGCCTCCCTCCCTCCTCATTCCATCCCTCCCTCCCCTCTGACCTACATCCAGCATCAGAGTGCTGGTTATGTAACTCTGGGTTGTGTTGTTCACCACAGGCTCAGACCCAGACCCATTGCATTGGCTTGGCTTCGCCGAGGGGCGGACTCTATACACTCTGCAGTCACACACACACACACACACACACCACACACACACACACACACACACACACACACACACACACACCACACACACACACACACACACACACACACACATATATATATACACACACACAACCTACAGTCAGAGCTGCATTGTGTTCTACGGTATTAAACTGTATTTCCAGACAGGAAGTTGGGTAGACCGGAAGCCCAGAAACCACACCAGGGCCACTAATGCTATATTATAGGCTACTGTACACGTGTGTGTGTGTGTGTGTGTGTGTGTGTGTGTGTGTGTGTGTGTGTGTGTGTGTGTGTGTGTGTGTGTGTGTGTGTGTGTGTGTGTGTGTGTGTGTGTGTGTGTGTGTGTGTGTGTGTGTGTGTGTGTGAGAGAGAGTATAAAAATAGCAGAATATAATCTTTCTTCATGAAAGAAAACAGTGTTCTAGTGCTGCGTATCCCAGGGTAACAGGGCGGGACAGTGGTAGACCTATTACCTTATTTCCTGCTACTGGTCATGGCAACCATTTCAAATCCCACCTGTGGCTGTTCTACACAGGTTACTGTTTTTTGTCATGAATCTTGTTCTGGAGGCAGCTCTGCAGAGTGGTCACTAGCTGGCACAGCCACAAAATCTGATTTTAAATCTAACCGTAACCACACTGTTAACACTAATGCCTAACCCTAACTTTAAATTAAGACTAAAAAGAAAAAAATAATCTCATGAATTTTTACAATATAGCCAATTTTCCTGACGAATGCCATCAGCTGAAACGTGTCGGAGTTTTTAAACTTTGTTTCCATTGAACATGCCATGCAAATAAAGGCACTTTCTTTTTGATTACCAATTCACCACTTTTACCTTCTGTCTATAAAAACCTACTATTGTGTAACTTAGCAGGACTTCCCTTCCTTCTTTTTACTACATAGGTCAGTTGCAAAGTCAAAATTGTCTATCTAAGGGGAAATTGCTCAGTTCTTACTCCAGGACAAGACTCATGACAATAAACGTCAACCTGCCTGTTCTACAATGATGACACGTCTTTGCACCAAAATGGTGGCACTCCTTACTACCTTTTGCCCTTAGCTTCAAACCGCTCAAGTTTCTTTCCTTCAAGCCTAATCAAAACGTGCACGAAAAACATGCACGAGCTTATCAGATGGCATCAGTGTGAACATCAGACTCCCATGTTTTGTTTTGCTTTTACTTCAGCTGAAGTTACGTCAGTAACAATTTAGTTACATTTAGGTCATTTAGCAGACACTCTTATCCAGAGCGACTTACAGTAGTGAATGCATACAATTCATTTCATGCATTTTTTTTTTTGTACTGGCCCCCCGTGGGAATCGAACCCACAACCCTGGCGTTGCACACACCATGCTGGCGTTGCAAACACCATGCTCTACCAACTGAGCCACAGGGAAGACCAATAGCAGGAAGTCAACAAGGTCTGTGGCCTCTGGCATTAGGTAGTTCTACCCATAGTGATTTGGCTATGTACAATGTGAGGAGGCTGTGTTTAATATGGGTTGAGTCACTGGTGTGTGTGTGCGTGCGTGTGTGCGTGCGTGTGCGCGTGTGCTGCTTTGATGAGTTTGTCCGAGTTGACACTGCAGAGGCATGTGACGTAACCTCCCTCCCTCCCTCCCTCCCTCTCCACTCCTCACTCTGAATTCCCCTTCTCTTCCCTCAACCCTCATCCTCCTCTCTGCCCCTCCCTAATGACCTACTTTCCATTGAGCTGCTTCTGCATACTACAGCTTTTGAAAAAAAAGGGTTGAAAAAAAGAGAGGGGGAGCGATGGGGGAGAAAGAGGGAGCGAGAAGGGAAGTGAACCAGTAGTCTATCTATACTTACATGCACAAAGCACTGCGGTTTTCTACGGAATGTCACCTTGAGTACGTCCCAAACGGCAATCTATTTCCTATATAGTGCACTACTTTTGACCAGAACCATATGGATTATATAGGGAATAGGACACCATTTGGGACAAAGCCTTGCTATGACTGACTGGCTGCCGTGGCAACATCTATAAGCCCAGCCAGAGGGGAAATGTACAAGCTAGGATAGAGCCCACAGCTCTCTGGTAACTAATCACCAACAGCAGGGTGTCTGTATTCCTGAACAGATGCACAGAACACCATTAGGTCTTTAGATCTCTCCTATATCTATAGATTCACTGATAGAAGACTGAGTGATGTTATTCTTTTTTTTTTTACAGGAAATGAGTGGTTAATGGTTGTGGTGGTTAGGCAATGACTTGCATTTACATGTTTGCTTATTACGCAATGATTTGATTGTTGTAATTATGTTCAAGGCTTGTTATAGAATGTATTATGTAATACACCTTTTTAGGGTATATATTACCATATTCCCAATAGATTGATTATAAATATCATGCTGTATTGACTTGTGAATGGCACTTGGACTGTTTCATTTATTTTATTTCAAGTAGTGAATTATTAATATCAGAACCTATAAATACTAGCTAGTCATAGTCACTGTTATTCTCATCATGTAAGAATACTGTGAAATATTACCACCGCATCAAAGTGACTTGTAGAAGGCACTTGAGAACGATTGATTGATATTATTGTACATCATTTATTGAGAACTTACTCATAATTGCTAATAGTCTATTTATAATGTTTATCAGGTAACCATACTGTGAAATATCATCTTGTTCCTGACATCCCAGTGAAAGGAAGAGCTTGTGCTATTTCTCTACATCGGCAGCATGTTCCAACTGAAGTGCCAACCTACTCAAATTCCTCTAGAGGCATTTTTTTCATCCAAGCTGTTATATAATTTGTTATCCGCGCTGTGGTGGGGTGCATTCTGGGACGGATCCCAGTCGGTCACGTAAAAGCCGTTACTGTTTCAGAGCTAGTGACCCTTGACGATCGTATACGAAAAATCGAATCATGATGTAATAGGGGGTAAAAATATATATATACACATGTGTATGTGGTGTGTGTGTGTGTATATATATGTATATATGTGTATGTACAGTGGGGAGAACAAGTATTTGATACACTGCCGATTTTGCAGGTTTTCCTACTTACAAAGCATGTAGAGGTCTGTAATTTTTATCATAGGTACACTTCCACTGTGAAAGACGGAATCTAAAACAAAAATCCAGAAAATCACATTGTATGATTTTTAAGTAAATAATTTGCATTTTATTGCATGACATAAGTATTTGATACATCAGAAAAGCAGAACTTAATATTTGGTACAGAAACCTTTGTGTGCAATTACAGAGATCATTCGTTTCCTGTAGTTCTTGACCAGGTTTGCACACACTGCAGCAGGGATTTTGGCCCACTCCTCCATACAGACCTTCTCCAGATCCTTCAGGTTTCGGGGCTGTCGGTGGGCAATACGATCTCTCAGCTCCCTCCAAAGATTTTCTATTGGGTTCAGGTCTGGAGACTGGCTAGGCCACTCCAGGACCTTGACATGCTTCTTACGGAGCCACTCCTTAGTTGCCCTGGCTTTGTGTTTTGGGTCGTTGTCATGTTGGAAGAGCCAGCCACGACCCATCTTCAATGCTCTTACTGAGGGAAGGAGGTTGTTGGCCAAGATCTCGCGATACATGGCCCCATCCATCCTCCCCTCAATACGGTTCAGTCGTCCTGTCCCCTTTGCAGAAAAGCATCCCCAAAGAATGATTTTTCCACCTCCATGCTTCACGGTTGGGATGGTGTTCTTGGGGTTGTACTCATCCTTCTTCTTCCTCCAAACACGGCGAGTGGAGTTTAGACCAAAAAGCTCTATTTTTATCTCATCAGACCACATGACCTTCTCCCATTCCTCCTCTGGATCATCCAGATGGTCATTGGCAAACTTCAGACGGGCCTGGACATGCGCTGGCTTGAGCAGGGGGACCTTGCGTGTGCTGCAGGATTTTAATCCATGACGGGTAGTGTGTTACTAATGGTTTTCTTTGAGACTGTGGTCCCAGCTCTCTTCAGGTCATTGACCAGGTCCTGCCGTGTAGTTCTGGGCTGATCCCTCACCTTCCTCATGATCATTGATGCCCCACGAGGTGAGATCTTGCATGGAGCCCCAGACCGAGGGTGATTGACCGTCATCTTGAACTTCTTCCATTTTCTAATTATTGCGCCAACAGTTGTTGCCTTCTCACCAAGCTGCTTGCCTATTGTCCTGTAGCCCATCCCAGCCTTGTGCAGGTCTACAATTCTATCCCTGATGTCCTTACACAGCTCTCTGGCCTTGGCCATTGTGGAGAGGTTGGAGTCTGTTTGATTGAGTGTGTGGACAGGTGTCTTTTATACAGGTAACGAGTTCAAACAGGTGCAGTTAATACAGGTAATGAGTGGAGAACAGGAGGGCTTCTTAAAGAAAAACTAACAGGTCTGTGAGAGCCGGAATTCTTACTGGTTGGTAGGTGATCAAATACTTATGTCATGCAATAAAATGCTAATGAATTACTTAAAAATCATACAATGTGATTTTCTGGATTTTTGTTTTAGATTCTATCTCTCACAGTTGAAGTGTACCTATGATAAAAATTACAGACCTCTACATGCTTTGTAAGTAGGAAAACCTGCAAAATCGTCAGTGTATCAAATACTTGTTCTCCCCACTGTATATATATATATGTGTGTATATATACACTGCTCAAAAAAATAAAGGGAACACTTAAACAACACTTCCTAGATCTGAATGAAAGAAATAATCTTATTAAATACTTTTTTCTTTACATAGTTGAATGTGCTGACAACAAAATCACACAAAAATAATCAATGGAAATCCAATTTATCAACCCATGGAGGTCTGGATTTGGAGTCACACTCAAAATTGTGGAAAACCACACTACAGGCTGATCCAACGTTGATGTAATGTTCTTAAAACAAGTCAAAATGAGGCTCAGTAGTGTGTGTGGCCTCCACGTGCCTGTATGACCTCCCTACAACGCCTGTGCATGCTCCTGATGAGGTGGCGGATGGTCTCCTGAGGGATCTCCTCCCAGACCTGGACTAAAGCATCCGCCAACTCCTGGACAGTCTGTGGTGCAACGTGGCGTTGGTGGATGGAGCGAGACATGATGTCCCAGATGTGCTCAATTAGATTCAGGTCTGGGGAACGGGCGGGCCAGTCCATAGCATCAATGCCTTCCTCTTGCAGGAACTGCTGACACACTCCAGCCACATGAGGTCTAGCATTGTCTTGCATTAGGAGGAACCCAGGGCCAACCGCACCAGCATATGGTCTCACAAAGGGTCTGAGGATGTCATCTCGGTACCTAATGGCTGTCAGGCTACCTCTGGCGAGCACATGGAGGGCTGTGCGGCCCCCCAAAGAAATGCCACCCCACACCATGACTGACCCACCGCCAAACCGGTCATGCTGGAGGATGTTGCAGGCAGCAGAACGTTCTCCACAGCGTCTCCAGACTCTGTCACGTCTGTCACGTGCTCAGTGTGAACCTGCTTTCATCTGTGAAGAGCACAGGGCGCCAGTGGCGAATTTGCCAATCTTGGTGTTCTCTGGCAAATGCCAAACGTCCTGCACGATGTTGGGCTGTAAGCACAACCCCCACCTGTGGACGTCGGGCCCTCATACCACCCTCATGGAGTCTGTTTCTGACCATTTGAGCAGACACATGCACATTTGTGGCCTGCTGGAGGTCATTTTGCAGGGCTCTGGCAGTGCTCCTCCTTGCAGAAAGGCGGAGGTAGCGGTCCTGCTGCTGGGTTGTTGCCCTCCTACGGCCTCCTCCACGTCTCCTGATGTACTGGCCTGTCTCCTGGTAGCACCTCCATGCTCTGGACACTACGCTGACAGACACAGCAAACCTTCTTGCCACAGCTCGCATTGATGTGCCATCCTGGATGAGCTGCACTACCTGAGCCACTTGTGTGGGTTGTAGACTCCGTCTCATGCTACCACTAGAGTGAAAGCACCGCCAGCATTCAAAAGTGACCAAAACATCAGCCAGGAAGCATAGGAACTGAGAAGTGGTCTGTGGTCTCCACCTGCAGAACCACTCCTTTATTGGGGGTGTCTTGCTTATTGCCTATAATTTCCACCTGTTGTCTATTCCATTTGCACAACAGCATGTTACATTTATTGTCAATCAGTGTTGCTTCCTAAGTGGACAGTTTGATTTCACAGAAGTGTGATTGACTTGGAGTTACATTGTGTTGTTTAAGTGTTCCCTTTATTTTTTTGAGCAGTATATATATATATATATATATATATATATATATGTATGTGTATGTATATATATATATATGTGTATATATATATGTATGTGTATGTATATATATATATATGTGTATATATATATATGTGTGTGTATATATATATATATATATGTATGTGTGTGTGTGTGTGGTGTGTATATACTGTACAGTATATAGGGTGTATGTGTATAAGTAGGTGTAGATATGTAGCACTTTACTAGACATATTAGTTTTTATCAAGAGACATACCTTGTACAGCATAGCATCTATGGTGTTACATAACCTGACCTGAGACCAATGAGTTTACATTAATAACTCATGATTATAGGGCTCTGTGGACACCCTCATTCTGTAGATGTATTTCTTTACAAAGAGACACACCTTGTACAGCATAACCTGACCTGAGACCAATGAGTTTACATTAATAACTCATGATTATAGGGCTCTGTGGACACCCTCATTCTGTAGATGTATTTCTTTACAAAGAGACACACCTTTATATTGTAGCTGATGCAGTGATATATAAACGGTGACAAATTAGTTTATTCTCTCATGAGATGGATTATGTGGATATTTCCATAACAGCCTAAACCTACTGTAAAATATATATTATGTCACTTTGTAAGATGTGTGAATTACATGTAGTAGCCCTTTCCTGCAGTCAAATGACCTAGTGGCCTCATGGGTGGAATGTTATTCATATTTTTCATAATTCATAAACATTATTTTTTAAAAGCAACCGAAAATCCGGTGTTTCTATGTCAAACGGTTTTGTTTTATTTCAGTCTTCTGTGATGAGTAATATTGGGATGCAAACTCTAAATGTAATACATTTCAACTGTATATCTGACATGGTACAGGTGTCTTCTGTTTTTAAGCCCATAACCATGTGTGTGAGGTGTATACTTTTGTTTCAAGAAAATAAACACTAGGTGTGACCCTGATTTACTGCAGTAAAAGGTTCATCTATTTAGAGATGAGCTTTATACTATTGCCAAATTAGTTTATGTGGATATTTCCATAACAGGAAGCCTGGGCCTATAGTGTACTATATTATAACTGTGTTAGGCATATTTGTTTATCAAGAGACAGATGATGCACTGTAGCAACACTATTATATAAACTGAACCCAAAAGTTTTCTGCAAAATGTTGAGGAGCAAAAGCCTCTCACCCATTATGTGATTACTGACTAGAGTGTGAGAGTGTGTAGTAGCTTAGTGTGTGTTTATGTGTTGTACTCAGGACTCTGCTGCCCGGCGGCTTGTGTGTGTGTCCGTTGGTGGAGTTTAGAGTTTATGACATGAGTAAGTAGGTCACCACGGTTACGTCATGGATGTTAGATTCCGGTGCCCTAACTAGCATGGCCGTTGGGACACAGTGTGCTTGTGTGTGTGTGTTTGTGTATTTCTGGCCGTTGGGACACAGTGTGCTTGTGTGTCACACTGATGCTCCTCACATTACTATTAATCCTCTTTGCCAGGAAAGATGGGAGGGAGAAAGGAGAGGAAAGAAGGAGAGGAGATGGGGAACACTAGAATACTGAAGCTATTTGTGTTTGTATCTGTGTAGATTTTGACGGCCTCGTTTTAAAAGTTTTGTTCGGTACAGAACTGGACGAAGGGAGGAATGGACAGAGGAGAAGAGGGGAGGAACACTCAAATACTGAAGATATTTATGTTGCAGATTTGTAGCTGTGTTTATAGGAGTACAGGACAGAGTCGAAATGATCAGTGTGTTCTGTGCCTAGATGTGTCCTGTAATAAATCATATTTTGGGGTGTTTTCTACATGTATATGTTTTATATGTCATATAATATGTCTACTTTTAAACTGCATAAGTCATCTGCCAACTTGATTGAAATATATTTTTTCCCCCTCAACTTCAGTGGTGTTCCATTTATGACCATTTTATCATGTGTTTGTGTGAATGATGTTTCAACATTAGACCAGAAAGAGCGCAACAAAAGTATAAAAATCACATGAAACAATACTTTTAATTTATAATGTCTTTTTCAACATCCTTTTATTTTTCAATGTTTTCAATCTTTCAACAATCAGAATGAGTTGTTGTCATTATAACCATTGCATTACCCATTTCTGGACAATCAATTTCCTTAACCATCCGGCAAACCACAAACGTTGAACAATATCACAGAGTACAAATGTCAAGGGATAGGGACATGGGTAAAATACATACATTACAGTATCACAATTAGGAAGATACAAGGGGACGGAAAAACACACAATAACCCCCCAAAAGAACTGAATAAAATAGAAAATAATAATAAAATAATAATAATAACAGTATCCAAGAGAGATCGAGAACTTTACATTTATACAGAACGGCCAGTAGGCAGGCACGTGGATGTGAGACGTTTAACCAGTACAGCCTGTATGATCCACAGCTGATAAAGCAACTCAATGTAAAGGCCAAGATTGGGGATTGGTTCTTTTGACCTATGAAAAGTAGAGGCACCTTTGAGTGAGAAGAGAGTAGTTTCCCCATTGCTTCTCAAGTGCAATTACTACTTGATTCCTATGATCAGTAAGTCTAATGAATTGAGAATTTGTTGAGCTCTGGATTGCAATGTGCTTTTGTATTCATGGTTTCACCGTTCAAAAGGTGTTGTGTGTAGTCTTGTGATATGTTCATAACTGGCCTTAACAGGGGCTTTCTGTATGTATGTGTAAGAGGTCAGTAAAAGGTCAATTGACGGTAGGTTGCTCCAGGCATTTGCTAGTGACATGGAATCTAAAAGAAAGAGTTTCTTAAAGCGGTGGTTCATACAGACATTTAAGAAAACAACTTCAGGCATTTCATTGACATTGAGAACGGACTGTACAAACACTTTCTCACAAGGACAGACTGATAACTTTTCTTTTTCCACTTCCATTTCTCCTTGTTATTTTTTGTTGTTTTTCATTTTTTTCTTTGTAAAATATATTTAAATATATGTACATTTTATATATCACAGTTATGTACAATCCAAGTGCTTGAAAAATGATTGGGTGTCCTATTCTGCATAAAGCAGGGATAGGTGTTTAGGGAGTAACGGAAACTGGTACAGCTGTTTTGTTGGTGGGGAGGAAGAATGGAACTCATTGTCAGGGGGGTTGGACGTGTTTCTTTGGTCATGGGAATGTTCCCAGAATGCCTTACCACCCACAAAGCAATTGGCCATTTGAGAGTTCAAATCAGAGCCTGAAAACAGCCTTACATTTTAACGTTTATTCTAACCTTCCATTGTGATGTGATGTTTGTCTTTTCCCGAAGGAAACAAAATGTGAGTTCCATTTATTCCATTCCCCTCATTATTTTCACTCCATCACATTTGCTGAATCAATAAGTGATCTATTATTATCATTGTTCATGGATTGGATAAATGCATGGCGTGAGGGAAGGGTCCATATAAAAACATGGTGACACAGTGAACCAAGTCTTTTGAATCTGTCTGTGGTGATTGTGAACATCACTTTGACTGTCCTTGTTATTATCATCATCATCGAAGAGGAGTGTCTGTTGGCATAGTGGTAGGTGAAAAGGAGCGAGACACCTGATGATGAAGCAAAACTGAGGTTGGTTGTTGGTCGCAGTATCTCAAAGAGTCTTTGGTGCTCCCTTATTCACACCTCTTATTCTTCCTCCCTGCGTTGGATTCCTTTTTAGTATTCCTTCCACACCTCTTTCTCTTGCTTCCCTCTGCTAGCAGAACTCTGACTCGTTCTCTGCCTCTTTGTTTTCCCCATTGCTATGGCCGCCATGTTGGTGGTTGCTAGGCAGGGCCAGGTAGGGATGCTGGGGATGAGAGGGGGAGGGGGATGTGGAGGAGGCGGGGCTTCTGTTTGGCGCCTCCCCCTGATTGGACAGCGCTCTGTATTTCAGGCGGAGCTTGTGGGGCAGGTAGGTGGCCTGATCGTCTCCCCTCTGACTCTGTGGCACCGACATCTGTGATGTCGCCCTCTGGTTGTAGCTTCCGACCTCGGAAGATGACGGTGACTCGTCATCGCTAGTGGAACCACCTTCTTTGTCTGAGCTCCTTTGATCACCATCACTGGACGAAGTGTCTTTCCCAGAGTGGGACTCTGTGTAGTAGTCCTCTCCGGCCCTGGGGCCGCCCTCGTAAGTGAGCACTGGGGGCTCCTCCTCATCCAGGGTACTGAGATAGGTGTTGTTGATGTGGTGCTGGTTGGAGGAGTGGCTTGACTTGTTGCATTCTTCTCTACTGTGGTGGAGGAGCTCTGGGGCGAATCCTTCCTTGTGGCCGTCATCTTGGGTCTGATAAGAGCTGTACTGGCTTCTCTGTGTCTCCTGATGTCTTTGCTGCTCCTTGCGGGCTCGGTACCTTTGGACCTCCTCTGTAATGGTTTCTGTGTTCTCGGACTGTCTGCTTTGTTGGACCTGGGACTGTTGTTGTTCCATGTCCTCTGCATGCCTCTGGTTCTGGCTCTCCATATAGGAGGAGCTGGGGGAGCGGTACATCTGGATCACACTCCTCTGGGCTGGGGCCGCTACCTGCTGGGGTGCTGGGCTGGCAGACTCCTGGCGGTAGTCGTTCTGATGGTTGTGGTGGAAGTCCATGGCACAGTCGGCCTCTTGGGACCTGTGTTGGTGGCCACCGTTGAAGGAGATCCCAGTGGGGAGACCAGCATCCATGTCAGTGTCGTTGGACTCCATCTTGATCTCATAGCCCATGGGCTCAGGGCTGGAGGAGTCGTCAGACATGCACCCGTCGGAGAGGGATCCTCTTGGGGAGTATTTTGGGAGTGGGGTGTGGCGTTCCCCTCTTGTGGACTGTTCTGCTTCGGACGAGTCGGAGTTCAGCAGAGTGTTACCACAGGCACTGGAGTACCCGCTACTGGAGAAGTAGGGGTTACCAGCACTGGACTGTCCATTTCCGCTGTTGGAGAGCTGCTGGCTCTTCTCCATGTAGGAAGCAGTGCTGATGAGGCCGAAGCGAAGCTTCAGCTGCAGGAGTTCCGTCTTCAGGCGGCTGTTCTCATCATTCAGCGCCATCACACGGTTCTCCAGCACCATGTCGTTCATCCTCCTCTTCTCTCTGGAACGCTTGGCCGCCTCGTTGTTCTTGCGCCGCTTCTCCCAGTAGGAAGCGTCCTTCTTTTCGTCGGAGATGAACTCCCGCTTGCGACGGCTGGACATGCTGTTCTTTGAGCCACCTTTGGTCTGGCGGCGCGGGACGTCATCGTCACCGGGTCTGGGAGACAGTGGCGGGAGGCTCTCGCTGTAGTTAGAGTATGTGTCTATGTCCAGGTCGTTGTTGTTGTTGGGAGATGCAAAGTGAAGATTCAGGCTTTCCATTGTTGAGTCCTTTTGACCAGATTGGTGATCTGGCATTAAGGCCAAATGGGGGTAAGGGAGAGGACTTATTTGTATTAACTTTCTCTTTAAGTCGCAGGATCTGCGAAAAACTCGGGGTGAGGTATTTGTGCTTCTCTAAGGCTGAACCTCATTGGTTAAATTATGTGACAAAGTTTTGTGAAATTTGAGTTTCACAGTAGGTTCTTCTATAATCGTTGAAGTCTCTAGGATGCAGAAGTGAAGTAGGTCAGTTGGTCTACTGGAAGACTTTTTCTTGTAGGCTGGGATCGCTCACGAGGAAACGCACTATAGAAAGAGAAAGAATAAGAGAGAGAACATTCATTAGTTACCATAAATACTATGCCTTCCCACTGTGACATACATTAGGCACTCAATGTTTTTCAATGTTACTGTACAATGGTGATGATCGAGACAGAACATACAGGCCTAGAAACTCATGATGTGATTAGTTCAGGGTATTCTTGAGTTCACATGACTTCATAACTGCAAATTTGACACTTGATCCAAACTGCAATGGATCTGCCATCACTCATACACTGGCATGTCACCATTTGCTTGTGCCCAGAAAGTATACGAGCTACTATGACATAATCATAACATTATGTAAGAAATGTTTCATCTTGGATTTGAATCTGAACATTCCTTTTATCACCTTTCACAATCCCTCATACTCAAAAGGACTTTACTTTGCTAGACGTAACCCTTATTGGAGTTCTGTGGAGGAGAAGGCGGGTGGGCCAGCCTGGGTGTATACAGAGAGGGAGGGTGAGTAGGGCAGCGGCACGACCGGTACCCTTTCCACTCCACTCACAGGAATATAGGTCAACTCTGCTCAGAGGGTGCTAGGCGGCAGGTAGCCTAGTGGTTAGAGCATTGGGCCAGTAAAAATCTTCCGTTCTGCCCCTGAACAAGGCAGTTCCCCGGAAGGCTGTCATTGCAAGTAAGAATTTGTTCTTAACTGACTTGCCTAGTTAAATAAAATAAAAAAATAGGCAGGTGGTGTGGGTAAGGGAGGTTCTGAGCTGCAGTGTCTAAAGCTCTCTCTGTACAGTGTTGTGTAACAGCGCTGCATCCAACAATCACATAAGAGGGCCAGTCTGACCTAGTGCCAGGGCTGCAGTTACTGAGCGATGGGCAATCAGGGAGGGAGAAAGGGAAGGAGGGCAAACCGTCTATGTATCGACCTCTAATAATGTCCCTCTATAACCTTTATCAGTTGCCAGGTGGGATATTTGTAAATGTAGCTATAAGGTCACATTGGTCTCTTATGGCACAATTGTCTGCAATAATCTATCAAAGAGGTCAACTCAAAGAAATACACCTCTGCAAATCACTAACTTAGTCTGTCTATGTGTCATAACAGTGGGCTGATGTCCCGAAGCTGACATATCACTTGTTATTCAAGTATGTATCGAGTGCATTCTGTGCCTCTACCGACGGGAAACATTGCTCAACATCCCCTTTTCTCACAAGTCACCAACATCGGTCGGTGGTGTTGCTGCATACGCAGTTCAGTTGACTCATATAGATGTTACATAACGTAAATGCGCTAATTCTAGATCTGTTGCGCTGATGATTCAGAGACATTCATTATGCATCACTTAACAGGGCACTGTGTGTCCTATCTAGATTTTCTATTTCTCCACCAGAAAAACAGATCTGTGAGGATTCAACGTAATAATCTATCTAGGTCATTACTGTGTTACAATTACTAGTTCATTCTTTTTTTCTGAAGCAACTCCCTGAGCCAACAAGACTGCATCAGTCAAAACATTGACAGAGTCCGTTGCCGTTTGTGATTCTGATAACAGATCAAACAGAACGCTGAGGTAATCATGATGGCCTGTTCTGATTGGTTGCTGTCTTATTGATTCAAATTTGAGTCAAACAGGAAAACCCGTAGATCAGTAACAGAAGCTTTTGGTCAGTTATTGTTTTCTTATCTCTTTTTTCTATAGATTCAATATTGTTTCTAATGTTAGGTATTTAATCTGTTCATTTCTGGTCTTTGCTACCACTATCAGGCTACCACCACTATATCTAACAATAGCTCAAGTAAGACTAAATAAGGTCTGGTTTTATTTTTGGGATCTAATCTAAAGCTGTCTCTACTCCATCTGTCACTGACACACTAACTGAACTCAGTACAAGTAGAGTACTTTCTAGCCACTTCATTTGGCTCTAGAGCTTGTCTGGGTTACACAACCTGACCTAGTATAAACCTCATCATAACAACCTGACCTAGTATCAACCTCATCATAACAACCTGACCTGGTATCAACCACATCATAACAACCTGACCTGGTATCAGCCTCATCATAACAACCTGACCTGGTATCAACCTCATCATAACAACCTGACCTGGTATCAGCCTCATCATAACAACCTGACCTGGTATCAGCCTCATCATAACAACCTGACCTAGTATAAACCTCATCATAACAACCTGACCTAGTATCAACCTCATCATAACAACCTGACCTGGTATCAACCACATCATAACAACCTGACCTGGTATCAGCCTCATCATAACAACCTGACCTGGTATCAACCTCATCATAACAACCTGACCTGGTATCAACCTCATCATAACAACCTGACCTGGTATCAGCCACATCATAACAACCTGACCTGGTATCAACCTCATCATAACAACCTGACCTGGTATCAACCTCATCATAACAACCTGACCTGGTATCAGCCTCATCATAACAACCTGACCTGGTATCAACCACATCATAACAACCTGACCTGGTATCAGCCTCATCATAACAACCTGACCTGGTATCAACCTCATCATAACAACCTGACCTGGTATAAACCTCATAACAATATAGATCTAGTCTCAACCACATCATAACAACCTGACCTGGTATCAGCCTCATCATAACAACCTGACCTGGTATCAGCCTCATCATAACAACCTGACCTGGTATCAACCACATCATAACAACCTGACCTAGTATCAACCTCATCATAACAACCTGACCTGGTATCAACCACATCATAACAACCTAGACCCTAGTCTCAACCTTGTCATAACAACCTGACCTAGTCTCAACCTCATAACAATATAGATCTAGTCTCAACCTCATCATAACAACTTGACCTAGCTTCAACCTCATCATAACAATCTAGAGTATGACCATTTTATTACATAATAATACTAGTTTACAGTATATCTTTCTCACAGTGGCAGCTCCCTTCCTCATTTCCTCATTTGCATAATAGTTTTAGTGGTTACACCTTCCAGGACACTTTTCTCTGTCTTTTTTTCACAGTGAGAGACAGACAGCTAGGAATTCCCTCCTATTTTGCTCTGCTCTTTCTTTCCCCTAAAGAATCACCACAGCCACCAGATGAGCCATCTCTTCCTCTGTCTCGGTTTTCACCCAGACACAATACTAGAGGGTGTAGTATGTTTTAAAAACAAAGTTGCGAGGGAAAACTGAAAACTAGAATGTCAGGAAGGTCACAATGTTTCCACTCGTCGATCAAAAGAAGGGAGAGAGCGCCATTCCGTGTCCCACTGACCTAAAAACGGAGCGCTGCGCATTTTCATCTGCCTCATTGATATACTACTGGTACTCCCTGTATATAGCTTCATTCTTGTGTATTTTATTCCTTGTGTTTTTTTTTTATTACTCTGCATCGTTGGGAAAGGGCTCATAAGTAAGCATTTCATGGTAAAGTTCTATCCGGCGCATGTGACAAAAAAACGTGATTTGATTTGAACAGAGCTTGCTCTCTGCCTTTGACTGCGTGCCATAAAATAGGTAAATAGAGCTGGAGAGGGAGGAAAATGGAGAGGGGGAGGGATTACAGTGCGCTCTAAAAATAGAGCGATAGAGAAGGGGTATTGGGGAGGAAGGCTGGCGAGAAAGGCTTAGATGAATTCAATTGGTGGACACGACATTAAAGGAATTTTACAGACACTGCGGTACGATGTAAAAAAAAACAATTTTTTAAAACTTGAATAGCCTACGTCAGCAGCGCAAAATCGGATTATAAAACCCCTGGTGATTGATACGCAACATTAATTCCTGGATACTCTATTTGACACCGGGAGGGGTCTCTATGCTACTCTATCTCTATGCAGACGATAAACAGCATGCATTTGTGAAATATATATATATATATATATATATTGACGTCAGAAGGCACACACCCATGTTCCATGTCAAAATCCGACAGAACATATTTCATAGAGCTGTGAGCGACCGGGCTGATGTGCTCGTGTTCTGAATGTCATTGTGACAAGTTTACAAAGCAGAGCTTGCTTAATGCTGAAATACTAGCCACACCTACAGGTTACACACTGGAGGTCAGGGTGAGTACATTTTAGAGGTTGAATTCTCTCTGTAATATTGCAGTAAATACTGGATGCTAAAGCCAAATTATCATTCCAAAGGGATAATACAAAGAAAAAAGCATTGAAGATTTTCAAAAGCCAGAATCTCCCTTGCTTCCCACACAATTATCAAGCTGTAGGAATGACTCACTCACAGCTAGTATTTCACCACCAGCGAGTTTAGCTGGGGGGAGATGTTAAAGACGGATGGGAAATGTTAGCACTGCCAAAGCCGTTCTCAGGCATTTCACCACCACCTTTGACCCCCGAAGGCAAGACTGAGTAATGCAAAGCATCTCTTTTCCCCTCCATCTCCAAGACATGATGAGCCACCCACATAAATGGACATGTGGTGGAGAGGCCGGTCAGGGCGCCTCCATTTTGGGTTCTGGCTTTGTCTTCTAAGAAAAGGCACCTAGAATCTAGGGAGACCTTCTAGGTCAACTCTGAGTTCTATTTAAGCATATCGTCCTCTCTGTCACATGGTCTTGGGGACTAGGCTGCCCCCCTTCTTTTCCATCTGCAACTAGGGAAATGCACTTTATTTATGTTCAATGTTCCTTATCAATGTCCATTTAGGATGTACTTATCATCATTTGAACAGGCCAATACGGTCCAATTGACCAATATAGATGGCACCAAACCTGTGCCAAACATCTCTAATCCCTCTACAACTTCCTACCCATAAAGATCTGTAATACTGTAACATGGACTTCTGCTCTCCATTCACTTGCAATAAAATGAGGGTGTTGTTTGCTAGGTGTAAGTCCAAGCATCCTTCAAGGTTATAGCCTAGATTAAAGTACCCTAAAAGTGACTTCACTATCGGGCAGCCAAAGTGTTCAGCTACTTCAGATTCCACAGAGGCTAAATCTAAGAGTGGCGTCAACTAAGTACTACGAACCCTCAGAACGTTTGCCTTCTAGTGTTTTTAGATATGGCCAGCTTGTACCAGGCAGGTACACACTTAATAAGAATTCTGTCAATGAGGCTGTGTGGCAAAGTCAAAGAAAAGCCCTCCTGATTATGTTTGATGTTACAGTGAACCGAGTTGTAGACCAAAATGTAGCTCTAGGTCTTTCCACACATCCTGCTTTCCCCCAGTCTGAGTTAGACTGGTTTGACCAATATTCAAATTGGGAAAGAAAGGCTGTTCTGTAAACAGACCAACTGGCAGCAGCCTAAAAAGCTCAGTGACTGCAGCTCTGCCGACTGAGGGGTTTCCCTCTATTGCATCATGTCCTGGAGTTGGACAACTCAACACACACAAGCCCTGTTTTTGGTTATTATTTTAATTACGCAATAGAGCTAGTCTCATTAAGATCCTATGGGAACAAGCAACTTTATACAGACTGCCGGAAAATACCAGAATTAAACCACCTGATATAATTGGTGTAATTACATCTAAATAGGATTTGAGTGTTTTGTTTTAGTACAGATTTCGCAAGAAATATATAAATAGAAAATATAGTTGTACTGACTGGGAGATGACTGTAAAGCAATCTGCTTAGGCTATGGGAAATCATGTACAGGCTAGTGATAAACATTAAACATATGGCCGGTGAAAACCTCAGGGCACAAGTCTTGATTGGCAACACCTGCTTTTACTTTGCAACAGGTCAATCAAATACAAATACCTCTAGATTACATTTTTTTTTAAATTAAAAATACATGTGATATTCCTAATTATTAAATATCAAGGCACATGCTTGCAGATCTTTGTCTATGAATTAATTCTGCAAACTTTCCCCCAGCCCTTATGAAAGACCATGATTCTATTCATTCTCCTCCTCTCATTCTACTGCGTAGCTTACTAGTGCATAGCTATTATGTCATATGCCATACCACCCCTCAGCCCCCCCCCCCCCCCAACTAAAAAAAACTCTATGGACTGCTTATAGATGTGTAATAACATGATTATAACTATCCTTTATGCCAAAATTCCATGACATCTAATTTTGACCAAATATTTATCACATAAAATGACTAATGGCATAGCATGGAGGCAAATGCAACTTATAGCTAGTAATCACTCTTGTTCCAAGTTCCAGAGAAAGGCGGCCGAACATCCTCGCCAGGCACATGGAATGTCTGAGGGTCTGACTTACAACACGACAAAAGGAGGTCACCGATAGGAACGAAATCAATAACTTGCCTGCACCAGTAGACCATTTATTGCACTGAAATAACAAAAAAAATGTTCTATTCGTTTTCAGTATACTTTGCCTATAATTAACCTACCTGTATATTATTAGACGTATCAACGCTATTAATGACAACTTCATATATAAAATATAGGTCACACACCTGCTATTTAGATTTAGCAACATGTCAATAAACCAAATATTTAAATAAATATGAAACAAATATTTTTAAGTAAAGAAAGAAAAAACATGTTTTAAACTACAATAACTCCAGACAATGCTCTTCACAGCAAGAGGCCAACCCCAAAAACGGTTTGATATTCCTATCTATTGCACAGTGGATTTACTACCCATCCATTGAACAAATACCATGAGGGAAAAACGCCCGACCTGACATTGAGCGCATTGAGCAATGTGAATCGGCTTCTTTTTACAACAGCATCCAGACTTTACAATACAATGCCTTGATTAAAACAGAGAATTTGCTAAGCTTGAGGAATATACAGTATGAATGAATAATTGGGAAAGGGAACTGGTTTAAAATAAACCACAATGACTACACATAACTCAAAGTCACACATACAGTGGCTGTCTACCGGTAGGGGCGAGTCGCCCGCATGTGAACAATACCCATACCTAAAAGCATAATGAGAATCTGAATCCGCAAGTGTTGCACTTTTAAACAAATATCAAATTCGAAATAATTCGTTATCCAGCATTCAAACCAATCGAACATTTACGCACAGAATTAAGCACATCAATAGGACTCCAACGCACCTTTTACGAACAAGTGACGTGTCTCCAGCAAAAAATGCACAATGCCGGACACAAAGCAATCGCCTTCCGCAGTTGAAGTTGGCTCGTATCCTCTATTTCTTTCAACAGAAATGGTCAAATAGCTAGATGTTTCAGTTGTCTGAGAGAATTTTAAAAAAGCGTTCGGGAGCAGCTCTAGCTCCTCTTACTTGCTCTGAGGTCAGTCTGTCTGGTTGTAGCTTACTAGAAGCAGTGTCTCCCCCTTTTGCATTGAGTCCTGACTGTTATGTTGGGCGCTTGCTCCAGTTTCTCTCCCTCTCCCCTCTAGAATGTGTGTTAGTGGGTCAGTGGTTGCGTAACAACTCATAGGCTGCCTCGTCACGTCTTTTTTGTTGGCGCGCGCGCTCCCTGTTTGCCCCACGGTACTGATCCCTATTGCTTCGACCTGATGCAACACAATTTGGCAGGATCGGGCCACCGGACCAGTGATATCTGAAGTGACTAGCGCCAGACAGAATTAGATTTCGGTCAAAGATTTGGTTAGGTTGCCCAAAGGGCGAGGTGAAGACAAATAGCCTAAAGCGTGTTTAGCCTACCTGTGCGTGTGTACACATTTTATTATACTTGTAAGTACCAAAGTCCTCACAAGAATAGTAAACCAACAAAAATTCAGAGAAGTGAGGCCATTTTGCTTTACTTGCAAAAATTGTATTTTAGGCTTAACAGTTAGAATTAGGATTCAGGTTTACATTTAGGGTTTGGGATTACTTTCAGGGTTAGCGGTTAGGGAAAATAGGATTTTTAATGGAAATCAATTGTTCATCCCCAAAAAGTCCTCACAAGGTGTGTGTGTGTGTGTGTTTGTGTGCAAGATACAAGATATAACATACCATATGTGATTGAAGTGGATCATTGCATTGTGTGTGTGTTATTATAGGTGTGTGCATAAAAGAGCCAGAATGGGGGCATAGAGAGAATTAACGCAAGGATGAGGTCATCAGCCTCATCACACAACTAAAATTACATCAGTTACAACCTGCTATTTAATTCAAGGTTGTGTTCCAAATGGCACCCTTTTTACCCCATAGGGCTCTGGTCAAAAAAGGTGCACTACATAGGGAACAGGGTGCATTGGGATGCAGCTGTCACATTCTTGAAAATGATCGGACCAAGGCGCAGCGTGAGTATAATTCCACATATTTATTTAAGTGAAACTAACAAAACAAACTAACAAAACTTACAAAGACCGTGAGGACGTAGTGCCCAAACACACTAACAATCAATCTCCCACAAAACACAGGTGGGGAAATAGCTACCTAAATATGATCCCCAATCAGAGGCAACGATAAACAGCTGCCTCTAATTGGGCACCATATTAGCACCAACATAGAAATAGACATACTAGATCACCCCCTAGTCACGCCCTGACCTATTACACCACAGAGAACCAAGGGCTCTCTATGGTCAGGGCGTGACAGCAGCCCAAGTCATTTTTCATAGCAAAAGCACTCAGGGCTGAGAGAGATATATTGTATAAGAAAAACAAAGTGTTTATCCCAATTCAGCTCGCGTCAATATACATTCAAACTAAACTCATCAATCACAATGGGCATGAGTGTTCAAATAAACCACTCTAGATAAAATAATGACATTAGTCAATAAATCGCTAACTTTGACCTATTAGGTGATGTGTTACATCTTAAACATGTATAATCCTCAAAATGATGCTTATAACCATATCATTAATCTGTTTTTATGTACATGCTTCCCCCCTTTTGAGGGTTATATATAGCATCACAAACTTCTACCTTTTTGAATATATACAGTTGAAGTCGGAAGTTTACACACAATTAGGCTGGACTCATTAAAACTCGTTTTTCAATCACTCCCCAAATTTCTTGTTAACAAACTATAGTTTTGGCAAGTCAGTTAGGACATCTACTTTGTGCATGACCCAAGTAATTTTTCCAACAATTGTTTACAGACAGATTATTTCATTTATAATTCACTGTATCACAATTCCAGTGGTTCAGAAGTTTACATACACTAAGTTGACTGTGCCTTTAAACAGCTTGGAAAATTCCAGAAAATGATGTCATGGCTTTAGAATCTTCTGATAGGCTAATTGACATAATTTGAGTCAATTGGAGGTGTACCTGTAGATGTATTTCAAGGCCTACCTTCAAACTCAGTGCCTCTTTGCTTGACATCATGGGAAAATCAAAAGAAATCAGCAAAGACCTCAGAAGAAAAATTGTAGACCTCCACAAGTCTGGTTCATCCTTGGGAGCAATTTCCAAATGCCTGAAGGTACCACGTTCATCTGTAAAAACAATAGTATGCAAGTATAAACACCATGGGACCACGCAGCCATCATACCGCTCAGGAAAGAGACGCGTTCTGTCTCCTAGAGATGAACGTACTTTGGTGCGAAAAGTGCAAATCAATCCCAGAACAACAGCAAAGGACCTTGTGAAGATGCTGGAGGAAACAGGTACAAAAGTATCTATATCCACAGTAAAACGAGTCCTATATCGACATAACCCGAAAGGCCGCTCAGCAAGGAAGAAGCCACTGCTCCAAAACCGTCATAAAAAAGCCAGACTACAGTTTACAACTGCACATGGGGACAAAGATCGTACTTTTTGGAGAAATGTCCTCTGGTCTGATGAAACAAAAATAGAACTGTTTGGCCATAATGACCATTGTTGTGTTTGGAGGAAAAAGGGGGAGGCTTGCAAGCCGAAGAACACCATCCCAACCGTGAAGGACAGGGGTGGCAGCATCATGTTGTGGGGGTGCTTTGCTGCAGGAGGGACTGGTGCACTTCACAAAATAGATGGCATCATGAGGCGGGAAAAGTATGTGGCTATATTGAATCAACATCTCAAGACATCAGTCAGGAAGTTAAAACTTGGTCGCAAATGGGTATATATACACTGCTCAAAAAAATAAAGGGAACACTTAAACAACACAATGTAACTCCAAGTCAATCACACTTCTGTGAAATCAAACTGTCCACTTAGGAAGCAACACTGATTGACAATACATTTCACATGCTGTTGTGCAAATGGAATAGACAACAGGTGGAAATTATAGGCAATTAGCAAGACACCCCCAATAAAGGAGTGGTTCTGCAGGTGGGGACCACAGACCACTTCTCAGTTCCTATGCTTCCAGGCTGATGTTTTGGTCACTTTTGAATGCTGGCGGTGTTTTCACTCTAGTGGTAGCATGAGACGGAGTCTACAACCCACACAAGTGGCTCAGGTAGTGCAGCTCATCCAGGATGGCACATCAATGCGAGCTGTGGCAAGAAGGTTTGCTGTGTCTGTCAGCGTAGTGTCCAGAGCATGGAGGCGCTACCAGGAGACAGGCCAGTACATCAGGAGACGTGGAGAAGGTCGTAGGAGGGCAACAACCCAGCAGCAGGACCGCTACCTCCACCTTTGTGCAAGGAGGAGCAGGAGGAGCACTGCCAGAGCCCTGCAAAATGACCTCCAGCAGGCCACAAATGTGCATGTGTCTGCTCAAACGGTCAGAAACAGACTCCATGAGGGTGGTATGAGGGCCCGACGTCCACAGGTGGGGGTTGTGCTTACAGCCCAACACCGTGCAGGACGTTTGGCATTTGCCAGAGAACACCAAGATTGGCAAATTCGCCACTGGCACCCTGTGCTCTTCACAGATGAAAGCAGGTTCACACTGAGCACGTGACAGACGTGACAGAGTCTGGAGACACCGTGGAGAACGTTCTGCTGCCTGGAACATCCTCCAGCATGACCGGTTTGGCGGTGGGTCAGTCATGGTGTGGGGTGGCATTTCTTTGGGGGGCCGCACAGCCCTCCATGTGCTCGCCAGAGGTAGCCTGACTGCCATTAGGTACCGAGATGAGATCCTCAGACCCTTTGTGAGACCATATGCTGGTGCGGTTGGCCCTGGGTTCCTCCTAATGCAAGACAATGCTAGACCTCATGTGGCTGGAGTGTGTCAGCAGTTCCTGCAAGAGGAAGGCATTGATGCTATGGACTGGCCCGCCCGTTCCCCAGACCTGAATCCAATTGAGCACATCTGGGACATCATGTCTCGCTCCATCCACCAACGCCACGTTGCACCACAGACTGTCCAGGAGTTGGCGGATGCTTTAGTCCAGGTCTGGGAGGAGATCCCTCAGGAGACCATCCGCCACCTCATCAGGAGCATGCCCAGGCGTTGTAGGGAGGTCATACAGGCACGTGGAGGCCACACACACTACTGAGCCTCATTTTGACTTGTTTTAAGGACATTACATCAAAGTTGGATCAGCCTGTATTGTGGTTTTCCACTTTAATTTTGAGTGTGACTCCAAATCCAGACCTCCATGGGTTGATAAATTGGATTTCCATTGATTATTTTTATGTGATTTTGTTGTCAGTACATTCAACTATGTAAAGAAAAAGGTATTTAATAAGATGATTTCTTTCATTCAGATCTAGGATGTGTTGTTTAAGTGTTCCCTTTATTTTTTTGAGCAGTATATATATATATACACACATTTGAAGTCAGAAGTTTACATACACCTTAGCCAAATACATTTAAACTCAGTTTTTCACAATTGCTGACATTTAATCCTAGTAAAAATTCCCTGTTTTAGGTCAGCTAGGATCACCACTTTATTTTAAGAATGTGAAATGTCAAAATAATAGTAGTTTATTTCTTTCATCACATTCCCAGTGGGTCAGAAGTTTACATACACTCAATTAGTATTTGGTAGCATTGCCTTTAAATTGTTCAACTTGGGTCAAACGTTTTGGGTAGGCTTCCACAAGCCTCCCACAATAAATTGGGTGAATTTTGGCCCATTCCTCATGACAGAGCTGGTGTAACTTAGTCAGGTTTGTAGACCTCCTTGCTCGCACACACTTTTCCAGTTCTGCCCACAAATTCTCTATAGGGTTGAGGTCAGGGCTTTGTGATGGCCACTCCAACACCTTGACTTTGTTGTCCTTAAGCCATTTTGCCACAACTTTGGAAGTATGCTGGGATCATTGTCCATTTGAGATCCCTTAAGCTCGAATCCCGTTACCGTGATAGATTTGACAACATCCGGTGAAATTGCAGAGCGCCAAATTCAAACTACAGAAATATAAATATTTAACATTCATCTAAATACAAGTGTAATACATCAAAATAAAGCTTAACTTCTTGTTAATCCAGCCGCTGTGTCAGATTTCAAAAAGGCTTTACGGCGAAAGCACACCATGCGATTATCTGAGGACAGCGCCCCGCATACAAAAACATGAAAACCATTTTTCAACCAGGCAGGTGCGACACGAAAGTCAGAAATAGCGATATAATAAATGCCTTACCTTTGAAGATCTTCATCTTTTTGCAATCCCAAATGTCTCAGTGACACAATGAATAGTCGTTTTGTTCGATAAATTCCTTCTTTATATCCCCAAAATGTCAATTTATTTGGCGCGTTTGATTCAGAAATACACCGGTTCCAACTCGCCCAACATGACTATAAAGTATCTAATAAGTTACCTGTAAACTTGGTCCAAACATTTCAAACCTCAGGTACCCTGAAATGTAAATAATCGATACAATTTAAGACCGGATAAACTGTTTCTAATACCGGAGAAAAATTATGAGGAGCGCGCTCCTGTTTACTCGCACCAAAAGACTTGAGTCCATCTGAGTGACACATGGAAAGAATAGGACTACTTGTTCATTTCTCAAAAGAAAAACATCAAACAATTTCTAAAGACTGTTGACATCTAGTGGAAGCCATAGGAACTGCAATCTGGGTCCTAATAAATCAGGTTTCCCATAGAAAGCATTAGAAAACACAATGACCTCCAAAAATGTTTTCCCTGGATGGATTGTGCTCAGGGTTTCGCCTGCCAAATCAGTTCTGTTATACTCACAGACATTATTTTAACAGTTGTAGAAACTTTAGAGTGTGTTCTATCCACTACCACCATGCATACGCATACCCTAGCTTCTGGGCCTGAGTAACAGGCAGTTTACTTTGGGCACGCTTTTCATCTGGACGTGAAAATACTGCCCCCTAGCTTAAATCCCCGTCAATCAGTGAAGATGAAAGGGAGGAGACAGGTTAAGAAGGATTTTTAAGCATTGAGAGAATTGAGACATGGATTGTGTATGAGTTCCATTCAGAGGGTGAATGGGCAAGACAAAATATTTAAGTGCCTTTTAAATGGGGTATGGTAGTAGGTGCCAGGCGCACTTGTTTGAAAGTGTCAAGAACTGCAACGCTGCTGGGTTTTCATGCTCAACAGTTTCTCTTGTGTATCAAGGAAGGTGTTCCTAATGTTTTGTACACTCAATGTAGATTTGAATCGCAAGGACACTCATTTGGATTACATAGGGAACATAACGATTGAGCCCTGAAGCTCCGTTTTATGTCGTAACGATTGAGCCCTGAAGCTCCGTTTTATGTCATAAGAGAAGCTGTTTCCAAGGAGATTTTTGTAACAACATCAAGAGTCTCTCTGGATGTCCGTGGTGATAGATAACTATAGTCAAGGACAGCTTCAGTTATTCTATTGGCGCTCTGAATGGGTTTTTATTCTCGGTCCATAGTGTTTTCTCTATTGTATCATAGAGCAGGCCTGCCATTCACAATGACCTTGGAGATAAGAAAATAACAGCCACTGGCGAAAGCAATGATGTTGTTTTCAATGGAAGAAGGTTATCACACATTCAATAGAAGTGGTTATTCTCTCACATTTTCTCTAATACAATACTGCTGTCCCTTTCATCTCCCATTTCAGAGTTATAAAAATGGGGGAAAATCGAATTACTTCTTATCATATTGCCTTTAAGCATTTTTGGATATATGGAATTTGTAAACTAACCTGTTGCACTACAAGGGTGAAAGACACATGAACACAAAGAAATCCTGTTCTCCATAGACATCAAACATCAAATACTTATTTATGCTTATTACTTGATCCCTATCACACACACACACACACACACACACACACACACACACACACACACACACACACACACACACACACACACACACACACACACACACACACACACGTCATTCTTCAATCTAATGGTAATCTCTTCATTGCCTCCAATAAACCTTCGACAAGTAGTGTTGAGGAGAGTTTCTATCTCTGTAAGACAAAAGAGGAAAGGCCATAAAGCGTGAATAGTATCGTTATCAGTGTCAGTAGAGTGTTTAACCCGTTGAACTTTATGGACTATAACATTGGTCAGCTCATCATTTACTCCTACGTCCTCTGCGCTGGTTAGTCATCTCTCTTATTAACCCTACGCACACAGAGAAGAGAGAAGGGTATCTTACAGTAGATCTGACTCTATACTCCAATATCCAGTTGGAATCCATTCAATTCCAATGCCAATTCAAATGCTTTTTCTTGCCACTTTTTTAGTGTGCATATGTTCATTAAAACTTTTTTTTCACAATGTTACATAATTGCTTTTACATATGTCATGGAGAAGCCCCTTTGGCCACATGGAATAGAGGAATCAATTGGAAAGGATTAAGAAAGAACAGATTCATATACATCCCTTCTTCCACTCCCCTTTTCTTCCATTCCCCTCTCTCCTTCCATCCCCCTCTCCTTCTCTCTCCCTCTCCTTCCCGCCCCCTCTCTTTGTTACCACACCACCGTCAGTCAGACAATCTTGGGGAGACGTTGACCTTAAACTTGGTAGCTCCTACCCCCTCTACTCCGACAACAACCACCCAACCCCCAACGCACTCCCCCCAGAGCTGCGTCTGCTGCACAGTGTTCCCTTGGCAACCGTCATAGCCAGCGTCTGCCTAGCAACCAGCAACCAGACTGTCTTTATGGTCTATGGATTATAGGAATGGGGGTTGGTTGTAGACTAGACTAGAGGGAGGGGAGTTGGGGACTGGGGTAGTGTAGACAAAACAACTGATGTGTATCTATTGGGCTATTCAGTGTTATTGTTAGGCAGGCGGGGAGGAGACAGACAGAGGTAGACTCAGTGAACTGGGGGGTTACCATGTATGGAGTCCATGCCTGTCAAAAACAATATCTGGGGTGTCTCACTCACACTCTCCATGTTATCACCAGTTATCTCACACTCATTTTTTTTAAAGAGTGAAAAGGAAAGATGAGAGAAAAAGAACCAGAATATAAACATAATAAACCTATGCCAGGAAATACGTTAAATACGTACGAAATACGTTAAATACGTCTAAGTAACCAGGCTCACTACTGGAACGATAAGTACTGGTGTAGCATGAGGCATGTGTTCTGACAAATACACTGTAGAGAGTCTACTACTGGAACGATAAGGACTGGTGTAGCATGAGGCATGTGTTCTGACAAATACACTGTAGAGAGTCTACTACTGGAACGATAAGGACTGGTGTAGCATGAGGCATGTGCTCTGACAAATACACTGTAGAGAGTCTACTACTGGAACGATAAGGACTGGTGTAGCATGAGGCATGTGTTCTGACAAATACACTGTAGAGAGTCTACTACTGGAACGATAGGGACTGGTGTAGCATGAGGCATGTGCTCTGACAAATACACTGTAGAGAGTCTACTACTGGAACGATAAGGACTGGTGTAGCATGAGGCATGTGCTCTGACAAATACACTGTAGAGAGTCTACTACTGGAACGATAAGGACTGGTGTAGCATGAGGCATGTGCTCTGACAAAAACACTGTAGAGAGTCTACTACTGGAACGATAGGGACTGGTGTAGCATGAGGCATGTGCTCTGACAAATACACTGTAGAGAGTCTACTACTGGAACGATAAGGACTGGTGTAGCATGAGGCATGTGCTCTGACAAATACACTGTAGAGAGTCTACTACTGGAACGATAAGGACTGGTGTAGCATGAGGCATGTGCTCTGACAAAAACACTGTAGAGAGTCTACTACTGGAACGATAAGGACTGGTGTAGCATGAGGCATGTGTTCTGACAAATACACTGTAGAGAGTCTACTACTGGAACGATAAGGACTGGTGTAGCATGAGGCATGTGCTCTGACAAATACACTGTAGAGAGTCTACTACTGGAACGATAAGGACTGGTGTAGCATGAGGCATGTGCTCTGACAAATACACTGTAGAGAGTCTACTACTGGAACGATAAGGACTGGTGTAGCATGAGGCATGTGCTCTGACAAACCACTGTAGAGAGTCTACTACTGGAATGATAAGGACTGGTGTAGCATGAGGCATGTGTTCTGACAAATACACTGTAGAGAGTCTACTACTGGAACGATACTGACTGGTGTAGCATGAGGCATGTGCTCTGACAAATACACTGTAGAGAGACTACTACTGGAACGATAAGGACTGGTGTAGCATGAGGCATGTGCTCTGACAAACCACTGTAGAGAGTCTACTACTGGAACGATAAGGACTGGTGTAGCATGAGGCATGTGCTCTGACAAACCACTGTAGAGAGTCTACTACTGGAACGATAAGGACTGGTGTAGCATGAGGCATGTGCTCTGACAAATACACTGTAGAGAGACTACTACTCGATTTGAGAACCTCAATGGATATTTCTGCTGTCGGTGAAGCGTTCAGCTACAGAGAGTGCCAGATGCCACCTGGTGTTGGGTTTCGATCATTGAAGAACAACAGCTTCCAGACCTGTTCTGTATGTATCTCTGAATATCACCGAGCCAGTGGTGAACAGTTAGCATCTCTTACTCTATACGAAGTGTATAGTCTTCTACACTATCTTCATATCTCCTGTGTTAGTGTCTCTCCCCCTCCCTCCTTTGACCTCCCTACTTCTATCTACTCTTCTTCTCTCTCTACCCCTCCTTTCCTCTCCTTCTTTCGTCTCTAAGTCTTTCTTTCTCTCCGTCCCATTCATATTCAGGTCCAGAAGTGCGTCCTGACATGGGCCAATCAATATCCTGTCCTCTCCTTGAAGCTTAAAATAACTTCTCCTCCTGCTGCTGCTGACGTTGTCTCTCTCTCTCTGTGTGTGTGTGTGTGTGTGTGTGTGATGCTACTGCTGACGTGGTACGTATGAGTCACTCAGAGACCCACTCTCTCCCCCCATCCCATGACTGAACAGAGAGGGAGGCCTAGATTATGCCCAAATCTCCATTTTTATCCATTTTATTATATTTTATTGTAACACATTTGCACTGTCCGTACTTTACCTTCATGTAAATATTGTAGAGATGCATTGTATCTACAGAACCCCTCCTTTTCCCCCCTTTAACGCCTTGCTCTGTTCAGCTGTGTGCACTGCTGTGTCGTGCTAGTGAACCTTAGGCCATCACAGAGCTGCAGAGAGTGAGGGAGGGTAGAGAGGGATGGGAATGGAGGGAGGAGAGGGAGGTAGTGAGAGAGTACGTAAGAAGAGAGAGAGCGAGGGGGGGATAGAGAGGAGGGAGGTAAAGAGAGGTAGAGGGAGAAAGAAATCACCCGTTCATCGTTGGTGAGAGAGAGAGAGAGAGAGAGAGAGAGAGAGAGAGAGAGAGAGAGAGAGAGAGAAAGACAAGAGACAGAGAGCGAGAGAGATGCAAGGCCTCTGTAGCTCACTGGGGACCCTGCCTGTCTCATTAGGTTCAAGCACGCAAACAGTAGTGTATATATAGAGGGTTGGAAAAGAGCACAATTATAGTCTATCACTGATGCAGAAAACACGAGCTGGGTGGGAAGGCTGCTATATATATTCATAGTGGATGAGGATATTTCCCTCCATTACAATGTAAAGCACTTAAACAATTCAGGTGGAAAGGTGGTCTGTGTATACTGTCAATCCATTTAGATCAGCTGTTAGTGATGTATTTTGTGTTGGTGGATCTTTATAATGCATGCTTTTAGCACAGTAGAAACACATTGGTTTGTTCAGGAATACATCATGTTTGTTTTTTACTCTCTATCTCGATCCCTCATATGACTCAGCGGAGACTACTCGTCATGTGCTGCGAGAACACTTCATATGAGCGTGTGGGGTCGTAACCTCGTGTACAAGGCTACTAGTAACTTCAGACTCCCTGCATTTCTAAGAGAATAGTGGATGTGAGACTAGCGGTGTAAGACACACGTAATAAAGTATCATAAATGTGTATTAGTCAGGTAATAGAAACTCATAGACACAAAACACTGATTAAGAAAAACGGTTTATTTATTTACGTAAATGTACAGTATGAAAGAATATGTACATAGAATCTGTTATTTTTCTATTTTTTAGCCAAACCGTTTAAGTCAAACTGTGTAGAAACAAATCGAGGTGAGGAATACCATGTCCTACAGCAGCAGGATAATCAGACATGTAAAGTAATAATGCAAACAGAATGGGTTTACAAATGATCTATCTATGACATCAGTGTGTGTACCGCTGCATGTACTCGTGTTTACCAGTGTAATCCAGTGTTTTAAGACCTGTTCAATAAAAGTCTCTAAAGAAAGAATGTGAAACTATATCAAAGAAACAGGACAGATCAGTGTACAAAAAAAAGAGTATTTCAGATATCATACAAAAAGAATGAAAATGTATGCACTCACTACTGTAAGTCGCCCTGGATAAGAGTGTCTGCTAAATTACTAAAAATATAAATACAAAAATGTATATCATATAAGTTACCCATAAATGCTGTTTTATAGTACTTTAAATCAAACAGAGTATCCTGAAGTATTGCTTTCGACTGCTGATTGCTATTGTAACTGGTATTTCCTGTGCTGGTGTGCTTTTATAGTGGTGAAGGCCACTGTATCGTAGTATCTGGAGAATGTGTTATTGAAGTAGGTTTCAGGTTGTCATATGGTTCGCTCAGCTTCATCACAGTTGATGTAGCTGTTTGCTTGAGCTCAATGGGGTGGCAGGTAGCTTAGTATTTAGAGCGTTGGCCAGTAACCGAAAGGTTGCTAGATTGAATCCCCGAGCTGACAAGGTAAAAAATCTGTTGTTCTGCCCCTGAACAAGGCAGTTAACTCACCGTTCCTAGGCCGTCATTGTAAATACGAATTTGTTTTTAACTGACTTGCCTAGGTCAAATAAAAATGGGCAGTGCTGTGCCCTGTGAGTCAAGTTCAGCTGAGACACAGTGAAAGTGTCCTGTGAGAGTCAATGTTCAGGTTGAAGTGAATGTAACTTTCTTTGAGTCTATACCCCTTTCTCCCCTTCTCTCTGTTGCTCTTCTCTGTATGTAAATGTAAAAAATGTGTGTAAGGTGAGGCTGTGAGTGTGTTCAAGCTGACCTCAGACCAGTTTGGAGAGCAGCTGCTGAGAGAACAGCTTCTTGAGCTGGGCCACCTCCTGCGATAGAGAACTGAGCTGGGATTTGAGGGCGCCATTCTCCACCACATACTGGGAGTCTGTGGTAGTGGTGGGGCTGTGTGGAGACCCTCCAGAGAGGGAGTAGTGGTGCTGCTGATCATGCCCAGCACGGGCCTCCTCCCTGGGCCATGCAGCCTGGCCCTCTCCCCTATGACTGTACCGTCCAGCCTGGCTCCTCTGGATGTTTGGTCCGACTGTAGCTACGGGGCAAGGGTGTTTACTATTAGGGGACCTTGCTGGTATCTCCCCACCTTCGCTACCTCCACCGGGGGTTTTGAAGCGCAGTTTGTGTGGTAGGCTAGAGTCCTGCCTGCCGTGGTACTGTCCTTCTGCCTCCAGGGAGGCGCGAGGCTCATAACGCCCCTGTTCCTCTACCGTTCTGGGGGAAGTTCGGCTGTGGTCCCCTAGTCCATCGTCAAAGAACACAGGGCTGCCGATGTTGGAGCTTCCAGGGGAGAAACCAGAGTCCTTGGATATACTACTGCCCACATCACGCCCTGCTGGCAGCCCAGTTCCCCTCACCTCGTATGAGGATGAGTGGTGGGGATGGTGGGAGGTGGTGGCGGCGGTGTTATTGGGGTAGGAACCATCATCGTGGGGTAGGTAGTACCTCGGTTCAAGATGGTTGGGTGGAGGCACGGACAGCGGCATTATGGCTATGTCGGAGGTGTCCTTGACTAGGCCAAAGCGGAACTTGAAGGCCAGGAGTTCGGCCCTTAGCCGGGCGTTCTCCTCCAACAACCCCAGAACCCTCGTCTCCAGGACCATGTCATTGGCACGTCGTTTCTCACGCGACCGTTTCGCCGCCTCGTTGTTCTTCTTCCTCTTATCCCAGTAGCCGTCGTCCTTCTTCTCATCGGGAGTGAACTCGCGTTTGCGGCGCAGAGCACTGTTGCCATCGTCAAAGTCATCCTCACCGTCATTGTTAGAGATAGCATTAGCGTTAGCATGGTTAGCGGTGGCGGCTAGGCTTTCTTTCCGCTTCAGGGCAGAGGTGCAGCCCAGGAGGGAACGGGCTAGCTGGCTGCTGGAGGTCAGGATGGAGACCGCCTCGTCAGTGAAGGACATTGCCTCGCTCAGAGGCCTCGGGTCCAGGCCTTCCAGTCCCAACAGATGGGAGGGACCACAAGACAGATCCTGGAGGACGCTACTGGTGGGTCTAGTATGGTATTTCATGCTTGTATAGCCCTGGTGTGATAGGGTAATTGCCAAACTCATAGATTGTGTGCTTGAGTTTCGTTTAATAGCTCACTTTAGAAATACGCTCTCTGGTTGTTTTGATAATGATGCTGGCTCGAGTGGCTGTGATCACGTTGCAATGCCACCATCTAGTGGACAGAGAGAGAAAAGGCAGCGAGGAGGTTAATGAGATTTGAGTAAACCTTATGTAAGTTCAACACAATGTTATATCATTCTGTCACAGCTCCAAACATTCCTGTAGTGTACAGTGTACTGAACAGATGCACATAGATGGTTAACACGCAAATATTTGTCATTATGAAAAACATCCCTAGGCCAATTCCATTTTGCGACATGCTAGAAGGATATCAGCAAGTTGAGGATGGAAGTAAGCTGCTCATTTGTGAAGAATATTCTATCCTATACTATTCTATTATTTCTATGTTGACTATACAGTTATATGCAATACATTCCTGAATGTTTTATTGGGATGAGGGAATTTTCAAAGAATGTCAAACACAAGGCTACTCGCCTATAATAAAGCCTATAATAAAGCGTCTATAGGCTATAACAGAGGTTGTGTAAAGGAATCCAGTGAACTTTCTGTCTATTCAACAGTACGCTGAATACTGTAGTTTTCACAGCAACAGTCTTTAACAACTATTTGCTCCCACACACAGTCTGAACAAGTTTAATTAAGTGCACCCACCGAGAAGGCAGCCGCGAGGCTTGTCATCATTCCCTCGCGTTACGCAACGTTACAGACATGCACTTATGCATGATTTGACCCGGTGTCCCTGAGAAACAGCACTGGCGGATGAAGAACCGCGGCAGCATGCGCAGGGTAACTGAGAATCGAACAAGGGAGTCGATAAACTTGATCTGGTTTTGATATGCTGCATAGTGCCTAGTCCTAACTTTAGACTACATTTCTTTATCAACCACTTTTTATATTTTCCCTATCCACCTTAAATAACTCGTTCAGCACCACACACAATACAATTATTAAAAAACACATTTTAGTCACATTTCTATATAGCATAATACATCCACATTTTCTTTTCCATTTGAGATGAGGTTACCTGTCAGTGAAATAGCCAGATGAAGTTCCTCTTCTTCATGTAAATCTCCTCCAAAGTGCTTCAAAGTGGTCTGAAATGGCCACAATGTTATTAGAAAGACTGCATATGCTCAATAGATTGGATGATAGGGCGCGTCTCTCCCAGTTCGCTTCGCGCTTGTTTCTGCTCAGCGAACACTGCCGCTACTCATATTTGTTTCTTCACCCAGTATAGGTTCAACTAGGTTTGTCTCCTTACCTCGCCTGAACCCGCGTCCTCAGCCTATATAATAGAACCACCACCAATGGAACGCAAAGCCGCCTCCTCCTCGGCCTGGAAGCCAATGCGCCATTCAGTCACAGCAGAGCGAGCCTATCCGCTTTCAGCTGCTACGCGTCACACACTATTTTTCTCACCCCAATCCACCTCTCTCTCTCTCTCTCTCTCTCTCTCTCTCTCTCTCTCTCTCTCTCTCTCTCTCTCTCTCTCTCTCTCTCTCTCTCTCTCTGCTCTCTCTCGTCTCTCTCTCTCTCTCTCTCTCTCTTTCTCTGATTTTCAACCATGTTTTCAACATCTTTGATCATATTACTGTATGTTAATGTCTCCAAATAAGTTGCAAATCCAGTCCACCATCTCTCCAAATATCCTTTTGCAAGACATTGACTGATAATAGGGGTTGGATTCTGGTTTTACAGATACAGATGTCTCATGATGTCTCATGCTGTCTGTCCATACACCTCCAATCCCTCATGTTGATTGACCTGAGAGCTCTCTCCTGAACTGGGATACCCACTGACTCAGTGCTCAACTGGACTTGACATTTATCCATCCATCCATGGAATTCACCTCCATGTGTAATACACGGAGCATATCTTACTAGCACTGATTTGAATGATAGCTGCTTTATTGAGGAAAGTTTACTTGCAACCTTAGTTGAATGCACTGACTGTGAGTATATCTGGATACATGATACATGACCAAAATATGTACAGATATGATTAAAGCAAAAGTTAAATTACTATTTGTTATATATTTGTACAGTTTATGTTATGATTGGAGTTTACTTTTACATGTACCAGGAATTTGACCTGTTGCCAGAATTGAAATCAAGTTAAATCAAATGTTATTGGTCACATACACATATTTAGCAGATGTTATTGCGGGTGTAGCGAAATGCTTGTGTTCCTAGCTCCAACAGTGCAGTAGTATCTAACAATTCACAACCATACACACAAATCTAAAAGTAAAATGATTGAATTAAGAAATATATAAATATTAGGACGGGCATTTTAATATTAGGGCGAGCAAATATACAGACAGAATATACAGACAGAATGTAGACAGAGGAATTTACACATAGTCTATATACAGTACACACACAATACAGATACAGTAAACACCGAACAACACTTAATATTAATATTAATAATAATAACAGAGTATGTAAAATGGGTTCAATTGGGGTTATAACAGATTTCCAATGCGGTCTATAACCTTCATGTCTTGGGATCACCATTCCCATTAGGCTGGCTAGTCTGAAAGGTGATTTTTGAATTGGACCAAAGGCAACACAGGCTAGTAAGGATCCGCCCCTTTTTTTACATTTTCGCCTAAAATGACATACCCAAATCTAACTGCCTGTAGCTCATGCCCTGAAGCAAGGACATGCATATTCTTGGTACCATTTAAAAGGGAATACTTTGAAGTTTGTGGAAATGTGAAAGGAATGTAGGAGAATATAACACAATAGATCTGGTAAAAGATAATACGAAGAAAAAAAACAACCGTTATTTTGTATTTTTTTGTACCATCATCTTTGAAATGCAAGAGAAAGGCCATAACGAACTATTCTAGTCCAGGTGCAATTTAGAGTTTGGCCACTAGATGGCAGTAGTGTATGTGCAAAGTTTTAGACTGATCCAGTGAACCATTGCATTTCTGTTCAGAATTTTGTATCAAGACTGCCCAAATGTGCCTAATTTGTTTATTAATAACTTTTCATGTTCAAAATTGTGCAATCTCCTCAAACAATAGCATGGTATTCGTTCACTGTAATAGCTACTGTAAATGGTACAGTGCAGTTAGATTAACAAGAACTTAAGCTTTCTGCCAATATCAGATATGTCGATGTCCTGGGAAATGTTCTTGTTACTTACAACCTCATGCTAATTGCATTAGCCTACATTAGCTCAACTGTCCCGTGGAAGGGACACCGATCCCGAAGAAGCAAGCCTACCTACTTAGGAGGCCCGCTGACGTAGGCAGCCATACCAAACACAACATATCATACTAATTACGTCTATTCTGAGAGTTCAGGCTGACATTTATAGTACATAAGCATTTAGTACATAGTACCGATATTATCATTTTTTGCCCATCATGTTCAAATCATCTATAAGTGACTTTGAAATACATTCAGATGATTTAGACATTATGCACAAAAAAATGATATCGGTACCATGACATGAATGGAATTTGTGCCACTGATGCTAAAACATTAGCATTTGGAAAATGGTGCCAGGGAAATAAAACCAAAGCAGGCTGCACTGAACTGTGTCATTACGCACACCTGGTCCCAATTCCTCACTGATTGTGTTTGTATAAATGTGCCCTTTGTTTCCTCATTGGGCTGTTGATTATTGTTCCCATGTCCGTTGGTCGTGTGAGTACCTATGCATTGTCTCAGCCTGTGCTGCGTGTTTTGTGTATTATGGGTCTCGTCCCGTGTCGTTCTTAAAGGTTTACCCTCGCTCTTTTGTTTGGGCACATCCCAGTGTTTTGGGTGTATTAAAAACCCAGATGATGTATTCCAGTGCCTGTTTCCAAATCCTTTACACCAGCATGACACAAATGTACATTTACTATGTTACGTCTATTCTGAGAGGCCAGGCTGACATGTATAGTACATAAGCATTTAGTACATTTGTAGTACATATGAATTGGAGGGGAACAAATGTACATTTACTATGTCTATGGTGTCGCTATAGGTTTGAATCCAGCTTACTGTCCTTTGACACAACCTCTTTCCATCTTTCCCCAGTGTCATCCTCTCTCTATCTGTACAATAAAATCAGAAAATATTTCCCAAAGAAATTGCTGAACTTAGCTGAACTTTCACAACTAAGCTACTTTGTGTTGTTAAGCAGCCTATAATCCTTCCTTCCATGAATTCACTTTCATAAAAAGTACACAGGCATGTATAATACATACAGTACACGTAAAAAGTTTGGACACACCACCTCATTCAAGGGTTTTTCTTTATTTTTACTACTTTCTATATTGTTTCTACAAACTATGAAATCACACATGGAATAATGTAGTAACCAAAAAAGTGTTAATTAAATCAAAACATATTTTATTTTCTTCAAAGTAGCCACCCTTTGCTTAGAGACAGCTTTGCACACTCTTGGCATTCTCTCAACCAGCTTCACATGGAATTCTTTTCCAACAGTCTTCAAGGAGTTCCCAAATATGCTGAGCACCTGTTGGCTGCTTTTCCTTCACTCTGTGGTCCAACTCATCCCAAACCATCTCAACTGGGTTGAGGTCAGGTGATTGTGGGGGCCAGGTCATCTGATGCAGCACTCCATCACTCTCCTGCATGGTCAAATTGCCCTTACACAGCCTAGAGGTGTGTTGGGTCATTGTCCTGTTGAAAAACAAATGATAGTTCCACTAAGCGAAAACCAGATGGGATGGCGTATCGCTGCAGATTGCGGTGGTAGCCAGGCTGGTTAATTGTGCCTTGAATTCTAAATGAATCACAGTGTCACCAGCAAAGCACCCCCACACCATCAGACCTGCGGAGGTCATGTGTTTACCGAGTCCTTTTCTCTCACAAAGACATGGCAGTTGGAACCAAAAATCTCAAATTTGGACTCATCAGACCAAAGGACAGATTTCCACCAGTCTAATGTCCATTGCTCGTGTTTCTTGGTCCAAGCAAGTCTCTTCTTATTGGTGTCCTTTAGTAGTGGATTATTTGCAGCAATTTGACTATGAAGGCCTGATTTACGTACGACGAACTGGGGCCCATGATCTGAGACAATGTCCTGGGGAAGTACGTGTATGGATAAACATGATATCAGGGGTCTTTTTTGCTGAGGGCAACTTGGGTAAGGCGAAGAAATGGTTTCTTGTCCTCCTCGTGCCGCTGTGAAAGGACTGCGCCTGCTCTGGGGTCCGAGGTGTCCACCTCCACCACAAAGGGACGAGTCGGATCAGGATGAACGAGGATGGATCTAGAGGTGAAACATCCCTTGAACTCCATGTATGCCCTGTCAGCCTCGGGGGTCCAGCAAAAACGGGGTCAGTTGGCGACCGCCTCAATCATTACTGGGTCCATTTGGATGCCTGCGGTAGACATAATGTGACCCAGGAAGGAAACCGGGGATATGTGGAACTCACACTTCTCTATCTTGACATAAAGTTGATTCTGCAGGAAGCATCTCAGGACTTGGCGGACATGCAGTATGTCTTTCGGAAGGGTTTTGGAGGAGATCAATATGTCATCGAGGTAAACAAAGACAAACCAATTCAACATATCCCTCAGGGTGTCATTCACCAATGCTTGAAAGTCTGCCAGTGAGTTCAATAATCCGACGGGCGTGACTAAATACTCAGTGGCCACTAGGGGTGTTTAAGGCAGTTTTCCAATCATCTCCCTGATTCTCACCAGATTGTAAGCATTGCGGAGGTCCAGTTTGGTGAAGAATTTGGCCCCTTGGACCAACCCCAATGCAGAGGACATCAGGGGCTGGGGGTAACAATTCTTGACCGTAATCTGGTTCAGCCCTCTGTAATCAATGCAGGGACGCAGGCCTCCATTCTTCTTACCCACAAAGAAGAAGCCTGCACCAGCAGGGGATGTAGAGGGGCGAATGAAACCTGCCTCCAGCAACTCCCGGATGTAATTGTTCATGACTGCTGATTCAGTGGTTGAGGGGGAGTACAAACAACCCCGGGGAGGTGTGGCGATGGGTAGAAGTTCTATGGCACAGCCGTAAGGACTATGAGGGGGAAGGGTGGCGGCCGGAGATCGAATTATTCGGGAGGGAGAGCGGAAAAGTCTTGGTCTTCAAGGGATGCAGGAGGACACGGCGAGGCTCTTGGTGGGGGTCTTAAACGTTTTGTCTGGCAGTCTTTACCCCAGTCTAGCAGGTGTCCCGTGGATAAGGAAACTAGTGTGTTATGTAGCGCTAGCCAGGGCTACCCTAGGAGAAGGGGTTTCTCGGAAGCAGCGATCAACAGAAAACTAAGAGTCTCAGAGTGGTTCACCCCAACCTGCAGTAGAATGGGCTTGGTCTGATATTCCACCTGACTGGAGAAAATGGGGCGTCCAGTGAGGGCTTGAATCTGCAGAGGGATGGGATATTTCATGCAGGGGATCTGTAATTCTCTGGCGAAGTCTTGAACAATGAAATTATTGGCGGCCTCGGGGTCCACAAAGGCTTGAATCTGGTGCTGGCGGTTGTCCCAGTGGAGGGTTGCGGGTAGCATCAGACGGTGACTGGGTAACCGGGAGGTAACTGAAAGCTCGTCACGGACTCCCCCTGTCCTGGTGTTGCCCGTCAGCTCTAGGCAGGTAGCACGGAGAAGGCCGATACCTCCGCAGTCTTCACGCATGAGCCTGTCACGCTCCTGTGGGCTCAGACGTGTGTGTCCCAGCTGCATAGGCTCCTCAATGCTGGGTTTGGGGGGCTTGGGGTGCTCAGGCAACCGGGATACTGGGTTGGTGTCAAAAAAGCGTTGTCTCACGCGTTCTTGGAGTTGGTTGTCGATCCTGTTTGCCAGCGTTATCAGGGACTCAAGGTCCTCTCCCAGTTCCCGAGAGGCCAGTTCATCCTTGACCGAGTTAGACAACCCCTGGTGGAAAGCAGTGACTAGTGCCTCTGTATTCCACCCACTCTCCGCGGCGAGAGTGCGTAACTCAATGGCGAAGTCAGCCACTGGTCTGGCCCCTTGGTGGATGTTAAACAGTCGGCTGGACGCTTCGCATCCGCCAACTGGGTGGTCGAAGACTCATCGCAGCTCGGCAGTGAAGGCCAATATGGAGCTGCAGGATGGTGGCTGCTGTTTCCACACTGCCGTTGCCCATGCCAGGGCCTTGCCCAAGAGTTGAGAGATTATGTAGGCGATCATGGCCCGATCGGTGTGGAACGAGGAGGACTGTTGCTCGAACACCAGAGAGCACTGGGTGAGGAGCCCCTTGCATCCTCCCGGGTGGCCGTCATACCGCTCGGGGGCTGGGATCTTGTGTTCTCAGTGCAGGATCCCTGGAGACACTACGGCGACGCCTGTAGCACTGGGTGATGAGACTTGGGAATTGGCCCTTCCTGGGTTGGGGTTGGACTGTGGTTGGAGGGAGTCGGTAAGTGGCCGGAGGGTTTCTGATATCTGGAAGAGTTGTTCTTGCTGCCGCCTCAGCAGTGCTCTTTGGTGGGTTACAACATTCTTGATCTGGGTGCTCTCTGCTGGGTCCATGTTGTAGGCTGAATCTTGCTGTCACATGGTGAGGTTGGACTCAAGTGCAGAGAATAGACCAGACAAGGAATCAGTGGTTCAGGATAAACATAATACTTTACTGAGAAATGGTAACGGAAGGATCACAGTAACACTTGGAAAACCACAAACACTCTCAAAAACTCACTCAGGAGACAAACGCACGCGGCACACAATTCAAACTTCAACACAGGACAACATAAAACACACCTCGTTTAACAGGCAAATCATAATGAGTAAATAGGACACACCTGAGTGTCGTTAATGTCTCTAGGACGGTCTCTGCCGCTCTCTGGTGACAGGTGGAACCATGACACGTTGAAGAATCTAAAATCTTAAATACACTTTTTGGGTTACTACATGATTCCACATATGTTATTTCATAGTTTTGATGTCTTCACTATTATTCTACAATGTAGAAAATAGTAAAAATAAAGAAAAATCCTTGAATGAGTAGGTGTGTCCAAACTTTTGACTGGTACTGTACATATATGTAATACATTTACAGAAAACAAAAATGCAATTGCCATTTGTTATTAATTTACTATACTGTGTTGTTATCTTATATGTTCCATGTAAACATGTAATTATGGCATGTACACTTTGCGATTGTCTTTCAATTAAAATGTGAACAATATGTATACTGAAAGATTGCACAGATGGAGCCATTGAATGGTCCTCAGACTAACATTCAATAGAGCTACCTCAGGTAGTTATCCAGTTTATCAAACCTCCAGGGAAATCACTTTCATAGTATGTATAGGCTACATTTACATAATGGACTCAGGGGTTGACGTACCATAGTAAACATACATTTGATTAGCATTTGTGGCACGAATCCCATACAAGTCATGGTACCGATATTAGTACTTTTTTTCCATCATGTTCAAATCATCTATAAGTGACTTTGTTGAGCACAATACATTTGAAATACATTCAGATGATTTAGACATGATGCATGAAAAATGCAGAATGAAAAAATGCCACTAATGCTAAAACATTAGCATTTGGAAAATGGTGCCAGGGAAATAAAACCAAAGCATGGATTCTGTCATTCCCTGTCTAGACTGCTTACAGGATAAGGAAACCAACATGTCATTTTGTAATTTGGGTAAACTATCCCTTTAAATAACCTTCTTTCTTATGTAACCATACCAAACATAACACATCATACTATTTGGAATGGAACAAATTGTCATGGATCCCCCCGGTACTGCTGCTCATTCTGTTCACCAGTGATGGAGGTTGATGCCACCGGCCTTCTAGGCTGCACTGAACTGTGTCATTACGCACACCTGGTTCCAATTCCTCACTGATTGTGTTTGCATAAATGTGCCCTTTGTTTCCTCATTGGGCTGTTGATTATTGTTCCCATGTCCGTTGGTCGTGTGAGTACCTATGCATTGTCTCAGCCTGTGCTGCGTGTTTTGTGTATTATGGGTCTCGTCCCGTGTCGTTCTTAAAGGTTTACCCTCGCTCTTTTGTTTGGTACATCCCAGTGTTTTGGGTGTATTAAAAACCCAGATGATGTATTCCTGTGCCTGTTTCCAAATCCTTTACACCAGCATGACACAAATGTACATTTACTATGTTACGTCTATTCTGAGAGGCCAGGCTGACATGTATAGTACATAAGCATTTAGTACATGTGTAGTACATATGAATTGGAGGGGAACAAATGTACATTTACTATGTCTATGGTGTCGCTATAGGTTTGAATCCAGCTTACTGTCCTTTGACACAACCTCTTTCCATCTTTCCCCAGTGTCATCCTCTCTCTATCTGTACAATAAAATCAGAAAATATTTCCCAAAGAAATTGCTGAACTTAGCTGAACTTTCACAACTAAGCTACTTTGTGTTGATAAGCAGCCTATAATCCTTCCTTCCATGAATTCACTTTCATGGAATTCACTTTCATAAAAAGTACACAAGCATGTATAATACATACAGTGGGGGAAAAAGTATTTGATCCCCTGCTGATTTTGTACGTTTGCCCACTGACAAAGAAAGGATCAGTCTATAATTTTAATGGTAGGTTTATTTGAACAGTGAGAGACAGAATAACAACAAAAATGTCCAGAAAAACGCATGTCAAAAATGTTATAAATTGAGGGAAATAAGTATTTGGCCCCCTCTCAATCACAAAGATTTCTGGCTCCCAGGTGTATTTTATACAGGTAACGAGCTGAGATTAGGAGCACAATCTTAAAGGGAGTGCTCCTAACCGCAGCTTGTTACCTGTAAAAAAGACACCTGTCCACAGAAGCAATCAATCAATCAGATTCCAAACTCTCCACCATGGCCAAGACCAAAGAGCTCTCCAAGGATGTCAGGGACAAGATTGTAGACCTACACAAGGCTGGAATGGACTACAAGACCATCGCCAAGCAACTTGGTGAGAAGGTGACAACATTTGGTGCGATTATTCGCAAATGGAAGAAACACAAAAGAACTGTCAATCTCCCTCGGCCTGGGTCTCCATGCAATATATCACCTCGTGGAGTTGTAATGATCATGAGAACGGTGAGGAATCAGCCCAGAACTACACGGGAGGATCTTGTCAATGATCTCAAGGCAGCTGGGACCATAGTCACCAAGAAAACAATTGGTAACACACTACGCCGTGAAGGACTGAAATCCTGCAGCGCCCGCAGGGTCCCCCTGCTCAAGAATACATATACAGGCCCGTCTGAAGTCTGCCAATGAACATCTGAATGACTCAGAGGACAACATTTACAGAAAGCAAACCTGCTATTTGTTATTAATTTACTATACTTGTATGTACAGTATATGTTACATGTAAAACATGTAATGGTACTGTATGTAGTCTACAACTACAGAAGGACTGCACTTTATTTACATATTATATGTTATATACAGTATGTTACACAAAAACATGTAACGGTATGAAGGAATGCACTTTATTTACATATTATATGTTATGTATGTTACATGAAAACATGTAATGGTATGAAGGAATGCACAGATAGAGAAAATGGGAGCAAAAAAGGTTTTGGTAGTCCTACGTGGTCAGAAGCACGAAAACACACCATACAGCCAGTCACCCCTCTCTCTATGCCTCTCTCCCCCCCCCCCCCCCCCCCCCCCCCCCTTCTCTGTCCAATGTCTGCCCTCCCTGAGGAAATACACTAATGCTCCCGAATGTTTACAGTAACAGGATCTATTGGAGCTGGAAGGACACAAAAAGAAGCAAGCCAACATACTTTATGTTATTATCATCAAGGCTATCTACGTGTATTGTATAGTGTGTGTCAGTAGATTAATTAGCTATGAGCAATGTACACAATATGTACAGTATGATCTGTATATGATGTTATGTCTACGGACAGCATATTTACATACAGAATAATGAATGATGTGTCCTAGACAATTTCCACCCTTGATCTGATCCAATCTTGTTTATCCCGTGTAGGCTACACTCTTCTAGACCATTTAGAGTACAGTACATGTCTGTTATCTTTTTACATATTTCCTTCTTGCACTGTTCTCAAATGAGATGAGTTCTCATAGCCAAGAAAAACGTCTGGTGCAAGCATACGATTACACTCAGATGTGGATTGGAATGCTATTTATACGATCCCAGTTGCGAAACTATGGTAAAAAACGGAGTCAGGGTTCTATACAATCTCATCTCATTCAATTCAATAATGCATTGCATTGAATCACCAGTCAAGAATAGGTTAGTTTTCCAATCTGTTCATAGTCAGTAATTGAATTTCCAATAAATGATTTGTCCCTAACCTTGCTGTAGGCAGTCAACATAATAATGTGATGGTTGCATATTAAGTGCTTCTTTTAGTCTTCCATTGAACTTAACAAACTGACTTCTCAGAAAGTGATTTGATAACCAAAATTGGATGCGGGCATCTAAGGATAACTAGATTAGATATAATGCATAATCCTGTATCCCATTCACCACAGTGGTTCACCATGGGGTCTGCAGTTCTTAAGAAACGTTTCACAACAGAATCGGTGTAAAGAATATGTCCCCTGGTTAACTATGTTTAGCCTACCTGTGTTGGACTACAGTTTATTCATTTAACTAGGTAAGTCAATTAAGAACAAATTCTTATTTTCAATGACAGTGGTTCACCAGGGGCAGAATGACAGATTTGTAGCTTGGGGATTTGAACTTCCAACCTTTCGGTTACTAGCCCAATGCTCTAACCACTAGTCTACCCTGCCGCCCCAAGGTATGGCAACCTGGGTCACTGTCCTTATATACACTGTTTGGAGATGACCTCAAACTACAGGTGTCCAAACACAGGCAAAGGGTGAGAGAGAGGTCCCTGGTTACATTGAAAACATGTGCCTGCCAGACAGACCTACCTTGAATTCCCCTTGATTATGCACATGATGGTCTTATCATTCTTACTGTATCAGTCAATACGTTATTTAGCTGTTATTATTTATACTATAATTCCTATAACCGCATCAATATCATGTTATTCCAACTAGAAAAGGACATTTACTGAAGTACATGTGGTGTGCTTGCTAGTCTTGAAGTATTTATGGTTGTGAAATAGTAGTAGCAGTAGTAGTAGTAGTAGTAGTATTAGTAGCAGTAGTAGTGGTAGTAGTAGTAGTAGTAGTAGTAGCGGCAGTAGTGGTAGTGGTAGTAGTAGTAGTAGTGGTAGCGGTAGTAGTAGTAGTAGTAGTAGTATAAATGGTAGTAATAGGGTTTTCATAGGCTATGTGTTAGTTATAGTGACCTATTTTGAGGTGGTTTGTAGGTGTGAACTTCTTATAGTGGGCTAGTATAGTAGGCTATAGGTACACCACCTGGTTCACCAAAATGGTTCGCTCTTATAGACAGTGAGTCACGTGGCCGTGACTTGCCATATAAAGCAGGCAGACAGACACCGAGGCATTAAGTTAAAGTTCGACTGAACGTTACAATGGGCAAAAATAGTGACCTTAGCAACTTTGAGCGTGGTATGATCGTCGGTGCCAGGCACAACGGTTCCAGTATCTCAGCAACGGCCGGCCTCCTGGGCTTTTCACACACGTCTAGGGTTTACTGAGAATGGTGTGACAAACAAAAAACATCCAATCAGTGGCAGTCCTGTGGGCGAAAACAGCTCATGAGGCAGCAGGTAGCCTAGTGGTTAGAGCATTGGGCCAGTAACTGAAAGGTTGCTAGATCGAATCCCTGAGCTGACAAGGTAAAAATCTGTCTTTCTGCCCCTGAACAAGGCAGTTAACCCACTGTTCCTAGGCTGTCATTGAAAATAAGAATTTGTTCATAACTGACTTGCCTAGTTAAATAAAGGTTAAATAAAAAGGTTAAAAAAAAGGAATTGTGCAATCAAACAGGTGAGCCACAAATAACGGTGCAGTACAACAGTGGTGTGCAGAATGCCTTCTTGGAATGCACAACTTGTCTGTCCTTGTCACAGATGAGCTATTGCTGCAGATGACCACACTGGGTTCCCCTCCTATCAGCTAAAAACAAGAAGAAGTGGGCATGTGATCACCAACACTGGACAAAAAAACATTGCCTGGTCTGATGAATCCTGGTTCCATGGCCACATCCTGCCTGGTGTCAACGGTACAGGCTAGTGGCGATGGTGTGGGGAATGTTATCCTGGCAGATGTTAGGTCCTTTCATACCAATTGAGAAATGAATTAAGGCTGTTGTGGAGGCAAAGGGGGGTCCAACCCGGTACTTGATGGGTGTAACTTATAAACTGGCCACTGGGTGTAGTTTGAATGGCGTTGATGGTTGACGATAAGTTACGCTTCAAACTTTTACCATGTTAACCTAAGACCAATTAAATGCATTGTGATTAATGCAAATATGGTGTTAGTGTGAAAAGTATAAGTAGTATCAAAACAGTATTTTTAGCATACTGACCCATGGTAGTCTGGACGTTTTTAAGTTGTTCTGGTGTTGGTAGCTTCTACGGTTTTGGCACTAGAGGTTCCAGCGGAATAATAATAAGTAGTAGGTAGCAACACATCTGCCACGCTGATCCTCAACACTGGAGCTCCCCAAGGGTGCATGCTCAGTCCCCTCCTGTACTCCCTGTTCACCCAACACCATCATTAAGTTTGCAGACAACACAACAGTGGTAGGCCTGACCACCGACAAGGACGAGACAGCCAATAGGGAGGAGGTCAGAGACCTGGCCGGGTGGTGCCAGAATAACAACCTATCCCTCAACGTAACCAAGACTAAGGAGATGATTGTGGACTACAGGAAAAGGAGGACCGAGCACGCCCCCATTCTCATCGACAGGGCTGTAGTGGAGCAGGTTGAGAGCTTCAAGTTCCTTGGTGTCCACATCAGCAACAAACTAGAATAGTCCAAACACACCAAGACAGTTGCTACTCTCTGTTTATCATATATGCATAGTCACTTTAACTATACATTCATGTACATACTAACTCAATTGGGCCGACCAACCAGTGCTCCCGCACATTGGCTAACCGGGCTATTGTTTTATTTTTTATTTTTACCTTTATTTAACTAGGCAAGTCAGTTAAGAACAAATTCTTATTTTCAATGACGGCCTAGGAACAGTGGGTTAACTGCCTTGATATCTGCCTTGATATCTGCTATCTGCATTGTGTCCCGCCACCCAGCACCCACCAACCCCTCTTTTACGCTACGGCTACTCTCTGTTCATCATATATACATAGTCACTTTAACCATATCTACATGTACATACTACCTCAATCAGCCTGACTAACCGGTGTCTGTATGTAGCCTCGCTACTTTTATAGCCTCGCTACTGTATATAGCCTGTCTTTTTACTGTTGTTATATTTCTTGACTTACCTATTGCTCACCTAATACCTTTTTTGCACTATTGGTTAGAGCCTGTAAGTAAGCATTTCACTGTAAGGTCTACACCTGTTGTATTCGGCGCACGTGACAAATAAACTTTGATTTTATTTGATTTATGAACAGGTTCTAAAGCTGTGCTTTCCATTCAGCAAGCACACCTAACTAGAGGTTATACCAGACTAGAACAAAACAATGGACTTCTTTGTACTAGGACGTCTGAGAAACAGCATGAAAAAATGTATCATTACATGGCTATCCATGTAATGATACATTTCTTCATGCTGTAAGGCATCAAACAAGAGGCAATATGAGGTAAACACACACCACACACACACACACACACACACACACACACACACACACACACACACACACACACACACACACACACACACACACACACACACACACACACACACACACACACACACACCCCCCCCGGCAAGTGACTAATTCACCCAAAGGTTCATGCTGGGCCATGTCAATATACATTATACATGAAGCGAAAAGCAGAGAAAAAGAGGGCAGTCAGATTAAGAAAGAGCGATGGAGAAAAGAAAGGAGAGTGGGAAAGCAATGGGAGGGGGGCTGGTGCTATTATGTAAGGCCTCTACAGACCATATGAGGACTAGTGTGTAAACTGAAGGTTCCAGGTTGACTCAGGTTAGCTAATTAGAATAAGGAGAAATGGGGAGAGAGGGGGAGAGAGGCAGGGAAAGAGAGAGAGAGAGGTTCTGGTCAGGAGAGGTTAGCTACTCGGAAATAAGGAGGAATGGGGAGTGAGCGAGAGAGCGAGGGAAGAAAGGGAGAGAGAGATAGAAAGAGAGAGGGAAGGGAGAGAGAGAAAGAGCGTTGAGGGAAGAGAGAGAAGGGAGAGGGCGAGAGAGAGGGAAGGGAGAGAGAAATGGAGAGTGAGGTTAGTTATTCAGAATAAGGAGATTATACCTGGCTGTCCTCAGTGTGTATGGCTGGTCCTATACTGTTAGTCATTCCTTCAGTCTGTGTGTGTGTGTGTGTGTGTGTGTGTGTGTGTGTGTGTGTGTGTGTGTGTGTGTGTGTGTGTGTGTGTGTGTGTGTGTGTGTGTGTGTGTGTGTGTGTGTGTGTGTGTGTCTATGTCTGTGCGTCTGTGCGCGTGTGTGTATCGGATGGAAGGAATAGCATCTTTTCACCAACACAGTCAAGATCTATTTCCCCTTCTTTAGTACCTTTCAGAGCATGTTAGGAATCCCTCAGAAGCAAATAGAAGAACTTTATGGGCAATCAGTCATGTCGGACGTTTTTGAGGTTTTGCCAAGGTAAGAACAGCAAACATAACATGATGAATGATACTCTACAGCAGGGGCGCAACTTTCAATGGGGGTAGGTGGGATATGTCCCTCCCACATTCTAAAATAGCATTTTTGTCCCAGTTTGATCATTGGAATGTGATACAAAACATGGCAACGGTGTACTTTAGGACCATGTGGACGCCTCCGAGCGGTCGGGTAGGCTGTTTGTAGGTGGCTATTATTACTATCTAACAGCAGTTGTTTGTTTGGGAATGTTTTGTAGCCTTTGTTTTGCCACATTTCAGAAGTAAATGAACTTGGCAAGCTTTCGCCAGTTGATGTACCGTTAGAGAGAGAGCTGGCCAAAAGTTGGCTAACATTAGCTATTATTTTTGCCTCACTCAAACTAGACCTGGATCAAACAATGAAACCATCTGCCAAATGATTGAAGATTGATATTATGACGTTTTTCAGTGCAATGTGAGTTTTATTAGTCAGTATGTCAATGTAACGTTATTGAAAATCACTGAAGCTGGAGACTCTTACCTCCCTCACTAGCTTTAAGCACCAGCTGTCTGAGCAGCTCACAGATCACTGCACCTGTACATAGCCCATCTGTAAATAGCCCATCCAACTACCTCATCCCCATAGTGAATTAATTAATTTATCTTGCTCCTTTGCACCCCTGTATCTCTACTTACACATTCATCTTCTGCACATCAATCACCCTAGTGTCTAATTGGTATATTGTAATTACTTCGCCACCATGGCCTATTTATTGCCTTACCTCCCTTTTCTTACCTAATTTGCACACACTGTATATAGATTTTCTTCAACTGTATTATTGACTGTATGTTTTGTTTATTCCATGTGTAACTCTGTGTTGTTGTATGTGTCGAACTTCTTTGCTTTATTCTTGGCCAGGTTGCAGTTGTAAATGAGAACTTGTTCTCAACTTGCCTACCTGGCTAAATAAAGGAGAAATAAAAAAATATATTAATCTGTCAGTTTCCCCAGCTAATTCCTTACTTTTCACACTGACACAGTAATAAACAGCTATAACATTACAGGCTTCACTGTCATGGTGTACAGTAGAGGTCTGCGCTGAACAATTTTTTTCATCCCGCTCCCGCCCACACCGCTTGCTTTCTGTCCAATTCCCACCCGCTACCTCAAGAACTGGTCCCAAACCCAACCACAGTCCCACAATGTTATTTCAAGCGTATGTGATGCAGCTCACGTGCTAGTCATGGTCCCAGCAATTTGGCGCCATATAGGCAATATCAAATACGCAAAAATAACTTAAGAAATAGGTTAAATTATATCAGCCGATATGCTAGATGTAGTTTGAAGAGAGCAGAGTTGGAGAGACTTGCACTTTCGCTTGAGCTATTTGTATAGCCTACCTTTTAGGAGTGGGAAGATTTTCAGACTGAGAAATATGGGTGATCAATATTTAGACCTATTTCTAGGCAAACTATAGCCTAATCATAGGCCTATTTAGGAAGCACATTTCCTTGGAATGATAACTGCCCCATGCTTCTCCGCCTATGTATACATAGGCTATAGCCTACTCTAATTGAGACCCCACGTGCAGATGATCTCGCAGGTATGGCTACTGAACAACTTTATCTTGACCAGGTCGCAGTTGTAAATGAGAACTTGTTCTCCTGGCCTACCTGGTTAAATTAAGGTGAAATAAAAAATAACAAATAAAAATCTGGAAGCAGCAATAATGATGAGAGCGACGTTTTGCATAGTCCTATGGGATATAACCTAACTTTCAGGAGGACAATTTGCAGGCAGACAAATAAATGGGTAATCCATACTTACTGAAAATGAAAAGGCTCAATACTCGCTCACCATAGTAGCCTAACCTATGTGCCTTTTCCTTTTCAATCATGATTACATTTTTTGATTGCACTTCGACTCACTGTGATTGAGCTCCCTCCACTTCTTTTCATGATCAATATTTATTTACAGACACTGTAGTAAACCACAGTCTAATCATATTTAAGTTCATTTCATATTCAAGTGAACTGAAAGGTGATTCTCTGGCCAAGTAGGCAGCCTACTTTATTTCAATGAAACCATACGCCCAGCTAGGAGGTAGGCTACTGAAGATGAAGCAGTGAATTCTGAGCGTGTGAATAATGAGAAAAACATGTGCTTTAATACAACAGGTAGGCTAACGCATACAAAGCAGAAAGAGGACTGTTTCAAAATAATCTATGGGACAACAGAAATATTTGAATCCCAAAGTTGTCTGTCTGACCGCCGATGCCGCCTGCAGCATGAATAATGCAGATGCGCCGCAATGATCTCTGTCGGGATCCACGGGCATCCCGCGGGAATGCAGCCCTCTAGTGCAGTCAGTACACAACACAGTGCTCATCATGTCTTAGGACAGCAGGTTAAGCTTAAAGCTACAGTCTGGGATCTGGGAATAATGGTCATTTCAATTATTGAACCATTGATTCTATTCTTGGATAATATACTGCTCAAAAAAATAAAGGGAACACTAAAATAACACATCCTAGATCTGAATGAATGAAATATTCTTATTAAATACTTTTTTCTTTACATAGTTGAATGTGCTGACAACAAAATCACACAAAAATAATCAATGGAACTCCAATTTTTCAACCCATGGAGGTCTGGATTTGGAGTCACACTCAAAATTAAAGTGGAAAACCACACTACAGGCTGATCCAACTTTGATGTAATGTCCTTAAAACAAGTCAAAATGAGGCTCAGTAGTGTGTGTGGCCTCCACATGCCTGTATGACCTCCCTACAACGCCTGGGCATGCTCCTGATGAGGTGGCGGATGGTCTCCTGAGGGATCTCCTCCCAGACCTGGACTAAAGCATCCGCCAACTCCTGGACAGTCTGTGGTGCAACGCCACGTTGGTGGATGGAGCGAGACATGATGTCCCAGATGTGCTCAATTGGATTCAGGTCTGGGGAACGGGCGGGCCAGTCCATAGCATCAATGCCTTCCTCTTGCAGGAACTGCTGACACACTCCAGCCACATGAGGTCTAGCATTGTCTTGCATTAGGAGGAACCCAGGGCCAACCGCACCAGCATATGGTCTCACAAGGGGTCTGAGGATCTCATCTCGGTACCTAATGGCAGTCAGGCTACCTTTGGCGAGCACATGGAGGGCTGTGCGGCCCCCCAAAGAAATGCCACCCCACACCATGACTGACCCACCGCCAAACCGGTCATGCTGGAGGATGTTGCAGGCAGCAGAACGTTCTCCACGGCGTCTCCAGACTCTGTTATGTCTGTCATGTGCTCAGTATGAACCTGCTTTCATCTGTGAAGAGCACAGGGCGCCAGTGGCGAATTTGCCAATCTTGGTGTTCTCTGGCAAATGCCAAATGTCCTGCATGGTGTTGGGCTGTAAGCACAACCCCCACCTGTGGACGTCGGGCCCTCATACCACCCTCATGGAGTCTGTTTCTGACCGTTTGAGCAGACACATGCACATTTGTGGCCTGCTGGAGGTCATTTTGCAGGGCTCTGGCAGTGCTCCTCCTGCTCCTCCTTGCACAAAAGTGGAGGTAGCGGTCCTGCTGCTGGGTTGTTGCCCTCCTACGGCCTCCTCCACGTCTCCTGATGTACTGGCCTGTCTCCTGGTAGCGCCTCCATGCTCTGGCCACTACGCTGGCAGACACAGCAAACCTTCTTGCCACAGCTCGCATTGATGTGCCATCCTGGATGAGCTGCACTACCTGAGCCACTTGTGTGGGTTGTAGACTCCGTCTCATGCTACCACTAGAGTGAAAGCACCGCCAGCATTCAAAAGTGACCAAAACATCAGCCAGGAAGCATAGGAACTGAGAAGTGGTCTGTGGTGTCCACCTGCAGAACCACTCCTTTATTGGGGGTGTCTTGCTAATTGCCTATAATTTCCACCTGTTGTCTATTCCATTTGCACAACAGCATGTGACATTTATTTTTAATCAGTGTTGCTTCCTAAGTGTACAGTTTGATTTCACAGAAGTGTGATTGACTTGGAGTTACATTGTGTTGTTTAAGTGTTCCCTTTATTTTTTTGAGCAGTGTATAATATACAAATGTACACCAAGGTCATTTTAGGAGGATCAGTTGGTGATGGGGGTCTCAGCAGGGTCAGGCAGCCAGGAAAGACCAGTCTGTGACAGACGTGAGGTGAATTTTTACAGATACAACACTTTATTCTCTCTGCCCAGCAAACACTGGACAAGCCAGATGCTATTTTAAGGCAGTCTGACAAACCTCCAAAGATGATTTCTAAACTGTATCAAGGGTTGATAGAGGCTTTTCCCGATGACACAAAACATGTAAAGCAAAAATGTGAGGAAGACCTGGGAAACACTATTGATGATGATGAATGGATACAGATATGTTAGAATGCCCAGTCGTGTTCATATAATCTCAGACATAAATTACTGCAGTTTAAGACCATCCATAGAATGTACTATATGCCAGTGAATCTGAATATCATGCACTCAGAAATTATATTATTCTGCTGGAAGCGTAAAACACAAAATGGGACATATTTGCATATGTTGTGGTCTTGTGAAGGCTGGCTGAATTCTGGCAAAGAGTATGTTCTTTTATCTCAGCATGTCTACAGATTCTCCCTTTTCCCTGTTTTTGTTTGCTTTGAAATGTTGATACTGGAGACTGTTATCAGAAGAAACTTTGTAACCCAGCATTTATAGTGGCTAATACATGCATTGCCATTAATTGGAAGGTCGGTTATCCTCCCACAATGTATGGAAGAAATGTCAAGTTATGTACAGTATCACTAGATTTGTTTTAAGATTAAGGGTATACTGTGCAATTTTCATAAGGTCTGGATGCCTTATATGGAATACTGTACGACAAAAGGAGTCTGTATTGAAAACATGCCTATGTCAGGGGAGATACCTATTTAGGCAATCCCTAGCTGCTGGGCTGCTCAGTTCTGGCCCTGGGGGTCTGCTGTACTGTTGTCACTCCGGCCTTGGCCTAACACACCTGAAAGCTGAGTGGGGTGTGTTGGTTTGGGGCGTTACAGGGCCGAGGACCCCTAGGGACGGGGTGACCCAGCTATATTGTGTGCAAGTGAAAAGAGCTCTACAGTACTTTTAGGCCTATTATATGAATTATATGGAGGGTGTACTGTTTCTGTGTGTTAATGTGTAGGTGTATGTGTGTTTTCATTCAACTCTTGTTTTCCAAACCTTTCCCTTGAGAAATAAAAAAAAGATGGGAAGGAAGTTGTGTTGGGGAAAGAGTTAAGTTATTGACTAGACTGGTGGGGGTCTGGCGTGTAGGCGGCTCGGGTTGGCTGTCTTAAAGACAATCAAAAGTTGTCTTTGTACTTTATTTGTGAGAGTTGTTAATTTTTTAGGCTATTGTTTTTTCTGTTGTTTTTTTAACAAATCAAAATATATTTTAGATTTTAGATTCTTCAAAGTACTCTTGGCATTCTCTTGGCATTCTCTCAACCAGCTTCATGACACACACACACACACATGATGCAGACAATTACATTGATGGAAGCCACAATCTATCTGCAATATTAAAGCTGATCTACTCCCTAAAAAAAATGAAATAATAACAATAAAAAAAAATGTATTGTAGTTTAGTCCAATGACAATTTCAAAAACGTTATTTACCCCTCAGGGTCAACTACTTTGGCCACATGAGTTAGCAGCAACAACAACAACAGTAGCAGCAGCAACAACAGCAGCAGCAGCAGCAGCAACAACAACAAACCACAACTGATATACTACACACAGCAAATTCAATGAGTAATTCCTGTTATCTTATCTGTCAGTGGTTTCCTAACCACATCGAGTGTTGATGTGTTGATAAGGGTCTTCCTGGTATTACCGGCTTAGTGTGAAAATAGTACACTGTTGATCCCACTGGACAATAAATCAGTATATCCTGTATCCTCTATACATGTATTTAAAATGTATGTAGCTCTGTCCTTGTGACGTTCTTGTCCATTAATATCCTGTATTATGTAATATTTTGTATAAACTCCAGGAAGAGTAGCTGCTGCTTTTGCAACAGCTAATGGGAATCCTAATAAAATTCTAAAATTGTATCTCAATGGTCTGATTGGGAATAATAGAGCACTCAATGCTATTTAAAGTGTATGGACAATGGTTGCATCTGAAATTGCACCCTATTCCCTATATAGTGCACACCTTTTGACTAGAGTCCTGTACACTATATAGGGAATAGGGTGCAATTTAAACACACATAAGTGTTCATTGTGGATACATTCTTAATGCTATGATAGAACGAACTGAGATGAAGGATAGTCCACAGTGTGTACTATGCACTTCACTTTGTACCCTACTGCCTATAAAGCCATCCGTTCAAAGTACAGCACGTGTGTTCGTTAACAGTGAGGTTAAGTTAGGTATGGTTGCGATAGTGGTATGTAATCACAGGTCGATACAACTACAGTGAGTGCGTGTGCTGGGGGGCGGGGGATGTGTACTGAAGCATGTTTGCACAATAAGGTCACGCGTTGACTAACCTCAAACCAAGGGGACAGTATCAGACACACACACACACACACACACACACACACACACACACACACACACACACACACACACACACACACACACACACACACACCCCCCCCCCCGTCGTACAGCTATTCAAAGTGTACATTAGCTTTGAGGGGAGTTGGAAAGTCTTGTATGACTCAGTACGTGGTTAGCAGTTCACAGAGGAGGCTAGTAAGCGTCTCACCCCTCCCTCTCTCTCTCTTCATCCCTCTCTTGTTCTCTCCGGATCCATCCCTCTCTCTCTCTCTGTTTCTCCTAACCTGAACTATCACACCATCTATTTTCCTTCATCCCCTCACCCCCTATTTCTCTCCTTCCATCTCTCTCTTTCGCTCTCTGTTTCTCCTGACCCTAATACTCACTGTAAAAATACTCACTGGGAAAGGGCTTGTAAGTAAGCATTTCATGGTAAAGTCCACATCTGTTGTATTCGGCGCATGTGACAAATATAACTTGACTCTCCCTCCATCCCTCTCTTCCCTTACCCCTTTCATCACCCCTTCTCCCTTCCTCTCTCCCTGCATCCCGCTATCCCTCTCTGTTGTTCCCCTCATCCCTCACCCCCTCTCCCTCTGTCAGTTTCTCCTAACCTGACTCTGGCCCTCCCTCCCTACAACACTCTACTCACCTGCAGTAGAGCTCTTTATACTAATCCTTATCCTGGAGATGGACAGGGAGCCAAAGTTCACATTATGAGAGTTTGTGTAATAACTGAAAAAACTATACCAACATTTACTCTGGCTTACCCACTGTGGGGAGTAGAGAGAGAGAGAGGTGTGTGTGTGTGTGTGTGTGTGTGTGTGTGTGTGTGTGTGTGTGTGTGTGTGTGTGTGTGTGTGTGTGTGTGTGTGTGTGTGTGTGTGTGTGTGTGTGTGGGGGGAGTGTGTGTGCCTATATTAGTATCTGAGTAATCTATCCACCACACGCGATACACTGACTTTAGGTACGGGAGTTAGGATAGGATACAAACCGCAAATGCAGAGGTAACATACAAACTTGATTGTTTTTCACACCCACCAACAGGCCTGTAGCAGTCACACCACTAGCCAAATGGTCTTACCAGCTAACCACCATCTAACAACTGGAACAAAGTCTGATTGAAATGATGTTTGTGTGAAAAAGATCATTGCAGGATAAACAGATTTTCTGCTGAATAACAAGCTCAGGAAACAATATTGCCTTTGTCCTCACACTAAGGTGACTGTCCACATATTGAGTACAGAGAGAGAGAGATATCCTATTCTAATTATAACAGGAACTGGGATGGAAAATTGTCATGAGATGTCCTCCAAGAATAGAGTAACATTGTCCAAACTAACCCAAACTGTCTAGAACCTCTTTTGTCCAAAGCTCTTCTGAGAAAGATCATACCCACCATAGAAGTAGATTATACTGTCTCATATACCATGGCTATCAGCCAATCAGCATTCAGGGCTCGAACCACACAGTTTATAATGTCTCATATACCATGGCTATCAGCCAATCAGCATTCAGGGCTGGAACCACCCAGCTTATAAAAGGCCATTGAACACAGACAATAGGAGGATTCAACAAGACGTATGCAAAATAGAGCAGAACTTGGTCTAAAGAGCCTGAAGTATGGCCTTATTATTGACCGCCATTCACCGTCTATGGGTTGTGTACCATAGAAAAGTGATTGTAAAATACCATAATCCTACAGTATCGAAATGTAAAGCCTTTTCATTGTTGCTTATGTACCCCCTTATCCTGCTCGCCCCCATCCATTCTGGAAGTTTCATCAAACGTTCTCTGCACTGTTCTGGAATGTTTATCTAATGTTCTCTGGACGGTAGCCAGATTGGATTACAATGGATGTAATCAGCATTGTGCCAGGATCACACTAAGGCTGTACTCTGTCTAAATGAGTTGTGTGGCATGCCCTGAACAAAAGAGGTCAACAAAACATCTCTCCCCCCCCCCCTCTTCCCCCCCCCCTCTTCCCCCCCCCCCCCCCCCCCCCCCATTCATAGTTTCCTACGAACACCCTCTATATCCTCAATTATCCCTGACATACACGCTATTGTCTTCCTTCTGCAAAAACAACAATCTGTCAAACAACATAATAATTTTAAAAAAAGACTGAATCCAAGTCCATGGATATTTTAGTATTGCCAAGGAAACCATCCATGCTATACAGATCTGCCATCTTAGTTTGACCAGTTTCTTACAGCAGGAAAATACACTGAGTCTAACTCATTCCACGGAGGGCCTAGTGTTTGCGGGTTTTCGCTCCTCCCTTAGACTTCATCGATCACTTAAAGTCACTGATTAGTCAGGAACTCCCCTCACCTGTTTGTCTAGGTCTTAATTGAAAGGAAAAACCAAAAATCAGCAGAGAATAAGTTCTCCATGAATGAGTTGTATTCTCAGTGCTGGGGTGTCCAAAACATTCGGAACACCTTCCTAATATTGAATTACACCCCCTTTTGCCCTCACAACAGCCTCAATTCGTCGGGGCATGGACTACAAGGTGTTGATAGCATTCCACAGGGATGCTGGCCCATGTTGACTCCAGTGCTTCCCACAGTTGTGTCAAGTTGGCTGGATGTCCTTTGGTTGGAAGACCATTCTTAATACGCACAGGAAACTGTTGAGTATAAAAAAAACAGCAGCGTTGCAGTTCTTAACACAAACCAGTGCACCTGACACCTACTACCATACCCTGTTCAAAGGCACTTCAATCTTTTGTCTTGCCCATTCATCCTCTGAATGTCACACCAATCCATGTCTCAATTGTCTCAAGGCTTAAAAATGTGTCTTTAACCTGTCTCCTCCCCTTCATCTACACTGATTGAAGTGGATAAGTGACATCAATAAGGGATCATAGCTTTCACCTGGATTCACCTGGTCAGTCTATGTCATGGAAAGAGTAGGTGTTCCTAATGTTTTGTACACTCAGTGTAGTCACGCTCAACAGGAAATGCGAATTATTACGAGGATTAGGGGTTGATACATTTTTGGTTGGGGTAAATCAAGTCTGAAATGTTAAAGTGGGGTTACAAACTTTATAAACCTTTTTAAAACTTGAATACACTACATGTTTGCATTTCTGAATTGGCTCCATTTAATAATGCAGAGTACACATCTTTTTATAGATGTTCAGTGACGGAGGGTTGTTGAAATATTAAGGAGTGTTTGTGTATATATGCGCAAGGGGGACATGTGTCTGTGTGTGAGGAAGGGGGTAGAAGGGGTGGGGGGTATATGTTGCGTAATCCACCCTGCCTGAGTACTTATGTAAGCGTGTACGTCTGTGAAGAGAGAAGTCAACGGTCCAATGGATATAGATGGCCTAGTTTTAGGAGGGACGGGAGAGCGGCAGAGAGAGTGTATGCAGGGTACAATGCATACTTATGGCATTGTCAGAAATCTAGAACATTCCTCTGGATGGAGTGTGTGTGTGTGTGTGTGTGTGTGTGTGTGTGTGTGTGTGTGTGTGTGTGTGTGTGTGTGTGTGTGTGTGTGTGTGTGTGTGTGTGTGTGTGCGTGCGTGCGTGCATACTCAGGACATTCTCAGGAGTCCATAGAACCTTCCTCGGGCTGGGCTGCTGGTTCTGTAGTGTCTGTGATGTCATCATAACATGACATCAGAGGTCTGTTGTCTTCATAACATGACCATGATGTGACATAACATATGGAGGGGTAACATAACAGGGGTAACATAACATGGTAACTTTGCATTGCTACAGTAGACTGACTGGTGCAGTACAGGAACTACTAGTATTGAAGGAGTGATATTTCACAAAACATAAAATATGATTTGATGCACACACAGTATATCTGTATTTGATGATAGGATCTCGCGTAATTTTTTTTTTACCAAAACATATATTTTCCTTTCAATCAATCAAAGAAATCTATTTTGTAAAGCCCTTTTTACTTCAGCAGTTTTTACGTCAGCAGTATACAGATGCCCAGACTAAAACCCCAAAGAGAAAGCTATGCCTGTCCCTTATCCTGCATACAAACAGTTGTTGTTATTGTTTTTAAGCTCTGCCGTACCCATCCAGGAACTCTCCTATGATGTGGGTCAGGTCACACTAGGACAACTAGTAAACAACTTCCCCTCACTTCCTAGTACTGATCCTCTTACAGACTGGGGTTGCCTGGCAATTAGCCTCTGTAGGCCAGGACAGTGGACACTTGAGAGAAAGTAGTACCATAGATGCTCTTCTAATGCCCCTTGATACACGGCTTTGGAAGTAATTAGAACCCAGAGTAAAAAATATAGAGGAAGGATACATATTTGATAAGTGAGCTTTTAGTCAACTCAGTCTCCCATTGTTGGTGCTGTTTGGATGCCTGTGTTTTATAAATATTTCCCCACTATGAGGTTGGTATAATACTGTGAAATTGTGAAAGTAATGATATTGCCCATTTTGTATAAGAGCTAGCTGTTTGAAAAGTCAGCTTGTTTTGCATGGGTGGGGTTTTGGTGACATCACCAGGCGGTGTAAGTTAATAGACCAATAACAAAGAAAGTTTGCCCTCCTCTCTGCCAATAACAGCTACTGTCAGGTTACATATCCACTAACACTAGGCTCCTCCAATTAGGCCCCTCACTCAGACAGTCCAAGCTAAATTCTTGCTTTAGAAATTGCTTTTTGCTAAGAAGCTATTTTTGTTTCTTCTTCATAATGTTTTATTAAAAACAATCACAGTAAGGTACTTAATTGTCACCCAGAAATGATTTGATATTAAGTTAAAAAAAAAGGGTTTTGTGTGTCTCTAACTAGAGTGCTTAGAGAGGGAAGTGTAGCATTCCCAGGAAGTGTAGCATTCCCAGGAAGTGTAGCAGTAGGCTATGTACTGTATGTGAGATGAGCATCATGGTACATCGTGTTCCAATGGGTAAAGGAAAGCATTTTGCTGTGACAAGCATTTCACTTCACCCGCAATAACATCTGCTAAATTTGTATATGTGACAAATAACATTTGATTTGAAAACATGTTTTATTCATTTAGTTACTTAACTAGTGTTATTGTACTGTATTCTGTTTGAGGAAGGAAAACAGAAAAAGGAATACGTTTGACAGGAAGGGTTAGGGTAAGGGTTGAGGGTTAGTTAGGGTTAGGGCTGAGACTAGGGTTAGGGTTGAACCGAGGTGTGAACATGAAGCTAGGGTTAGGGTTAGTTAGGGTAAGGGTTGAGACTAGGGTTAGGGTTAGGGTTAGGGCTGAGACTAGGGTTAGGGTTAGGGCTGAGACTAGGGTTAGGGTTAGGGTTAGGGCTGAGACTAGGGTTAGGGTTAGGGTTAGGGCTGAGACTAGGGTTAGGGTTAGGGCTGAGACTAGGGTTAGGGTTAGGGTTAGGGCTGAGACTAGGGTTAGGGTTAGGGCTGAGACTAGGGTTAGGGTTAGGGAAATGGCTGGGGTTAGGGTTGAACCGAGGTGTGAACATGAAGCTAGGGTTAGGGTTAGGGCTGAGACTAGGGTTAGGGTTAGGGCTGAGACTAGGGTTAGGGTTAGGGTTAGGGCTGAGACTAGGGTTAGGGTTAGGGTTAGGGCTGAGACTAGGGTTAGGGTTAGGGCTGAGACTAGGGTTAGGGTTAGGGTTAGGGCTGAGACTAGGGTTAGGGTTAGGGCTGAGACTAGGGTTAGGGTTAGGGAAATGGCTGGGGTTAGGGTTGAACCGAGGTGTGAACATGAAGCTAGGGTTAGGGTTAGGGCTGAGACTAGGGTTAGGGTTAGGGTTAGGGCTGAGACTAGGGTTAGGGTTAGGGCTGAGACTAGGGTTAGGGTTAGGGTTAGGGCTGAGACTAGGGTTAGGGTTAGGGCTGAGACTAGGGTTAGGGTTAGGGCTGAGACTAGGGTTAGGGTTAGGGCTGAGACTAGGATTAGGGTTAGGGAAATGGCTGGGGTTAGGGTTGAACCGAGGTGTGAACATGAAGCTAGGGTTAGGGTTAGGGCTGAGACTAGGGTTAGGGTTAGGGTTAGGGCTGAGACTAGGGTTAGGGTTAGGGCTGAGACTAGGGTTAGGGTTAGGGTTAGGGCTGAGACTAGGGTTAGGGTTAGGGCTGAGACTAGGGTTAGGGTTAGGGTTAGGGCTGAGACTAGGGTTAGGGTTAGGGCTGAGACTAGGGTTAGGGTTAGGGCTGAGACTAGCGTTAGGGTTAGGGCTGAGACTAGGGTTAGGGTTGAACCGAGGTGTGAACATGAAGCTAGGGTTAGGGTTAGGGCTGAGACTAGGGTTAGGGTTAGGGTTAGGGCTGAGACTAGGGTTAGGGCTGAGACTAGGGTTAGGGTTAGGGTTAGGGCTGAGACTAGGGTTAGGGTTAGGGCTGAGACTAGGGTTAGGGTTAGGGCTGAGACTAGGGTTAGGGTTGAACCGAGGTGTGAACATGAAGCTAGGGTTAGGGTTAGGGCTGAGACTAGGGTTAGGGTTAGGGCTGAGACTAGGGTTAGGGTTAGGGTTAGGGTTAGGGTTAGGGCTGAGACTAGGGTTAGGGTTAGGGCTGAGACTAGGGTTAGGGTTGAACCGAGGTGTGAACATGAAGCTAGGGTTAGGGTTAGGGCTGAGACTAGGGTTAGGGTTAGGGCTGAGACTAGGGTTAGGGTTAGGGTTAGGGTTAGGGCTGAGACTAGGGTTAGGGTTAGGGCTGAGACTAGGGTTAGGGTTAGGGTTAGGGTTAGGGCTGAGACTAGGGTTAGGGTTAGGGCTGAGACTAGGGTTAGGGTAGGATGATCATCGAAGAACACCAGGGAGAATTGTCTCTTGTTTTCCCCTTTCTGCAGATTCTTTGTGCAGAGTGAGAGAGAAAGACAGAGAAAGATAGTTGAATACATGTATTCATTCATTTGAGGGGCAGTATGCATAGAGTCTGTTGGGACACTGAGTTCCAAATCTTCCCTTACATCACCCCTCATGGCGTGTGTTGGTTTGTGTGTGTGTGCACGTGCGTGTGTGTACATGTGTGATTTTCTTCTCTTTTTTCTGTTTGTTTTTTTTGTTTGAGAGAGAGAGAACGAGAGAAAAAGAGAAAAAGAAAGAAGGGAGGGTGTAGGGAAAAGGTGGCATTGTGGGCCATGACACAGCCTCTGTTCTCAAACTACCTCCTAAGTCCCTCTCTTCCTCCCTCCATTCCTCCTCTCTCCTTCCCTCTCCTTCCATCCCTGCTTCCCTCGGTTTTATCCTCAGAGAGCCTTACACTACATGACTATCAATGACAGGGCCGTAACATGAGATAATACAATGATGAATTATTTATTCTCTGCCCAGCTCAACACATCTGTAGGGGGTTGGGTTCCAACAGAACCCTCAGAACATTTGGAATGTTTGGGTTCCAACAGAACACTTGGAACTCTTTCATCAGTTCTGATGCCAGGGTGTCTGTGTCTGTGCCTCACCCTAACTCAACTCTTACCCTGCCTCACCCCCTGGCCCACTCTCTTAGTTTAGCATAAGTCTTACCAGGGTTGAGCACATTCAGGAAGTAAACTGAATATCAAATTCAATAATGGAAAAAAGTACATTTCATTTCAATGATTTGTCAAAAAAAACTGAAAAGGATAAGCTATTTATTAAAAAAGTTGTTTAATTTATGAAGTTTAAATTCAAATAATTTCCTGAATTGAGTGACTTCAATTTGAATTGACTCCAACCCTGGCTCTTACAGTAAGCAACAGGTACACGTACTGAGGTCAGCCTTCTCATCCCTGGGTGCTATGTCAATATTGCACCATTTGGCAAATACCAATAGTTTGTGTCCTTGAGACAGTGCGTCCATTGTAATCATTGATCATGCATTATCATGAGTGGGGGACTTTTTTTAGTGAGCAAATGTTTGTATTAAGCCTACTGTATGTGTGCTTTTCCAATGTAGCACAGAGTAGATATCTGGCTTTGACACCAGTCCACTTAGGCCTACCTATAAATCTATGGAAATAGATAGCCTGACCCGGCTTCAACTTTGACCTTGCTTCACCCCTGACCCTGCTTCAAACTAAGGTCTACACGCTCCGGTCCGCATCTCTCCTACAAATACAGACGTCAGCCTTCTCATCCCTTGACGTTCTGTCAATATTACACTGTGCCCATTATGAGTAGAAATCATCAATATGATAAAGCTTGGATGTCAGTTCACTGACCCTTTTAAATAAAAAAACACTATTTATAATACATTTAAATCCATGCTTGTGTTCAAACTGTGATCTGAATATGATGAGATGTGTTTGTGTGGCGTTTTGTCGAAGCCCGGTATGTGAAGCAAACAGACAGATGGGAGTTTTAGATCACATTATCATGTGGATTTGGAATAAAATGTGGTCTGTTAAGACGGTGAGAGACAACATAGCGTGTACGAATGAGAGTGGGCGTGTGAGAGAAAGAACGATTGATGGGGGAAAGAGAGAAAAAGAGATTGAGCGAGAGAGAGAGAGAAAAAGAAAGTCAGAGAGAGAGAAAGAGAGTCAGAGAGACAAAGAGACAGAGCGAGAGAGACAGAGAGATAAACAAACATAGTGATGAGCTGCATCTGACATAATGTGGGTGAATCACCACAGTGCGGCTGGGTTCTCTCTCTCTCTCTCTCTCTCTCTCATCCCTCCTGCCTGCCAGTAGAACAGAACACAACAGCTCTGTGAATAACACCATCTGACCAACAGCAAACACAGTCAAGTCCATGGGCACCATCACATTCAGAAGATGCCCAAGATGTGGACCGCAGCAATGCAATGCAGCTATCTCCCCATTCTCTTGTTGGTGCTAGTTCTGCCCATCAGCAAGGGAGACTATGTTAGGGCTACGGTCAATGCCACCGTACTTGACTCCGAAGGCAATCCAACTCAAACTGTAACCAAGGACGATGGCTTGTATGGCTACAATTCACCAAAAGTGGAGGCGAAAGGAATCGCGATTGCACCTGCACCGAATTATGGAGTGGTGGAACGCCAGGGCTGTGACCCCCACACACGCTTACTGGTTCCCCCCGGACAGGACACTGGGTGGCCCTGCTGCAGCGCGGCAACTGCACCTTCAAGAAAAAGATATTCAACGCCTTGGCCTTCAACGCCCCTATCGTGCTTGTCCACAACAACAGCTCCAAGGAGGCCACTGTCCTAATGGCACATGAAGGTACGGCTGATACGGTGGCTGTGATGACCACCGAGTATACGGCAAGGAGATGGTGGGCTGGCTAGAGAGGAACCTGGCGGTGCTGGTGACCGTCGTGGTGGGCTGGCGCGGCTAGGCCAAGAGCACCAACTTCTCCACTAGAGGAAGTGGAGGCTACACCACGTTCATTACCGCCATGTCTTTGTGCTTCATACCATTACACCTCTGGTTGTACTTCAAGTATCTAAGTGGTAAACAATCAAACCAACTAAGAAGTGATGAACTTGATATGCAGTGGTGGAACTACAGTTTTATACATAGGGTGGCCAGGGGGTGGCCAAGGCCACTTCAGGGGGTCCATAGACCATGACAGAAAATGTGTGTGTAACCCTAACCTGGCATCTAAGGAGCATGAATGAATCCTATGATTGCTGATTAGAGGTTGAAGTGATAATTCACTTAACCTGGAGTGTGTGGTCCAAAAGGGTTACTTCACTAGAATTATTTAACATGAATAGTTAGTGTCTCTACTTTGGAACTGCAGCTCAATTTATTTATTTCACACACACACACACACACACACACACACACACACACACACACACACACACACACACACACACACACACACACACACACACACACACACACACACACACACACACACACACACACACACACACACACACACACACTGTATTCATATTCTGAAGAGACTTGGGTCAGTCTGTTTTCATGAATATATAATCTGGGTCTATAAGTGTTGAACATCCAAAACATTTTCAGAAAATAAAGCTCAAGCACCAAGGAGATAAGATAGCGTTTGTGTGTTGAAAAATAAAAGTAATTTTGGTGCCCATCAGTATTACAAACGTACAGTATCATATTTATCCTCATATATATTATGTTAACTAATAGCAAAGAAGAGTTTTGGAATTGGCCTAATCAAGACCAAATTAAATCTGTGTGACATGATACCCTTTGGATATATCATTTTACAATGTCAGTGTACTAGCTAGTACACAGTGCAGGTGTTAATCATGACCAGAGGGACCACCTATGTGCCAAATTATCCTAGGTAGATTTAAAACAGCATAATTCTGCGGTTCTGGTGAGAACTGGCAAAATGTTTCACAAACTCATCCATGTTGAGGGAGCGTGCCCTCCTTGACTCAACACTGAGAATTCTGAGGTGACAACCTGTCATCAACCATTGTTGTCCTAAGGTGGGTTTTAATCCGTTTTAAAGCTGAGAAGCTTCTCTCGCAAGAAGCACTGCTGACTAGTGTAACAACAGAAATTTTACAATGTCAAAATAGCTCATGGAAGACCTCTTTATAAGGTTCTAGAAGCACAACAGAGTCAAGGAGAGTAGACGTCTGTCCCTTCCACTTTTCTCTCTCCTATCAAGAAGCTGCTTGGTTTGATAAATCTCATGTTTGAGGACCTCTAAATCTGACTCAAAGGTCTGAGCAAAGGCAAACAGAGGCTTCTCATTCAAGAATGTTGTATTCTTTGGGTTGAGACTGGACCCCTTGCATTATCTCGCAATTCTTCTTTGAAAAATGCCCCTGCAGCTCAGCTGTGAGACTGTCAAGCACCTGATAAAAGATAGCTCCTTGGAAGCTCTCACCATCACTTTGGTCACTATTTTTCTGTCCTACAGTGCTCATCATCAATGAGTCGTGAAATCTTAAAGTTTGTTTTAGGCTGTCTTTTACACACTGTTTGTACACTTATTTTGCAATGCTCTGCAATCTCTTCAACCTCTTTCCATAGCTCTCCAAAGTAACCCTCCCTTCTGTAGTCCTGTAATGTGTCTGTAAGGGCACCTACTAGATCCACAGACCTTGCTAGGTCAAGAGAGCTTGATTGGAGCATGTCAGAAAGTCATTTGGCATCACCAAGCACTTTACAAAGGTAACCAAAAGCCCTTTGAAATGTAAATGTGTCTGAGAAAAAAGGCCCCTTGCCTCCACTGATCTATCACCACTATTTTCAAGTGTGATATCCTGTAGCACTCTCAGAACTGCTGGAAGCCTGTCCCTTAGATTACGGCATGCCATGTATCTGCATGCCCACCTTAAATCCGTAAGTCTCTGTAGTTCCCTGGGCTGCTGCTGTGGATAAAGCTCTTTCTGAACGGCAAGCCACTTGAGATGAACGTACGAGCCAGATACAAAGTTATAAAGTTTTTGCAGGAGAGCAAAGAAATTAACTGCCTCAGGCACTGATTTTACAGCATCGACAAGAACCAAATTCAAACAATGTACATTACAGTGCACATACAATGAAAATCTTCTACTGTTTTTAATCCGTACAGACACACCAGAATGCTTTCCACTCATGACAGATGCACCGTCATAGCCTTGCCCCACAAGATTATTTCTGTAGTCCAGACCATGTTTTTCAAGGCAATCAATTATCATTTCTGTGAGACCTGCTGCATCTAAGCTTTCAGCTGACTGAAAGTGTAAAAAGCTTTTGTGGATGGCCTCGTTGTAATAGTACCTCACAACTAAAGACATTTGTTATTTTTTCTTTAACTCTTTGGTTTCATCTGCAATTACCCAAAAAATGTCCCTTTATTTTACTTCTCTTATTATTTCACTTTGCACCATCTCAGCTCAGCCCTCAAGAACTTAGTTCTGGATTTGGTGGCTTGTGTACTTAGCATTGCCACATGCGTTCATCCTTTTCTCTTCATCCTTTTCTCTTTTCTCTATGCTTTGCTATTTCTTCTAAGATTGTCAACAAATGACCCTGGTTGTGAGAGTCATCAGACTCTCGATGGCCTCTCTGCGCTATATTTTGAGTGGCAGTTAATAGGAGCACATCTGCAATTATTTTAATGTAAGTACAGTTTTCTTCCACTTTCTTTTCCGGCCCTCATTTATGACATCTAACATGGATGAGTTGCTGTCAATAGCCCTTTGATGCTGATTCCAAGCATACAACATAGCGTTGATATGATGCTCTGCCTTCAAATGGAGCTTAAACCCAGAATCTTTAAACAGCGCCTTTTTCCAGTTACAAAAACCTGACTGTGATGTGAAGGCAGATTCAGGTGTATTGGGCAGAGAAAAAGGCGTATGTGCGAAACAATAAGTCAGAATATTACAGAATATTCAAGCCATGAATTTTCCTTATACCAGGAGCTGTTGAAAGCCCTTTTCCTAGTGCCATGCTGAGTTCTGGGTAATGTTTTCAAACACGGCTGTACAGGACCCTCTTCTCTGGATCTTGAAATGTCTGAAATACATATTAAATAATGTGTCATATCTCTATGGAAATGTATAAGTAAGGGATCCACAAGATTATATACTAACAGCTGCTGACTAAAATGTGTAGTTTAAAGTATAGGCCTGGCCTACCATTGGGTCCTTTTGGAACAGAAGTCTGATATCTCTCCCTTTCTTTTCATGTTTACGTAATTGACCCTATGCAAAAATCAGACAGTCTATGGTTACATCTAAGCATCCAATTACCCACATTTTAGTCCAATCCTAGTCCTAGTTACCCCACATTAGCTAAACAATTGTATACTGTAACTTACGACACTGCACTCTGTACATGCGTGTATTACTAGCACAGACGTAAACATAATGTTAGGCTAAATTGGGAACCGATCTCTATTATCTGATTAACTGTCTGTTAATGGAGCCAAAGGTCTAACGTTAACTTACACAGCGACTCAACTTTCATAAAAGTTGTTCAGGAAACCTAAACCCGATGCTAAACCTTAAAACTTACTTCAAATACAATGCTTTCGCCAATCGTGAAAAGAGTTTGTGGAGCTGTGGAAATATTCTCTCTTCTTCTTCTGTATGTTCTTCTTCTTATTATTCTTCTGTATCTCGCAACCAATGTTAATATTTTCTATTCCTCGTCCTCAACTTGAAAAATGCGTCGCCAAACGTCAAAATAAATGCTTCTTTCAACAAGAGGTGAAATGAGATGTCAATCAGCATCAAACTGCCAGTAACAAATTACATTTTGGGGTGGTACCCAGGGTGGCCAATCAGATGTCAGGGGTGTCCAGTGCCACCCCAGACACCCCTCTGGCTCCGTCCCTGTTGATATGTACATGGTATGTACACTGAGTGTACAAAGCATTAGGAACACTTGCTCTTTCCATGACATAGACTGACCAAGTGATGTCACTTGTTAAATCCACTTCAATCAGTGTAGATGAAGGGGAGGAGACAGGTTAAAGACACATTTTTAAGCCATGAGACAATTGAGACATGGATTGTGTATGTGTGCCATTCAGAGGATGAATGGGCAAGACAAAAGATTGAAGTGCCTTTGAACAGGGTATGGTAGTAGGTGCCAGGCGCACCGGTTTCTGTCAAGAACTGCAACGCTGCTGGGTTTTTCACGTTCAACTGTTTCCTGTTTCTGGACACTTATAAGAAATCCAGCTATGACCTCAGACAAACCATCAAACAGGGAAAGCGTCAATACAGAACTAAGATTGAATCCTACTATACCAGCTCTGAAGCTCATCGGATGTGGTAGGGCTTGCAAACTATTACGGACTACAAAGGGAGGCACGCAACACTGAAGCATGCATGAGAGCACCAGCTGTTCCGGACGACTGTGTGATCCCGTTCTCTGTAGCTGATGTGAGCAAGACCTTTATACAGGTCAACATTCACAAGGCTGCGTGGCCAGACAGATTACCAAGATGTGTACTCAGAGCATGCGCAAACCAACTGGCAAGTGTCTTCACTGACATTTTCAACCTCTACCTGACCGAGTCTTAAAAACCTATATGTTTCAGGCAGACCACGATAGTCCCTGTGCCCAAGAAAGCGAAAGTAACCTGCCTAAATCCAGGCTGTATCACCACCGGCCGTGATTGGGAGTCCCATAGGGCGGCGCACAATCAGCCCAGCATCGTAAGGGTTTTGCCGGTGTAGGCCGTCATTGTAAATAAGAATTTGTTCTTAACTGACTTGCCTAGTTAAATAAAAAATAAAATAAAAAATGACTACCGCCCCGTAGCCCTCATTTCGATAGCCATGAAGTGCTCCGAAAGGTTGGTCATGGCTTACATCAACACTATCATCCTGGAAACCCTAGACCCACTCCAATTTGCATACCACCCCAATAGATCCACAGATCCACACACTCCACACTGCCCTTTCCCAACTGGACAAAAGGAACACCTACAGTTGAAGTTGTAAGTATACATACACTTAGGTTGGAGTCAATTAAACTTGTTTTTCAACCACTCCACAAATTTCTTGTTAACAAACTATAATTTTGGCAAATCGGTTAGGACATCTACTTTGTGCATGACACAAGAAGTTTTCCCAAAAATTGTTTAGAGACAGATTATTTCTCTTATAATTCACTGTATCACAATTCCAGTGGGTCAGAAGTTTACATACACTAAGTTGACTGTGCCTTTAAACAGCTTGGAAAATTCCTGAAAATGATGTCATGGCTTCAGAAGCTTCTGATAGGGTAATTGACAGAATTTGAGTCAATTGGAGGTGTACCTGTGGATGTATTTCAAGGCCTACCTTCAAACTTAGTGCGTCTTTGCGTGACATCATGGGAAAATCAAAAGATATCAGCCAAGACCTCAGAAAAAAATGGTAGACCTCCACAAGTCTGGTTCATCCTTGGGAGCAATTTCCAAATGCCTGAAGGTACCACATTCATCTGTACAAACAATAGTACGCAAGTATAAACACCATGGGACCACGCAGCCGTCATACCACTCAGGAAGGAGACACGTTCTGTCTCCTAGAGATGAACGTACTTTGGTGCGAAAAGTGCAAATCAATCCCAGAACAACAGCAAAGGACCTTGTGAAGATGCTGGAGGAAACAGGTACAAAGTATCTATATCCACCGTAAAACGAGTCCTATATCAACATAACCTGAAAGGCCACTCAGCAAGGAAGAAGCCACTGCTCCAAAACTACCATAAAAAAGCCAGACTACGGTTTGCAACTGCACATGGGGACAAAGATCATAGTTTTTGGAGAAATGTCCTCTGGTCTGATGAAACAAAAATAGAACTGTTAGGCCATGAAGACCATTGTTATGTTTGGAGGAAAAAGGGGGAGGCTTGCAAGCCGAAGAACATCATACCAACCGTGAAGCACAGGGTGGCAGCATCATGTTGTGGGGGTTCTTTGCTGCAGGAGGGTCTGGTGCACTTCACAAAATATATGGCATCATGAGGAACAAAAATTATGTGGATATATTGAAGCAACATCTCAAGACATCAGTCAGGAAGTTAAAGCTTGGTTGCAAATGGGTCTTCCAAATGAAAAATTACCCCAAGCACACTTCCAAAGTTGTGCCAAAATGGCTTAAGGACAACAAAGTCAAGGTATTGGAGTGGCCATCACAAAGCTCTGACCTCAATCCTATAGAACATTTGTGGGCAGAACTGAAAAAGCGTGTGCGAACAAGGAGGCCTACAAACCTGACTCAGTTACACCAGCTCTGTCAAGAGGAATGTGTCAAAATTCCCCCAACTTATTATGGGAAGCTTGTGGAAAGCTACCTGAAACGTTTGACCCAAGTTAAACAATTTAAAGGCAATGCTACCAAATAGTAATTGAGTGTATGTAAACTTCTTACCCACTGGGAATGTGATGAAATAAATAAAAGCGGAAGTAAATCATTCTTTCTACTATTATTCTGACATTTCACATTCTTAAAATAAAGTAGTTATCCTAACTGACCTAAGACAGGGAATTTTTACTTGGATTAAATGTCAGGAATTGTGAAAAACTGAGTTTAAATGTATTTGGCTTAGGTGTATGTAAACTTCAGACTTCAACGGTATGTTAGAATGCTGTTCATTGACTACAGCTCAGTGTTCAACACCATAATGCCCACAAAGCTCATCACTAAGTTAAGGACCCTGGGACTAAACACCTCCCTCTGCAACTGGATCCTGGACTTCCTGACGGGCCGTCCCCAGGTGGTAAGGGTAGGCAACAGTATATCTGCCACGCTGATCCTCAACATGGGGGCCCCTCAGGGGTGCGTGCTTAGTCCCCTCCTTTACACCCAGTTCACTCACGACTGCGTGGCCAAGCACAACTCCAACACCATCATTAAGTTTTCTGACCACACAACAGTGGTAGGCCTCATCACCGACAATGATGAGACAGCCTATAGGGAGAGACCTGGTCAGAGACCTGGTAGTGTGGTGCCAGGACAACAACCTCTCCCTCAATGTGAGCAAGACAAAGGAGCTGATCGTGGACTACAACATTTAACATTTACATTTAAGTCATTTAGCAGACGCTCTTATCCAGAGCGACTTACAAATTGGTGCATTCACCTTATAATATCCAGTGGAACAACCATTTACAATAGTGCATCTAAATCTTTTAAGGGGGGGGGGGGGGTTAGAAGGATAACTTTATCCTATCCCAGGTATTCCTTGAAGAGGTGGGGTTTCAGGTGTCTCCGGAAGGTGGTGATTGACTCCGCTGTCCTGGCGTCGTGAGGGAGCTTGTTCCACCATTGGGGTGCCAGAGCAGCGAACAGTTTTGACTGGGCTGAGTGGGAACTGTGCTTCCTCAGAGGTAGGGAGGCGAGCAGGCCAGAGGTGGATGAACGCAGTGCCCTTGTTTGGGTGTAGGGCCTGATCAGAGCCTGAAGGTACGGAGGTGCCGTTCCCTTCACAGCTCCGTAGGCAAGCACCATGGTCTTGTAGCGGATGCGAGCTTCAACTGGAAGCCAGTGGAGAGAGCGGAGGAGCGGGGTGACGTGAGAGAACTTGGGAAGGTTGAACACCAGACGGGCTGCGGCGTTCTGGATGAGTTGTAGGGGTTTAATGGCACAAGCAGGGAGCCCAGCCAACAGCGAGTTGCAGTAATCCAGGCAGGAGATGACAAGTGCCTGGATTAGGACCTGCGCCGCTTCCTGTGTGAGGCAGGGTCGTACTCTGCGAATGTTGTAGAGCATGAACCTACAGGATCGGGTCACCGCCTTGATGTTAGTGGAGAACGACAGGGTGTTGTCCAGGGTCACTCCAAGGTTCTTAGCACTCTGGGAGGAGGTTGGCTAGCTAGCAGTGGGTTAATGATGACTAGGTGTGTTGACTAAGTCTGGCGTCACGTCGCGGCTGGCTAGCTAGCCTCGATAATTACTCTAACTACACAATTATCTTAGATGCAAAGACAGCAAAGATAACTATGTAGCTGGCTAACTAACACTAACACTACACTAATCAAGTCGTTCCGTTGTAATGTAATAGTTTCTACAGTGCTGCTAGTCGGTAGAAGTTAGCTGGTTGGCTAGCTAGCAGTGTTGACTAGCTAGCTAGCAGTGATGACTACGTTAGGAGGACGAAGATAGCTAACCTCGATAATTACTCTAATTACTCTAAACTACACGATTATCTTTGATACAAAGACGGCTATGTAGCTACCTAAGAAAAATTGCTCAGATCAAACAAATCAAACCGTTGTAATGTAATGAAGTGTAATATTACCTGTGGAGCGAAGCGTAGTGCGACTGTTCTCTCTGCTACCGCACGCGTTTGTACAAGAAAAGGAGGGCCGAACACGCCCCATTCACATCGATGGGGCTGTAGTGGAGCTAGTCGAGAGTTTCACGTTCCTTGGTGTCCACATCACCAACAAACAATCATGGTCCTGTTGGGTTCTGAGAATATGAAATATACTTATTCATGTCACTGAGGGAGAGAGGGTAATGTATACAATTTAAATTATGTCAGCCTATGGGAGGAAAAGAGACACAGTCTGTTATGAGTCAACATGACAGCCGTGAGTTGGGAAGCAGTGAGCATTTTGGGGCAGAGATCAGGTCAGATGAAGTGAGGAAGAACAGATATTACTAAGGTTTTGCCTAGCAACAGAGATGCATTGGCTGTTCAGATGTGTAGGAGGAGACTCAAAATAGGAGAAAGAGTTAAATATCAGTGCTTGTGTGAATATGTCTTTTGTCTGTCCAGGTGTTCGATCCTTTGGGGTGAATAAACTTGGTTTAAGCTTTCATAGTGTACGTCGAGTTCTTACTCTGATATTTAGAAATGAACAGTCCAAACACACCAAGACAGTCGTGAAGAGGGCACGACAACACCTTTTCCCCCTCAGGAGACTGAAAAGATTTGGTATGGGTCCCCAGATCCTCAAAAAGTTCTACAGCTGCAACGTCGAGAGCATCCTGACCGGTTGCATCACCGCCTGGTATGGCAACTGCTCGGCATCCGACCGTAAGGCGCTACAGAGGGTAGTGCGTACGGCCCAGTACATCACTGGGGCCAAGCTTCCTGCCATCCAGGACCTATTACTAAACAGTGTCAGAGGAAGGCCCCAAAAATGGTGAAAGACTCCAGTCACTAAAGTCATGAACTGCTCTCTCTGCTACCCCACGGTACCGGAGCGCCAAGACTAGGTCCAAAAGGCTCCTAAACAGCTTCTACCCCCAAGCCATGAGACTGCTGAACAATTGATCAAATGGCCACCTGGACTATTTACATTGCCCCCCCCCCTCCTTTGTTTTTACACTGCTGCTACTGGCTGTTTATTATCTATGCATAATCACTTTACCCCTACCTACATGTACAAATTACCATGACTAACCTGTTATTTTATTGTGTTACTTTTATTACATTTTTTACTTTAGTTTATTTAGTAAATATTTTCTTAACTCTATTTCTTGAACTGCATTGTTGGTTAAGGGCTCGTAAAAAAAATACGAAATAATAAAAAAAAATACAATTTTATTTGATGTGTGTGTTAAGAATGATCCAACACACAAAGGGCATCCAGCCAACTGGACACAACTGTGGGAAGCATCGGAGTCAACTTGGGCCAGGCTTACTGTGAAACGTTTTCAACGCCCTGTAGAGTGCATGCCCCGACGAATTGAGGCTGTTCCTAATGTTTTGTCCACTCAGTGTATACGTTCTTTCGCTAACACTTACACTTATCTTTTGTTACTATCACTGACTTTGCTGATATTGTGGAACAGTTTGACTTACTATGACTGTGATATGTGGTTGTCTTACCTACCTTAAGATGAACGCATGAACTAAGTTGCTCTGGATAAGAGTGTCCGTTAAATGACTAAAAAGTTTTAAAAAATGATCACTTCATAATATCCCTATAGAACAGAGACACCTAGTGGTTAAATTATACATTTGCGCTTCACTCATAAGTGTACACATTTATTAAATTAACTTACATTTTAATGCAGATAACTTAGAAGTTAGAAACAAACTCAATCATGCAGAGTCAAATAAATGTATTACAATTTGCAAATTATACAAATAAAACTTTTGAGAAAAGTTTAAAGCACTCAATTACCAAAGTGATATAAAAAGTATGAAGTTATGAATTATATTAATATGAAAAGCCTTGCAAAGAAATACATTTATTCAATTGGAAATGATACAAAATTGATCTGCTTGGTGTATGTTCAATGTGGTTCAGTTGAGGTGATCTGTCTCCGTGAAATTAAGACATTAGCAACTTTTACCACATGAAAAGTTGATATCTTAACCAAATCTCAACCTTAATTCAAGAAACATCTTAGCCTTAATTAAAAAAAAACATCTTTAGATAATTTACAGGAAATATTAAGATCCATAAATATAGTGTTGGATATTGGAAACAACCCATATTTGTATGAAGTTCCTTGTACAATGTTTCAGCCAGAATGACACTCCCCAGTGACACAGCCTGTATTGACCTTTGAACTTTGTATACATTTTGGGTGCTAATGTTCTATCTAACCTACTTTCCAGAATGCATTCCACTGGACGTCTCCACTACAAGAGCAGCAAGAGGAACTGCCCCTCCCTACCTTCAGGCTATGCTCAAACCCTACACCCCAACACGAGCACTTCGTTCTGCCACCTCTGGTGTCTTGGCTCTCCCACCCCTACGGGAGGGCAGCTCCCGCTCAGCCCAGTCAAAGCTCTTCTCTGTCCTAACACCCCAATGGTGGAACCATCTTCCCCCTGAAGCTAGGACAGCAGAGTCCTGCACATCTTCAGAAAACATCTGAAACCCTACCTCTTCAACGAGTATTTTAAATAATCCCCCTCCTCACCTCGAGCCCCCCCCCCCCCCCCCCAAAGAAACATTAAAAAAATCTAAAAGTCCTGAACCAACACTTGCTCCTGACTCCACCCCCACCTTTCTAGCTCTGACTTTGCTGATAACTACTTTATTGAGGAGAAGAGTAGTTTCTATGCCTGTGATATGTGGTTGTCCCACCTAACTCTACCTGGAAGTTGCTCTGGATAAGAGCGTCTCCTAAATGACTAAAATGTAAATGTTTATTTTTAGTGTTAAGTCAGTCTGTAACTGTAAGGTTCTTCGTTACTTTAGCTGTTTATAGTGTGTGGACAACGTGTGTGTGTCCACTGTATATCTTTGAGTAGTCACGTCTCCTCTTCATCCATGATAACACTACTCTGCCCAGTAGTTGCGTGTGCACCGCGTGTGTTGATTAGATTAGTGTGCGAGAGATAGGAGACAATGAGAGAGAGAGAGAGAGAGAGGGAGAGAGAGGGAGAGAAAAAAAGAGAGAGAGAATGAGAACCAGAATGACAGTGGAGAGTGTGTGTATACAGGTACACACATATTAGTGTGTATGATCTCACACAGCCCCAGTCATACCCATCCTCCACTCCTCTCATCATGTGTGTCTCTTCATGTGCAGGGCCAGGTGGTCTGAGCGGGAGAAGGCTCTCTGACACTGCAGACACGCGTAGGGTTTCTGACCCGTGTGTTTACGGTAGTGACGGGTCAACTCGTCCGAACGGGCAAACTTCCACCCACAGCCCTCCCACGTACAGTGGTATGGTTTCTCCCCTATGGAATTAATAGCACACAAAAGCAACCAGTGTCAAAATCAGTTGGCTCAGAAGTGACTTGTTTTAAACACTCCGTAGCAATTGTAGTCCCTCTGCATTTGTTGATAAAATGTGTTGAGAATTCATAGTGTAAGTTGTATCCTATTCAATAGGGTTAATGCAATCAAAGATCCTTGGGACGTCCATACCCTAACCCCTACACTAACCCCTAACCCCTATCCTTAACCTAACCCTAACCCAACCTTAACCCTTACCTAACCCTAACCCTTTCCTTAACTGTTTTAACAACTTCAATGGGTTGACGTCAGAGTTGGGACGTCCCAAGGATCGTGTTGACTTTTTCTATTCAATAGCCATTACTACTAAAAGCCATGAATCATTATTCATCCATATGAAGTTGTCCATCATGCAGTTCTGCCTATTAGCCGTAATGTATTCCAATCCCTAGAATATGCATTAATGCCTCAATATCTGTGTAATGTATTCTAGTCTCTGTATTTTTACCTGTGTAATGTATTCTAATCTCTGTATTCTTATCTGTGTAATGTATTCTAATCTCTGTATTCTTATCTGTGTAATGTATTCTAATCTCTGTATTCTTACCTGTGTAATGTATTCTAATCTCTGTATTCTTATCTGTGTAATGTAATCTCTGTATTCTTACCTGTGTAATGTATTCTAATCTCTGTATTCTTATCTGTGTAATGTATTCTAATCTCTGTATTCTTACCTGTGTAATGTATTCTAATCTCTGTATTCTTATCTGTGTAATGTATTCAAATATCTGTATTATTACCTGTGTAATGTATTCTAATATCTGTATTATTACCTGTGTAATGTAATCTCTGTATTCTTACCTGTGTAATGTATTCTAATCTCTGTATTCTTACCTGTGTAATGTATTCTACTCTCTGTATTTTTACATGTGTAATGTTTTCTAATCTCTGTATTATTACCTGTGTAATGTATTCTAATCTCTGTATTTTTACCTGTGTAATGTTTTCTAATCTCTGTATTATTACCTGTGTAATGTATTCTAATATCTGTATTATTACCTGTGTAATGTAATCTCTGTATTCTTACCTGTGTAATGTGTCCTAATCTCACCTGTGTAATATATTTCTATATATATTTATTTATATTTATATACATTTATATATTCTTACCTGTGTAATGTATTCTAATTTATGTATTCTTACCTGTGTGCGTGCGGAGGTGAGCCTTGAGGTGGGAGCTCTTGGTATAGCTCTTACTACAACCTGAGTATTCACAGCTGTGTGTAGCAGCTCTCTTCTTCACCACAGTCCTGCGGCCGTTCTTCCCCTCCAAGCCTCCAGGGGGAACCCTTGAGGAGGTGATAGCTAGGTGGGACTGCTGGTGCTGGGAGTAGGGGAAGTGGTTGGAGGAGGCTTGTTGGTGGTGGTGGCTGTGGAGGTTGTAGTCTCTCTGGTTGAGGTACAGACCCAGGTGGTGGGGGTAGTTTTGGAGGAAGCTGTAGTGGTGGGTTCGAGATTCAGAGGTCATAGAGGTTGTCATGGAGACAGGGGCTTGGAGGAATCTGCCATCTTGAAACGTCACCATGGAAGTGTGTTGTTGGGGGTAGTAGTGTCCCATTCCAAAGTCCCATGATTTGGCCTTAGTGAGGACAGCAGTGGCTCTATCTCTGCCATGTCTCTCCTGGTTGCTTCCGGGGTTGAAACCATACTGGTCCACGTTTGGTTGAATGGGGAATGATGATAATGATGATGATGACCAAACCTGTTGGTTGTGAAGTTCTGGTATGCCTGAACCAATGGTCTCCAAGGGGGTGAGCAGCTCAACCATCAGGCTACTGCTGCCCATATGAAGCCTGTCTGGACTTATTTGGTCCGTCAACACCCCTCCTCCATCATGGTAGAGTCCAGTTTGGTCCGGTTGAGGAAGACGCTGAGTGTTGTAGTCCAGAGAGGGGTTCAGCTCAGGTGATGGGCTGCTCCAGTCAGACAACAAGAACTCCATGTCCCATGAGGTTTCACTTTCATCGTCCAGGTGAGGAAGAACTGGCTGCTGGTCACTGGTGTTGCCAGGTGACGTCCTCTTGGTTTGAGAGTCCAGACTGAGAGCGCCATCCTCAAATTTCCACACCTTGTGTGACAATACAAAAACATCAGTTCATATCGAGTCTCTCTTACTAGCTTCACATAAATATGGAAATAACCAAACAACACCCACTAACAAATTAAAATAACAATTTTATAATTAAATCCTAGTTTTGTAATAACTTTTAAAATAAAATCCATTTGATATTTGAACAGATCTTAAATCAAAATAAACGTATTGTATTAAATGTGTTGGGGATATGAGGCTGTGCTCACAGGGCCTCTTCATTGCGAGTCAAAACATTTTGTTCAAAGAAAAGTTGATGGCATTTAGACACTCTGCTATTAGCCCCAAGACTCACCCGCTTAAAACAAAGTTATACAAGTGACAACCCTTTTTATTGTTTCAGCAAAATGTAGAAACCAAATAAAAGTAACAAGTGGAATACGTACCTTCATATTGTCATTAGAGTGAACAAAGTTTGAGAAGGAGCTGAAGGATGGTAGCACAGCAGCTTGTGTCCCAGCCATCTGATCAGTTCGAGTTAGATGTCAACTTTACACAGGTTACAGTGGTGACAGTAATGTGAGGTTTGTATTTTCTTTTACATGACCATCTCACAATGGTTAGACTATTGCAAATTGTAAGTAACCAGTCATCCTGAAAACAGTTACACCTGTCTCTTATCCAATTTCACATGCCAAGTAACCTACTTTCTTTTTACAGTTGTCGTCTCTCCATTCTACCCGTCTACCGTATCCCCCCCTCTTTCTCTCTCAGTTGTGAACGTGACTTCAAATCTTCTCTGTTCATGTATCTTCTGATGACTGTTGGGGGGTGGGACGTAAGTGTGTGTGTGTGTGTGTTCTATGCCTACTCCTTTTCTTACTCCAGTCCTCTCCTCTTAACCAGGAGAAAGAGTGAATGAACAGTTAAGCTATCTCCCCCCTCGCTACCCCTCCCTGTTTTTGGATCCTGAGCAGAAATCTATGGCCAGCAAAACAATTCCAAAAAGAAAGAGAATTGAAAAAGAACAATAAACAGATGTAATTCTAGCTAATGAATGTTATGCACTTTGTTTTGCACGAAACAACTGAAAATGTAATTTCAAGTGTATTAGAATTGTTGTTTCTCTGACATGTTATGGCGTACAGTGCAAGCAGAATACCATACTGGCATTCGCCTCTTCATTCAGCTTCATGAACCAACTCAAACTCCCCTCCCCCACTACTAAAACTGCTACACACACATTGAGCAGTACACACACCTCTGGGACATGTGGTTCTGAGAAGACCTGTGTGTCTAGTAGGTGATTATGTGCTAGGCTGTGTTTATCAGTGTGCATGGGGGCCAAGAGAGGCCCCTGTTTGACAACAGATAATGGTGCTGCTGACTACTGCCTGTCCCTGCTGACTGCTCCATACACAGATAAAGACTCTCTCACTCTTTTTTTTTACAATCTTTCACTTTCCGTCTACAGAGGAGTGTTACTTGGGAAAAACCTTGTGTTAGAAAGGAGCTACACTTCAGTTTGTTATGAATGCCCTATGGCCACCTTTTACAAATACTGTTTATATTATGGCATCATCATTATCATGAATTGGTGCTATCATTGGTGTAATAAAGTTCAATGTACTGTATTGGTACACATTAATTGTAATAATAATCAGATTATATTAATGTAAAAAAACTCAAGGACACAATGTTCATATTTTCCAAGCAATTCAATTTTTTTTCATTGCAAGTATTGCTTTATGCAAATATATCTAATGTTTTGCTGTGTGTGTGTGTGTGAGATGCAGGCAGCTCAGGTGGGGCTCAGTCATCCTTGGGAAGGTTGGAAGAGCTGGTCTGAAATGTCCAAACTCCCCTGAAAGACCTGATCTCAACCTCCACCTCCTTCTCCACCTACTTCTCAACCTCCTCCACATCCTTTTCCACCTCCACCTCCTTCTCCACCTACTTCTCAACCTCCTCCACATCCTTTTCCACCTCCACCTCCTTCTCCACCTACTTCTCAACCTCCTCCACATCCTTCTCCACCTACTTCTCAATCTCCTCCACATCCTTCTTCACCTCCTTCTCCACCTCCACGTCCTTCTCCACCTACATCTCAACCTCCTCCACATCAACTACCTTCTCCACCACCTCCTTCTCCACCTACTTCTCAACCTCCTCCACATCCTTTTCCACCTCCACCTCCTTCTCCACCTACTTCTCAAACTCCTCCACATCCTTCTCCACCTCCACCTACTTCTCAATCTCCTCCACATCCTTCTTCACCTCCTTCTCCACCTCCACGTCCTTCTCCACCTACATCTCAACCTCCTCCACATCAACTACCTTCTCCACCACCTCCTTCTCCACCTACTTCTCAACCTCCTCCACACCCTTTTTCACCTCCACCTCCTTCTCCACCTACATCTCAACCTCCTCCACATCAACTACCTTCTCCACCACCTCCTTCTCTACCTCCCCCTCAACTACCTACTCCACCACCTCCTTCTCCACCTCCAGAGCCTTCACCTATAGAGACTCCTTCCCCAGAGGCTCCACCTCTTGAAGATCTTCCTCCTCCAAAGGCTTCACCTCCGGGTAGAGGTTCAAATATACCTCCATGCAGCCGTTGAGGGCATTCATGTTTTCAATGTTATAGGTGGCATCAAAGTCCACAAAGAGCTTTGTTGACCTCCAATGGAGCTTGTGCTTGGCCACTTGCTGGTTTTGGCCAAACGCCCTCTTGTAGATCCTCATGAATTTTACACTGGGGCCGAACTGCAGACAATAGGCTGTGGTCAATGACTCTGGCAGGGGCTCAGAGAACAGCTCTTTCTCCATGGCGACATTGTCCGGGTTCTGATCAGGTTTTACGGGTAACAAAATAAAAACATATACAGTACACGTCAAAAGTTTGGACAAACTTACAGTACACATTCAAAAGTTTTTCTTTATTTTTACTATTTTCTACATTGTAGAATAGTAGTGAAGACATCAAAACTATGAAATAACACATATGGAATCATGTTGTAACCAAGAAAGTGTTAAACAAATCAAAATACCTTTAATATTTTACATTCTTCAAAGTAGTTGTCCTTTCCCTTGATTACAGCTTTGCACACTCTTGGCATTATCTCAACCAGCTTCACGAGGAGTGCTTTTCCAACAGTCTTGAAGGAGTTCCTACATATACTGAGCACTTGTTGGCTGCTTTTCCGTTACTCTTTGGTCCAACTCATCCCAAACCATCTCAATTGGGTTGAGGTCGGGTGATTGTGGAGGCCAGGTCATCTGATGCAGCACTCCATCACTCTCCTTCTTGGTCAAATAGCCCTTACACAGCCTGTGAGGTGTGTTTTGGGTCATTGTCCTGTTGAAAAACAAATGATAGTCTCACTAAGTGTAAACCCAATGGGATGGCGTATCGCTGCAGAATGCTGTGGTATCCATGCTGGTTGTGTGCCTAAATAAATCACTGACAGTGTCACCAGCAAAGCACCCCCAAACCATCACACCTCCTCCTCCATGCTTCATGGTGGGAACCACAGATGCGTAGATCATCCGTTCACCTACTCAGCATCTCACAAATACATGGCGGTTGGAACCAAAAATCTCAAATTTGGACTCATCAGACCAAAGGACAGATTTCCACCGGTCTAATGTCCATTGCTCGTGTTTCTTGGCCCAAGCAAGTCTCTTCTAATTATTGGTGTCCTTTAGTGGTGGTTTCTTTGCAGCAAATCGACCATGAAAGCCTGATTCACAATAGTCTCCTATGAACAGTTGATGTTGAGATGTGTATGTTACTTGAACTCAGTGTATGTTACTTGAACTCAGTGAAGCATTTATTTGGGCTGCAATCTGAGGTGCAGTTAACTCAAATGAAATTTATCCTTTGCAGCAGAGGTAACTCTGGGTCTTCCTTTCCTGTGGCGGTCCTCATGAGAGCCAGTTTCAGCATTCCAGGTGACTACTTCATGAAGCTGGTTGAGAGAATGCCAAGACTGTGCAAAGCTGTCATCAAGACAAATGTTGGCTACTTTGAAGAATCACTTTTTTGGTTACTACATGATTCCATATGTGTTATTTCATAGTTTTGATGTCTTCACTAAAATTCTACAATGTAGAAAATAGTAAAAATAAAGAAAAACCCTTGAATGAGTAGGTGTGTCCAAACCTTTGATTGGTACTGTATATATTTATATACAGTCAGGGTCTCAACTTACTGTTGAGAGTTAGAATAATAGGTGCATAAGGTGCAATTTCAAAATTTGGTTGTGCATCAGCAGTGTCGTGTCGTTGACTATCATTAAATGTGAAGACTGTATAATATCAAATCAATTCTCTATGTGTAATTTAATTACACGATTAAACTAATCATGTAACTTTAATTAACTAGGAAGTTGAGGCACCACGGGAACATGTTTTTTATAGAGTTTCAATTTCCTGAATATAACTCTTCAGATATTTTCATATCTTATCAAAACAGTCGTTTATTAATGAATTTTACCTCATTAGTATCATTATTGAACGTCGCAAACCCTTGGATATCTGCACGAACCCCAGCATAGAATCATGAATCGGCGACATACAAATTGGATCAATTATTTATTTACTAACTAACTTAAAATAAATCACAGAATTACATAAACACACACACAAATAGTCACACATTGGTTTCAACATGATACAAAGAAAAAGTCCCTAGCGGACGAAACCGATATGACGGCTTGGTAGACAAAGGAAAGGGGGTGGGGACCGCTCAAAAGTGGGAAACTCATGGAGGATTACTACACTCATAGAAATTGCTAATACTTTGAACATGAACAACTGCTCATTCAAAAATAAATGTCAATTTACATATTTACAAGTGTCTGCCTTTGTTGTCCCTCTCTGCGATTGCCGGTCTGTCTGCTGGATAGTCATGGAGATCAAAGTCGTATGTTGTTAGAATTTTCCCTGACTAAAGTATTTAAACAGCTGTAGTCTGAATAATTGTTCTTTCGTTTGTAGATTTCTTCACCATTTCAACGTGGGAATGATCTCCACGTTCTCTGGTCTTGTCCTTTGGCACAGTTGCCAACCATTTCAACATGTAGCCACCACTTCATGTTTTCTGATCTAATGTAAATTTTGTCGGTGTGACGCTCGTCGTAATGAGGAGTAGACCAAGGTGCAGCGTGGTAAGTGCTCATGGTTATTTTAATTTAACTCAGAACACTAAAACAAAACAATAAACAACGGAAAACGAACGTCACGTTCTGCAGGCTAACTGAGCTGTACAAAAAAACAAGATCCCACAACTGAAAGTGGGAAAAAGGGCTGCCTAAGTATGATTCCCAATCAGAGACAACGATAGACAGCTGCCTGATTAGGAACCATACTCGTCAAACAACAAAGAAATAGAAAACATAGAATGGAACATAGAACTACAAAATCTAGAATGCACCCAAATCACACCCTGACCTAACCAAAATATAGAAATAAAAGGGCTCTCTATGGTCAGGGTGTGACAGTACCCCCCCCCCCCCCCCCAAAGGTGCGGACTCCCGGCCGCAAACCTGAACCTATAGGGGAGGGTCCGGGTAGGCATCTACCCATGGTGGCGGCTCCGGTTCGGGGCGTAGTCCCCGCTCCGCCGGCTGATCCATCTGCTTTTGTACCACCGGACCGTGGATCATCGCCGGAGGCTCTGTGCTGCAGGCCGCCGCTGGAGGCTCTGGGCTGCAGACCGCCGCTGGAGGCTCTGGGCTACAGACCGCCGCTGGAGGCTCTGGGCTACAGACTGCCGCTGGAGATTCTGGGCTGCAGACCGCCGCTGGAGGCTCTTGGCTGCAGACCGCCGCTGGAGGCTCTGGACTGCAGACCGCCGCTGAAGACTCTGGACTGCAGACCGCAGCTGAAGACTCTGGACTGCAGACCGCCGCTGAAGACTCTGGACTGCAGATCGTCGCTGGAGGTTCCTGACTGCGGACAGTCGCTGGAGGTTCCTGACTGCGGGCCGTCTCAGGAGGTTCCTGACTGCGGGCCGTCTCAGGAGGTTCCGGACTGGGGACCGTCTCAGGAGGTTCCGGACTGGTGACCGTCGCTGCAGGCTCCGTGCCATGGATCATCGCTGCAGGCTTTGTGCCATGGATCATCACTGGAGGCTCCGGGCCATGGATTACCACTGGAGGCTTCGTGCCATGGATCATCCCTACAGGCTCCGGGCCATGGATCATCCCTACAGGCTTCTTGCCATGGATTATCACGAGAAGCTCCGGGCCATGGATTATCACTGGAGGCTTCGTGCCATGGATCATCACTACAGGCTCCAGGCCATGGATCATCACTGGAGGCTTCGTGCCATGGATCATCACTGGAGGCTTCGGACCATGGATCATCACTGGAGGCTTCGGACCATGGATCATCACTGGAGGCTTCTTACGTGGAGCCGGAACACTTCTCACCGGACGTCGCTGGAGGCTCCGGACTGGGGAACGTCGCTGGAGGCTCCGGACTGGGGAGGCGCACTGGAGTCCTGATGCGTGGGGCTGGCACAACCCGTCCTGGCTGGATGCTTACTTTAGTCCGGCAAGGGCAGGGCGCTGGCACAGGACGAACTGGGCTGTGCAGGCGCACTGGCGACACAGTGCGTAGAACTGGCGCAGGATATACTGGGCCGTGGAGGCGCACTGGATGTCTGGAGCATATGGCTGGCACAACCCGTCCTGGCTGGATCTTCCCCGTAGCCCGGCAAGCACGGGGCGTTGGAACAGGCCTCACTGGTTTGTGCTGGCGAACTGGGGTTACTGTGCGTAGAGCTGGCGCAGGATAACCTGGGCCAAGGAGACGCACCGGAGACCAGGAACGCTGAGCCGGCACAATCCATCCTGGCTGAATGCCAACTCTAGCACGGCCACTGCGGGGAGCTTGCACAGAGCGCACCAGGCTGTGGCTGCGCACTGGAGACACCGTGCACATTACCGCATAACCCGATGCCTGACCAGTCCTACTCTCCCCACGGTAAGCACGGGGAGTTGGCTCAGGTCTCCACCCTGACTCTGCCAATCTCCCCATGTGCCCCCCCCCATTTTTGGGGGGGCTGCCTCTCGCACTTGCCTCGTGGTTGGTATAGTGCCTCGTAATATCGCCACTCCGCTTTTGCTGCCTCAATCTCCTCTTTAGGACGGCGATACACCCCAGCCTGCCTCCAAGGTCCTTTCCCGTCCAGTATCTCCTCCAAGTCCACTGGTCCATTCCACGCTGCTTGGTCTTATTGTGGTGGGATCTTCTGTGACGCTCATCGTAGTGAGGAGTAGACCAAGGTGCAGCGTGGTAAGTGCTCATGATTATCTTTATTTAACTCAGAACACTAAAACAAAACAATAAACAACAGAAAACAAACGTCACGTTCTGCAGGCTAACTGAGCTGTGCAAAAAAACAAGATCCCACAACTGAAAGTGGGAAAAAGGGCTGCCTAAGTATGATTCCCAATCAGAGACAACGATAGACAGCTGCCTCTGATTAGGAACCATACTCGCCAAACAACAAAGAAATAGAACTAGAACTACAAAATCTAGAATGCCCACCCAAATCACACCCTGACCTAACCAAAATAGAGAAATAAAAGGGCTCTCTATGGTCAGGGCGTGACAGTCGGAGGTGGGTTTTATACTCTGTGGAAGAAGGGGTGGTTCCAGGACTCCTAATGTGATGTCTGGTCACGTGGGCGTGGCCACTGACTTGGTTAAAACATTTAAATGAAGAACAATTTTCTCATTTAGAAGGCTAACATCACATTACATCTTTTCACAAATAGTTTCATATTTACTCATTCATTTTATACAACATTCAGATTGAAAACGAATAACTGAGGAATGTACACTTCCAGAGATACCGTTATCTTGTCCTACTGCTTTCTGATGTCACAAAATAAAACAACTTTGACAGGATTGTTCTTTAAATACCCACCCAATAATTATCTGTGTTCCATAGTTTACATTCCAAACTCGAACACTACAGAGCATAGAGGCAGCGTATTTTACGACCACCATAAAACAGCCGACTTCCCGCTCTCCCCCTCTACGAGACAGAGCACACTGTAGAGCGGACCCACTGTAACCTGATCCTTCAGATCATCACAGGAGAGTTATGACAGCAGTCACTCGATGTCAGATTTTTTTGTTTTAGATTGGTAAGTTAGTCTAGCGGCCAGCTATCTAAACTTGTAGTAAGCATGGTCAAATTACCGACCCATTGATCATCAGTTATCACATTAAAAACGGCAAACATTTGACTCCCCCCATGGCAAAATGTGTAGAATTGCAGGAAAGTTGTTATAAATGAACTTTAAAACTTAAATTTGTTCTCTTCACTGTCACCAAACAGTTTCTAAACTCATCAATGTTGACACCCATTCTGACAAGTTAACACATACACATACCATTTAGCTCTATCAGATTACACTGCAAGTCTGACTCCCTCTTCCAGGAAGACTGTCCTGGACTTTTCCATCATCCAGTCTTTAATGTGTCTGATGGTGATGTGAGGAGGCATTCCACCCAGCTCCTGGAGACGCATGAACTCCCTAAAGAGCTTTTTCTGCAAGACAATGTTGCCAATTAGTGACCAAGTCAATAAAGATCGGTCAATATTTTTCCCCCCCTAATGAAATAGTGTCTGATATTATATTTGGAGTCCTTTACGGAAGGAAAGGTTTCCGTGATGACTTTATCATCCATTTGGATGATAAATATTACATCGCAGGAGAGCAACAAATTATTAAATTAACAAAATGTAGCAAATTATTTAGATGAGAAGAGCATACACAAATGCCAGGAAAAATACTGTGATTTCAATAATTTTGTGTTGTGCAAATTATCAAGAAAGCGGCAAGCAAGAGCAAGCTTTAGGTTATCGATAAGATGGTAAAATCCATACTGTTAGATTCAACAATCTTTTTTCAAAATCAATAAGTATTGGCATAGAGTACCACAGTATGAGTCATAATACCCATAAAACCTAGCGCTCAACAAGGAAATTGTTTTTCCACCATTCATTTTTCCCATAGGAGATTTTAGAAACACTTAATATAAGGGCTGTGTTTCAAATCAAATCAAATCAAATTGTATTGGTCACATACACATGGTTAGCAGATGTTTTTGCGAGTGTAGCGAAATGCTTATGCTTCTAGATCCGACAGTGCAGCAGTATCTAACAGGTAATATCTAACAATTCCACAACAAAACATAATACACAACAATCTAGTAAAGGAATGGGATAAAAAGATATAAATATAAAATATATGGATGAGCATTGACAGAGCGGCTAAGATGAAATATATAGCATAGTATAGATAGTGTAGGATACAGTACACAGTATATACATATGAGATAAGTAATGCGAGATATATAAACATTCTTAAAGTGACTAGTGTTCCATTTATTAAAGTGGCCAATGATTTCAAGTCTGTAGGTAGGCAGCCGCCTCTCTGTGCTAGTGATGGGTGTTTAACAATACAATGGCCATGAGATAGAAGCTGGTTTTCAATCTCTCTGTCCCAGCTTTGATGCACCTGTACTGACCTCGTCTTCTGGATGGAAGCGGGGTGAACAGGCAGTGGCTCGGGTGGTTATTGTCCTTGATGATCTTTTTGGCCTTCCTGTGACATCGGGTGCTGTAGGTGTCCTGGAGGGCAGGTCGTTTAGCCCCTTGATGTGTTGTGCAGACCGTGGAGAGCCCTGCGGTTGTGGGTGGTGCAGTTGCAGTTGGCGGTGATACAGCCCAACAGAATGCTCTTGATTGTGCAACTGTAAAAGTTAGTGAAGGTTTTCGGTGACAAGCCAATTTTTTTCAGCCTCCTGTGGTTGAAGAGGCGCTGGCCCCAGTGTTGAGGATCAGCGGAGTGGAGATGTTGTTTCCTACCTTCACCACCTGGGGGCAGCCCGCCAGGACCCAGTTGCACAGGGCGGGGTCAAGACCCAGGGACTAAAGCTTAATGATGAGTTTGGAGGGTACTATGGTGTTGAATGATGAGCTGTAGTCAATGAACAGCATTCTTACATAGGTATTCCTCTTGTCCAGATGGGATAGGGCAGTGTGCAGTGTGACGGCGATTGAATCGTCTGTGGACCTATTGGGGCTGTAAGCAAATTGAAGTGGGTCTAGGGTGACATGTAGGGTGGAGGTGATATGATCCTTGACTAGTTTCTCAAAGCACTTCATGATGACAGAAGTGAGTGCTATGGGGTGATAGTAATTTAGTTCAGTTACCTTGGCTTTCTTGGGAACAGGAACTATGGTGGCCAACTTGAAGCATGTGGGGACAGCAGACTGGGATAGGGATTGATTGAATATGTCTGTAAACACACCAGCCAGCTGGTCTGCGCATGCTCTGAGGACGCAGCCAGGGATGCCGTCTGGTCCGGCAGCCTTGCGAGGGTTAACATGTTTAAATGGTTTACTCACGTTGGCCATGGAGAAGGAGAGGCCACAGTCTTTGGTAGCGGGCCGCGTCGGTGACACTGTATTGTCCTCAAAGCGCACAAAGAAATTGTTTAATTTGTCTGGAAGCAAGACATCAATGTCCGCAACGGGGCTGGTTTTCTTTTTGTAATCCGTGAATGTCAGTAGACCCTGCTACATACGTCTCGTGTCTGAGACGTTGAATCACAACTCCACTTTATCTCTGTACAGACGTTTTGCCTGTTTGATTGGCTTATGGAGGGAATAACTACACTGTTCGTATACAACCATATTCCCAGCCACCTTGCCATGGTTAAATGTGGTGGTACGTGCTTTCAGTTGTGCTCGAATGCTGCCATCAATCCACAGTTTCTGGTTAGGGAAGGTTTTATTAGTCACAGTGGGTACAACATCTCCTATACAGTTCCTTATAAACTCGTTCACCGAGTCAGCGTATACGTCAGTGTTGTTCTCTGAGGCTACGCAGAACATGTCCCAGTCTACGTGATCGAAGTAATCTTGAAGCGTGGAATCCAATTGGTCAGACCAGCATTGGATAGACCTAAGCACGACGCTTCCTGTTTTAGATTCTGCATATAGGAGGGGAGCAACAAGATAGAGTCATGGTCAGATTTGCCAAAAGGAGGGCGGTGGAGGGCCTTGTATGCATCGCAGAAGTTAGAGTAGCAATGGTCGAGCATGTTCCTCGCTCGTGTACTGCAATCGATATGCTGATAGAATTTAGGTAGCCTTGTTCTCAAATCAGCTTTGTTAAAATCCCCAGCTACAATAAATGCAGCCTCAGGATATATGGTTTCCAGTTTGCATAAAGTCCAGTGAAGTTCCTTAATGGCCATCTTGGTATCTGCTTGCGATGGGATATACACGGCTGTGACAATAACCGAGGGGAGTTCTCTTGGGAGATAATACGGTCGGCATTTGATTGTGAGTAATTCTAGCTCAGGTGAAAAAAAGGACTTGAGTTCCTGTATGTTGTTACAATTACACCATGAGTCATTAATCATGAAACATGCACCCATCCCTTCTTCTTACCAGAGAGATGTTTATTCCTGTCAGCGCGATGCACTGAAAATCCCGTTGGCTGTACTGACTCCGACAGCATGTCCCAAGCTAGCCATGTTTCCGTGAAACAGAGTATGTTACAATCCCGGATATCTCTTTGGAAAGCAACTTTTGCCCTGATTTCGTCGACTTTGTTAACCTCTTATGGCTAGGGGGCAGTATTTTCACGGCTGGATAAAAAACGTACCCGATTTAATGTGGTTACTAATCCTACCCAGTAACTAGAATATGCATATACTTATTATATATTGATAGAAAACACCCTAAAGTTTCTAAAACTGTTTGAATGGTGTCTGTGAGTATAACAGAACTCAAATGGCAGGTCAAAACCTGAGAGATTCCTTTACAGGAAGTGGCCTGTCTGACCATTTCTGGAACTTCTTTGCCATCTCTATCTTTTACTAAGGATCTCTGCTCTAACGTGACACTTCCTACGTCGTCCATAGGCGCTCAGAGCCCGGGAAAAACCTGAATGTCGTCATCCCAGCCCCAGGCTGAAACACATTATCGCCTTTCTCAAGTGGCCGATCAAGGGACTCTGGGCTTAGGCGCGTGAACTGACCGCCCCCGTCTTTGTGATTTTTTCCTCTGTTTGCCGAAAAGGAGATTCCCGGTCGGAATATTATCGCTTTTCTACGAGAAAAATGGCATAAAAATTGATTTTAAACAGCGGTTGACATGCTTCGAAGTACGGTAATGGAATATTTAGAATTTTTTTGTCACGAATTGCGCCATGCGCGCGACCCTTCTTTACCATTTCAGATAGTGTCTTGAACGCACGAACAAAACGCCGCTATTCGGATATAACGATGGATTATTTTGGACCAAACCAACATTTGTTATTGAAGTAGCAGTCCTGGGAGTGCATTCTGACGAAGACAACAAAGGTAATGAAACTTTTGTAATAGTAAATCGGAGTTTGATCAGGGCTAAACTTGGTCGGTGTCTAAATGGCTAGCCGTGATGGCTGGGCTATCTACTGAGAATATTGCAAAATGTGCTTTCACCGAAAAGCTATTTTAAAATCGGACATATCGAGTGCATAGAGGAGTTCTGTATCTATAATTCTTAAAATAATTGTTATGTTTTTTGTGAATGTTTATCGTGAGTAATTTAGTAAATTCACCGGATGTTTGCTGGGGGTATGCTAGTTCTGAACGTCACATGCTAATGTAAAAAGCTGGTTTTTGATATAAAAATGAACTTGATTGAACAAAACATGCATGCATTGTATAACATAATGTCCTAGGGTTGTCATCTGATGAAGATCATCAAAGGTTAGTGCTGCATTTAGCTGTGGTTTTGTTTTTTGTGACATTATATGCTAGCTTGAAAAATGGGTGTCTGATTATTTCTGGCTTGGTACTCTGCTGACATAATCTAATGTTTTGCTTTCGCTGTAAAGCCTTTTTGAAATCGGACAGTGTGGTTAGATAAAGGAGAGTCTTGTCTTTAAAATGCTGTGAAATAGTCATATGTTTGAAAAATGGAAGTTTTTGTATTTTTGAGGAATTTGTAATTCGCGCCACGCCTATCATTGGATATTGGAGCAGGTGTTCCGCTAGCGGAACGTCTAGATGTAAGAGGTTAACTAGGGACTGGACATTAGCGAGTAGTGCATCAATACGTGTTCCTCATATTTGGAGTCCTCGATTTGTTCTGCATATTTGGACTCCTCGATTTGTTCTGCATATTTGGAGTCCTCCACTTATTTTAAGTGTTTCTAAAATCCCCTATCGAGATAAATGAAGGGTGGAAAACTGATTGGAACCATTTCCCTGTTTGACCGCTAGGTTTTATGGGTATTATGACATCTCCACTGTGGACACCTCTATTATTGCATGTGTTTACACAGCAAACGCACAATCACCACTTTGAAGTCAATATCTAGCTCTGGTCCAGGGCGCAGTCCTTCACTAGTAGAGATTAGTAGAGGAACCCACACTCTTGCCATGGACCAGAACTAATAGATATATACCTTTGTTTAATAAATGTCAAAACAATACATTAAATATCACTAAATAAATGAATTCCATTGAAATATGATGTTAAAAGCACAATTGATTCGACTTTAAATAACGTTCAAGTTTGGTTTTATTATGCTTCAGAACTGTCCCTGTTCTTGTCCATAAAAGTTCTATATGATCTATGGCAGGACGGCAGTGCAACTTCTCATCCACTAGATGTCAGTGTTGTACTGCAAGGCGTCTCCAGATTGATTACACTACTTTATTGTGTCTGCTCTGCATGTAGCCTATTTACCCATATGATTAATGAATTTGTGAAGACTACATGAAGAGAACAGCCTCAATTCGTCGGGACATGAACTCCACAAGGTGTCGAAAGCGTTCCACAGGGATGCTGGCCCATGTTTACTCCAATGCTTCCCACAGTTTTGTCACGTTGGCTGGATGTCCTTTGGGTGGTGGACCATTCTTGATACACACGGGAAACTGTTGAATGTGAAAAACCCAGCAGCGTTGCAGTTCTTGACACAAACTGGTGTGCCTGGCATTTACTACCATACCCTGTTCAAAGGCCCATAAATCTTTTGTCTTGCCCATTCACCCTCTGAATGGCACACATACACAATCAAAGTCTCAATCGTCTCAAGGCTTAAAAATCCTCTTTAACCCGTCTCCTCCTCTTCATTTACACTGATTGAAGTGGATTTAACAATTGACATCAATAAGGGATCATAGCTTTCACCTGGATTCACCTGGCCAGTTGGTCACATACACAGAAAGAGCAGGTGTTCTTAATGTTTTGTACACTCAGTGTATGTCTCATGCTCTGTGTACAATATGCATGGTACCACACACCAGGGACATTCTGTGGTCTTGGTTTATTATTATATGACCTCACATCCCATTAACAAACCCCTTAAAAGGAAGTGTGCTTGTATGTTGTACTTCCCCTCAGTCCTATTTTAAGACATCGTCATACTTTTCACACACACACGCACGCGTGCACACACACGCACACGCACGCACACACACACACACACACACACACACACACACACACACACACACACACACACACACACACACACACACACACACACACACACACACACACAGACACACACACATACAGCAGATCCTGTTTGCCTCCACCTAGAGCAGATGCTTCCACATCCACACAGAAGAGAGACTGCTTGCTCCTTCAAAGATGCTTGTCTGTCGATACCATCTCTCACTTTGGATATTTGTTCTGCTTATCTGTTACCTACAACTTTGGGGTAAGTACTTTGAATATGAATTTACTCATACTTATGTTGTAGATTTCAGTGTAAAGTAGTTGAGCCATGTCAGTTACAGAGATATTTCAATGATGTTTGGCATCAGTTCTGTCATCTTTATTTCCTGACAATTTAAGTAGTCTATTTGGATGGGGTATTGTGATCCTAGATCACAGGAGGTTGGTGGCACCTTAATTGGGGAGGACGGGCTCAGGGTAATGATCGCAGCGGAATTAGTCGAATGGTATCAAATACATCAAATACATGGTTTCCAGGTGTTTGATGCCATTCCATTTATTATGAGCCGTTCTCCCCTCAGCAGCCTCCTGTGTCCTATATCTGTTTAGTGGAATACAGTGTTTACTATTAGTGGGTCTCACACTTGACTGCTCCTCCCCAGATACAGTATCCTCAGACCTCCTCTCGGTCCCCCCCCCAACACCCTCCCTTACCCAGGCCCCTGTAGGCAACACCGTCCTGGGGGCTGTGGTCCTGGTCTGTCGGGCCCCTGAGGGCCCTGGAGGGATCCTGTTCAGACTCCACCGGGTTAAAAAGCTGGTGGACACCATGACTTTCCCCAGTGAGAGACAGGAGGCCCAGTTCACAGTTAGAGTGAGGGAGGATTCACCCCGGGAGGGTCTATACTGCTGCCTGTATCAGAACAGCCAGGGGATTTATAGCCCATACAGCCACTATCTGACTCTGAAACAACAAGGTGAGTTTTATAGTTTTATAGTGAGTTTTATATTTATGATTGATGATTTTGGATCAGGTAGTTGAGTACGGTGGAGCCGTGGATCTGGGACAGAAACTACGGCAAGCACCATGATCACTACAAATAATGATGATAATCAAAGTCACAGAAATCTTTTTCTGCCATTTATTGTAACTGTCACGTTCACTGTCCTCAAACTCCCTGTCATAGATAAGCCAAGGCGCAGCGTGCCGGTAATTCCACATTCTTTATTTGAAGAAAACCGAACAAAACAATAAACGTGACGCAACTGTGGCACACACAAAACACTCACAGAAATAATAATTACCCACAAAAACAGGTGGGGAAAAGGCTGCCTAAGTATGATTCCCAATCAGAGACAACGATAGACAGCTGCCTCTGATTAGGAACCATACTCGGCCAAAACACAAAGAAATAGAAAACATAGAATGCCCACCCCATGTCACACCCTGACCTAACCAAACTAGAGGAAAATAAAACGTCTCTGTAAGGTCAGGGCATGACAGTACCAACCCCCCCCCCCCCGCAAACCTGAACCTATAGGGGAGGGTCTGGGCGGGCATCTACCCGGAGACTCTGGACTGCAGACCGCCGCTGAAGACTCCAGACCGCCGCTGAAGACTCCGGACTGCGGACCGTCGCTGAAGACTCCGGACTGCGGACCGTCGCTGAAGACTCCGGACTGGGGACCGTCGCTGGAGGCTCCGGACTGGGGACCGTCGCTGGAGGCTCCGGACTGGGGACCGTCGCTGGAGGCTCCGGACTGGGGACCGTCGCTGGAGGCTCCGGACTGGGGACCGTCGCTGGAGGCTCCGGACTGGGAACCGTCGCTAGAGGCTCCGGACCGGGGGACGTCGTTGTAGGCTCCGTGCCATAGATCATCACTACAGGTTCCGCGCCATGGATCATCACTGGAGGTTTCTTGCCATGGATCATCACTGGAGGCTCCGGGCCATGGATTATCACTGGAGGCTCCGGGCCATGGATTATCACTGGAGGCTTCGTGCCATGGATCATCCCTACAGGCTCCGGGCCATGGATCATCACTGGAGGCTTAGTGCCATGGATTATCACTGGAGGCTCCGGGCCATGGATTATCACTGGAGGCTCCGGGCCATGGATTATCACTGGAGGCTTCGTGCCATGGATCATCCCTACAGGCTCCGGGCCATGGATCATCACTGGAGGCTTCGTGCCATGGATTATCACTGGAGGCTCCGGGCCATGGATTATCACTGGAGGCTTCGTGCCATGGATCATCACTACAGGCTCCAGCCATGGATCATCACTGGAGGCTTCGTGCCATGGATCATCACTGGAGGCTTCGGACCATGGATCATCACTGGAGGCTTCGGACCATGGATCATCACTGGAGGCTTCTTACGTGGAGCTGGAATCGGTCTCACCGGACTGGGGAGACGCACTGGAGACCGGGTGCGCAGAGCAGGCACAGGGTATACTGGGCCGTGGAGGCGCACTGGAGGTCTGGAGCTTAGGGCTGGCACAACCCGTCCTGGCTGGATGCTTACTTTAGCCTGGCAAGTGCGGGGCGCTGGCACAGGACAAACTGGTCTGTGAAGGCGCGCTGGTGACACAGTGCGTAAAGCTGGCACAGGATATCCTGGACCGAGGAGGTGCACTGTAGACCAGGAGCACTGAGCTGGCACCACCCTTCCTGGCTGAATGCTAACTCTAGCCTGGCAAATGCGGGGCGCTGGCACAGAGCGCACCGGGCTGTGAATGCGCACTGGCGACACAGTGCGCATCACCGCATAACACGGTGCTTGCTCAGTCACTCGCTCCCCACGGTAAGCACAGGGAGTTGGCTCAGGTCTCCACCCTGACTTAGCCAATCTCCCCGTGTGCCCCCAAAAAATGTTTTTGGGGGGGCTGCCTCTCGTGTTTCCGTCATTGTTGATTCTCCCCGGTCCAGCTCGTCTTCCCAGTAAGCGCATGCTGCTTGGCCTTCTTGTGGTGGGTAATTCTGTCACGTTCACTGTCCTCAAACTCCCTGTCATAGATAAGCCAAGGCGCAGCGTGCCGGTAATTCCACATTTTTATTTGAAGAAAACCGAACAAAACAATAAACAGGTAAACAGAAAGAAACGTGACACAACTGTGGCACACACAAAACACTCACAGAAATAATAATTACCCACAAACACAGGTGGGGAAAAGGCTGCCTAAGTATGATGCCCAACAAGAGACAACGATAGACAGCTGCCTCTGATTAGGAACCATACTCGGCCAAAACACAAAGAAATAGAAAACATAGAATTCCCACCCCATGTCACACCCTGACCTAACCAAACTAGAGGAAAATAAAACATCTCTCTAAGGTCAGGGCGTGACAGTAACAGTAAATGGAAATGCTATTTCAAAGTGAGAAACAGTTCTGAGGTTTACGCTAGGTTTAAAGCCACTTGTGGTGGAAGTCAATGAACACTCCTATCCGCTTCTCCACCACCACTGGCAAAACTGCCATAGGTGTGCTCAGTGGTTACGATTGTGTGTGCTTGAATGTGTGTATCATACTGTTACACCCTGCGGGTTATATAGAAACCACAAAAATCAAGCTTGACAGTTAAGGCAGGAAGTGTGAATGACAACAGAGGGTAAACTTAAATGGCAGTTCTCACATTTCCTCAGAGACCGGATTTACAGCTTCTGCTAAATATCCAACGTCTAAATGTATAGTTTCAGTACATAATGCCTATAGACTACTATGCATTTGGTTTGATAAAGTTTATTATGAAAGTAACAAGCTCTTGAATTCATCTCCTTGGAGTTGAAAGGAAGCTCCCTTCTTTACTTTTCTTATAGTAGGAAGACTTCACCATTACAACCCCTTTATAGCAAATCAAATTTCAAATCAAATCAAATGTATTTACATCAGCTGATGTCACAAAGTGCTCTACAGAAACCCAGCCTAAAACCCAAACAGCATGCGATGCAGATGTAGAGGCATAGTGGTTAGGAAAAACTCCCGAGAAAGGCCAGAACCTAGGATGAAACCTAGAGAGGAACCAGGCTATGAGGGGTGGCCAGTCCTCTTCTGGCTGTGCCGGGTGGAGATTATAACAGAATATGGCCAAGATGTTCAAATGTTCATAGATGACCAGCAGGGTCAAATAATAATAATCATAGTGGTTGTAGAGGGGGCAACAGGTCAGCACCTCAGGAGTAAATGTCAGTTGGCTTTTCATAGCTGATCATTCAGAGTATCTCTACTGCTCCTGCTGTCTCTAGAGAGTTGAAAACAGCAAGTCTGGGACAAGGTAACATGTCCGGTGAACAGGTCAGGGTTCCATAGCCGCAGGCAGAACAGTTGGAACTAGAGCAGCAGCACAACCAGGTGGACTGGGTACAGCAAGGAGTCATCAGGCCAGGTAGTCCTGAGGCATGGTCCTAGGGCTCAGGTCCCCCGAGAAAGAGAGAGAGAGAGAGAGAGAGGAGAGAGAGAGAGAGAGAGAAAAAGAGAATTAGAGAGAGCATACTTAAATTCACACAGGACACCGGATAAGACAGGAGAAATACTCCAGATATAACAGACTGACCCTAGCCCCCCGACACATAAACTAATGCAGCATAAATCTTTCTCTCTCTCCGTCTCGCTCTCTCTCTCTCTCTCTCTCTCTCTCTCTCTCTCTCTCTCTCTCAGGTGTAGCCTCTCCTAGAGCTCCTCCTCCTCCTCCTCCCCCCTCTCTCCTCCCACCCCTCCTCTCAGTTGATCCCCCAGATGGTCAGGTGAAGCGCGGCCAGACGTTATCCTTCCACTGCTCCCCCCCTCCTCCTCACTCCCAGCAGAGCCCGAAACCAGAGGCCTTCCTACTGCTGAGGACAGCTAAAGCGACTGGGCACTCCATGGGGAGCTCCATGGTCCACCCCCAGGCCTCCCTGGTGTCCCACTCCACAGCCCAGACCGGGGCCTTCCACCTGGGGCCCGTGAGGGGAGGCGAGGGGGGGTCCTACACCTGCCTCTACCAGGTTACAGTGCCTCGTCAGGGACCGGCTAATTCAACCGCCAGTCATCCAGTTCTTGTCACGGTCACAGGTGAGAAATCTGGTTGAGGGGTGAAATTTCAGCTAGACACTGATCTAATGTCAGTTATGTATTGTATTCCCAATGGTTAAGGTTAGAATTGTGTGTGAGAAAAATATGATACCCATACTCTCTCTCCATCTTTTCTCTGGTGGGCCTGCCATCCCAGAGCTGTTGCCGGTGCCCACTCTCTCTCTCCAGAGCCAGGCTGGGGAGTGGGCCTTGGTGTGTACTGGCTCACCTGCCTTCCCTGGTGCCCGCTTCTCTCTATACCGCCTGGGAAGTACCTTCCCTGATGCCACCCGTAGTGCCCCCGCTACCCGACATCGTGCCCTTTTTGTTCTCTCATCCCAGGACGGCCCGTTGTCGGACCAGTACCAGTGCCAATACAGTTCCCTGCTGGGAGCAGAGTGGAGCCACTCAGAGAGAAGTCCACTGCTGGCTGTGCCTAGAGTCATAGGTCTGCATCTCTCTGATGTCTGTGTCTGTCTGAGCCTGTGTGCGTCAACTCATACCACTCAAGAGGCAGCCTTGAATTATTTTTCACCTATAATAATGTCTGTCATTCTCTTCCAGAAAATACCACCATCTCCCCTCCCTCCTCACCAGGTAACTCACTGAACCACTACAGTCAACAAATCACCCTCTGACTGGGTACTGATGTTAAACACAGTGTGGGCCTGATGTTTGGTATTGATATTAGACACAGAGTGGGCCTGATGTTTGGTATTGATGTTAGACACAGTGTGGGCCTGATGTTTGGTATTGATATTAGACACAGTGTGGGCCTGATGTTTGGTATTGATGTTAGACAGTGTGGGCCTGATGTTTGGTATTGATATTAGACACAGTGTGGGCCTGATGTTTGGTATTGATATTAGACACAGTGTGGGCCTGATGTTTGGTATTGATATTAGACACAGTGTGGGCCTGATGTTTGGTATTGATATTAGACACAGTGTGGGCCTGATGTTTGGTATTGATATTAGACACAGTATGGGCCTGATGTTTGGTATTGATATTAGACATAGAGTGGGCCTGATGTTTGGTATTGATATTAAACACAGTGTGGGCCTGATGTTTGGTATTGATGTTAGGCAGTGTGGGCCTGATGTTTGGTATTGATGTTAGACAGTGTGGGCCTGATGTTTGGTATTGATGTTAGACAGTGTGTGCCTGATGTTTGGTATTGATGTTAGACAGTGTGGGCCTGATGTTTGGTATTGATGTTAGACAGTGTGGGCCTGATGTTTGGTATTGATGTTAGACAGTGTGGGCCTGATGTTTGGTATTGATGTTAGACAGTGTGGGCCTGATGTTTGGTATTGATGTTAGACAGTGTGGGCCTGATGTTTGGTATTGATGTTAGACACAGTATGGGCCTGATGTTTGGTATTGATGTTAGACAGTGTGGGCCTGATGTTTGGTATTGATGTTAGACAGTGTGGGCCTGATGTTTGGTATTGATATTAGACACAGTGTGGGCCTGATGTTTGGTATTGATATTAGACACAGTGTGGGCCTGATGTTTGGAATTGATGTTAGACACAAAGTGGGCCTGATGTTTGGTATTGATATTAGACACAGTGTGGGCCTGATGTTTGGTATTGATGTTAGACAGTGTGGGCCTGATGTTTGGTATTGATGTTAGACACAGTGTGGGCCTGATGTTTGGTATTGATATTAGACACAGTGTGGGCCTGATGTTTGGTATTGATGTTAGACAGTGTGGGCCTGATGTTTGGTATTGATGTTAGACAGTGTGGGCCTGATGTTTGGTATTGATGTTAAACACAGTGTGGGCCTGATGTTTGGTATTGATGTTAGACAGTGTGGGCCTGATGTTTGGTATTGATGTTAGACACAGAGTGGGCCTGATGTTTGGTATTGATGTTAGACACAGAGTGGGCCTGATGTTTGGTATTGATGTTAGACACAGTGTGGGCCTGATGTTTGGTATTGATGTTAGACAGTGTGGGCCTGATGTTTGGTATTGATGTTAGACACAGTGTGGGCCTGATGTTTGGTATTGATGTTAGACACAGAGTGGGCCTGATGTTTGGTATTGATGTTAGACACAGAGTGGGCCTGATGTTTGGTATTGATATTAGACACAGTGTGGGCCTGATGTTTGGTATTGATGTTAGACAGTGTGGGCCTGATGTTTGGTATTGATGTTAGACAGTGTGGGCCTGATGTTTGGTATTGATATTAGACACAGTGTGGGCCTGATGTTTGGTATTGATATTAGACACAGTGTGGGCCTGATGTTTGGTATTGATGTTAGAAAGTGTGGGCCTGATGTTTGGTATTGATGTTAGACACAGTGTGGGCCTGATGTTTGGTATTGATGTTAGACAGTGTGGGCCTGATGTTTGGTATTGATATTAGACACAGTATGGGCCTGATGTTTGGTATTGATGTTAGACAGTGTGGGCCTGATGTTTGGTATTGATATTAGACAGTGTGGGCCTGATGTTTGGTATTGATATTAGACACAGTGTGGGCCTGATGTTTGGTATTGATATTAGACACAGTGTGGGCCTGATGTTTGGTATTGATGTTAGACAGTGTGGGCCTGATGTTTGGAATTGATATTAGACACAGTTTGGGCCTGATGTTTGGTATTGATATTAGACACAGTGTGGGCCTGATGTTTGGTATTGATGTTAGACAGTGTGGGCCTGATGTTTGGTATTGATGTTAGACAGTGTGGGCCTGATGTTTGGTATTGATATTAGACACAGTGTGGGCCTGATGTTTGGTATTGATATTAGACAGTGTGGGCCTGATGTTTGGTATTGATATTAGACACAATGTGGGCCTGATGTTTGGTATTGATATTAAACACAGTGTGGGCCTGATGTTTGGTATTGATGTTAGACAGTGTGGGCCTGATGTTTGGTATTGATGTTAGACAGTGTGGGCCTGATGTTTGGTATTGATGTTAGACACAGTGTGGGCCTGATGTTTGGTATTGATATTAGACAGTGTGGGCCTGATGTTTGGTATTGATATTAGACACAATGTGGGCCTGATGTTTGGTATTGATATTAGACACAGAGTGGGCCTGATGTTTGGTATTGATATTAGACACAGTGTGGGCCTGATGTTTGGTATTGATATTAGACACAGTGTGGGCCTGATGTTTGGTATTGATATTAGACACAGTGTGGGCCTGATGTTTGGTATTGATATTAGACAGTGTGGGCCTGATGTTTGGTATTGATGTTAGACAGTGTGGGCCTGATGTTTGGTATTGATGTTAGACAGTGTGGGCCTGATGTTTGGTATTGATATTAAACACAGTGTGGGCCTGATGTTTGGTATTGATGTTAGACACAGTGTGGGCCTGATGTTTGGTATTGATGTTAGACACAGTGTGTGCCTGATGTTTGGTATTGATATTAGACACAGTGTGGGCCTGATGTTTGGTATTGATGTTAGACACAGTGTGGGCCTGATGTTTGGTATTGATGTTAGACAGTGTGGGCCTGATGTTTGGTATTGATGTTAGACACAGTGTGGGCCTGATGTTTGGTATTGATGTTAGACACAGTGTGGGCCTGATGTTTGGAATTGATATTAGACACAGTGTGGGCCTGATGTTTGGTATTGATATTAGACACAGTGTGGGCCTGATGTTTGGTATTGATGTTAGACAGTGTGGGCCTGATGTTTGGTATTGATATTAGACACAGTGTGTGCCTGATGTTTGGTATTGATATTAGACACAGTGTGGGCCTGATGTTTGGTATTGATATTAGACACAGTGTGGGCCTGATGTTTGGTATTGATGTTAGACAGTGTGGGCCTGATGTTTGGTATTGATATTAGACACAGTGTGGGCCTGATGTTTGGTATTGATGTTAGACAGTGTGGGCCTGATGTTTGGTATTGATGTTAGACACAGTATGGGCCTGATGTTTGGTATTGATATTAGACACAGTGTGGGCCTGATGTTTGGTATTGATGTTAGACAGTGTGGGCCTGATGTTTGGTATTGATGTTAGACAGTGTGGGCCTGATGTTTGGTATTGATGTTAGACAGTGTGGGCCTGATGTTTGGTATTGATGTTAGACACAGTGTGGGCCTGATGTTTGGTATTGATATTAGACACAGTGTGGGCCTGATGTTTGGTATTGATATTAGACACAGTGTGGGCCTGATGTTTGGTATTGATGTTAGACAGTGTGGGCCTGATGTTTGGTATTGATGTTAGACAGTGTGGGCCTGATGTTTGGTATTGATATTAGACACAGTGTGGGCCTGATGTTTGGTATTGATGTTAGACAGTGTGGGCCTGATGTTTGGTATTGATGTTAGACACAGTATGGGCCTGATGTTTGGTATTGATATTAGACACAGTGTGGGCCTGATGTTTGGTATTGATATTAGACACAGTGTGGGCCTGATGTTTGGTATTGATGTTAGACAGTGTGGGCCTGATGTTTGGTATTGATATTAGACACAGTGTGTGCCTGATGTTTGGTATTGATATTAGACACAGTGTGGGCCTGATGTTTGGTATTGATATTAGACACAGTGTGGGCCTGATGTTTGGTATTGATGTTAGACAGTGTGGGCCTGATGTTTGGTATTGATGTTAGACAGTGTGGGCCTGATGTTTGGTATTGATATTAGACACAGTGTGGGCCTGATGTTTGGTATTGATATTAGACACAGTGTGGGCCTGATGTTTGGTATTGATGTTAGACAGTGTGGGCCTGATGTTTGGTATTGATATTAGACACAGTGTGGGCCTGATGTTTGGTATTGATATTAGACACAGTGTGGGCCTGATGTTTGGTATTGATGTTAGACAGTGTGGGCCTGATGTTTGGTATTGATATTAGACACAGTGTGTGCCTGATGTTTGGTATTGATATTAGACACAGTGTGGGCCTGATGTTTGGTATTGATGTTAGACACAGAGTGGGCCTGGTGCTGGGCATTTTATATGTAGGCTACTCTACAGAGGTAGGACCTTAATTTGATCACCCTGTTGCAGGACATTTCAAACTTGTAATCCATTTGAGGTAAAGGCTTCTGAAGTTTGTAATTTCCACAGATTTTTCATTATGAAATGTTTTTCAACTTCTACAAAAATGTTAAATAATTATAATCTGGAAATTACAACAACATTTCCTGTTGCTGCAGGATTATTTTCCTGCTGTAGCAAACTGGCTCAAACTAAGATATGTATGTATATGAGGGCTCGTTGATTGACAGGTGATATTTGCTTTCTGGTAGGGCTGACTGGTGTGGACTGGCCTCTGGTGTTGGGATGTCTTTCTGTTGTGGTTCTGTTCTTCATTGTACTGGTGGGCGTGGGTGTGGCAGTGCAGAGGAAAGGTAACGTTACACCTGTTAACCTATACTCTGTTCCCAGAACAGTTTGTGCTCTCTTGTCAACCGGGAGCGGTTTACCTTAATAGGAGTTGGCAGGACAGCACAAACTGATCTGGGACCAGGCTAGTAAACCTTTAAAGAAATGTCCTTTATCATTCAAAATATGACATCACTGACTCTGTTCATTACACCTTTTTCACTTTCTAATTCTCTTCTCTCATTTCTCTTCTCATTGTCCAGTTAAGGTAATAGTGGAAGAAAAGCGTAAAAGGTGGGTGTTGGATCCTCTATCTATGAGTCTCTAACTTTCGGGGAAGTACAGTAATGTCATAGAGCATGAGATGTTTTAGAATAGTATTTCTAATAGTATTTCTCCCTTTAAAATAGTATTTATATTAGTATTTCTCCCTTTAAAATAGTATTTATAGTAGTATTCATCTCTTGTGTCTAGAGAGGGGGCTCTTCTATGGGCCAAGCTTAATTCCAGGGACCATGTTCTTGGTGAGTGTTTTTAAGCAAATAGAGTGATTCAGTGATTTTATGTCTCATAATGCTTTCATGTAGTCATCATCACTGACATCCTTTTTTACATTATTCTATTTGTTTGTGTGTTATTGTTTTCCAGACCTTACCCTCAAACGTGTGAGCATTACCTCTCAGGTAAGGTCTCTCTCTACAATTCAACTGAATTTACTTTGTTATTTATCTAAAAGGTAAACCTACTCTCATTGACTTCCTCCACCTTTTGGACACCTAAGCAACAACCACACATCTGATAATAATACATCACAACTCTCTCTCTCTCTCTCTCTCTCTCTCTCTCTCTCTCTCTCTCTCTCTCTCTCTCTCTCTCTCTCTCTCTCTCTCTCTCTCTCTCTCTCTCTCTCTCTCCTCTCTCTCTCTCTCTCTCTCTCTCTCTCTCTCTCTCTCTCTCTCTCTCTCTCTCTCTCTCTCCTCTCTCTCTCTCTCTCTCTCTCTCTCTCTCCTCTCTCTCTGACGTTATTGACATGGAAAATTAAATTACTTACATTGTCAAAATATACATGTGTAAAAAATGGAGGGACCAACAGCAATAACAATATTAGTAGTGGAAATGGGACTACCATTAACAGCAACTACAACAACAATATTAATGAGAATAATAATACATTCAAGAAATGTTAGTAGACCAGTCTCAACCTGACTGAGAAGCCACATGGCATGGTATGAAAGGCAAAACAAAATGGAAAATATTATTGACATTACATTGCACTTTTCACTGGCTGACCCTCAGGTTGTGTGCTCCCTGAGTCTGTACCTAGTCAGTGTTTCCCTCTGGTTTTTAATCAGTCACAGTGGTCAGATAGTCTGACACCATGTACTGTCTGTTTAGAGCCAAATAGTATTGAAGTTTACTTGGATTTTCTTGTGATGTCTTTCCAATAGGTGATATATTTTTATTTTTGCTTTGTGATGATTTGGTTGGGCCAGATTTTCTGAGTGCTGTCCTGAGGCTCTATGGAGTTGGTTTGGGTTAGTGAACTCAGCCTCAGAACCAGCTGGCTGAGGGGACTCTTCCCTTGTTTCATGTCTTGACATTGTAGGGCTTTGTGATGGAATGTTTTGGGGTCACTTGTTTTTAGATGGTTGTAAAATTTGATGGCTCTTTTTTCTATTCGAATAAGGAGGGGGGATTGGCCCAATTCTGAGTTTGTCTTTGCAATTGCAATACAGTCTTGCAAAACTCTGCATGCAGTATTTCGATGAGATGTTTGTCGCATTTAGTAAATTCATTATTAGAGAGCAGATCCCATTCTCTGCTGCCATATAGAGCAATTGGTTCTATAACTGATTGGAACATTTTGAGCCAGATTCTAATTGGAATTTAGATTTTAATGTTCCTTTTAATGGAATAGAATGCTCTTCTAGCTTTGTCTCAGCTCGTTCACAGCCATGTGAAAGCTACCTGTGTTGCTGATATTTAGTCCTAGATACGTGTCGTTTTTGGTGTGTTCTAATAGAACTGTGTCCAAATAGAATCATTATATTCAGGTTTTTTAGGTTAACTGTCAGAGCACAGGTCTGACAGAACCTTTGCAGATGATCCAGGTGCTGGTGTAACTCCTCCTTAGTGGGAGACAGCAGCACCAGGTCATTTGCGTACAGTAGACACTTGATTTCGGTGTTGTGTACGGTGAAACCAGTTGCTGCAGATTCTTCTAATGTTTTTTCCAATTCATTAATGTAGATGTTAAATAGTGTTGGACATATTGAGCAGCCCTGTTTCACTCCATGTCCCTGTTGAAAACCGCATATTTGTTTTTAGTGAACATTGATTTAATAACATTGTTTTCCCTCCAATACCACTTTCTATTAGTTTATAATAAAAAAATACTTGTGTGCCAAATTGAATCAAATGCTTTCTTGAAGTCGACAAAACACGAGTAGATTGCGCCTTTGTTTTGGTTTATTTGTTGGTGAATTACAGTGTGGAGGGTGTAAATGTGGTCTGTTGTACATTCTTTTTTTTTAAATCTGGCTTCTGCTCAGGATGTTGTGCTCATCAAGGAAATGACGTAGTCTACTATTTATGATACTGCAGAGAATTTTCCCCAAGTTGCTGTTAACGCAAATTCCTCTGTAATTATTTGGGTCAAATTTGTCTCCATTTTTATAGATTGGTCTGATCAATCCTTGGTTCCAAAAATAGGGGGAAATGCCTGCAGTGAGGATAATATTGAAGAGTATAGCCAATTTGAATTTGTGATCTGTAAATTTGATCATGTCATTTAAAATACCATCAGCTCCACAGGCCTTTTTGGGTTGGAGACTATATAGTTTTTCCAATAATTCTTCTTCTGTAGTTGGGGTATCCACAGGATTCTGATAGTCTTTGACTGCTGATTCAAGTATTTTGATATTTTTCTTGTATATCTTTTTGTTCAGGGCTCTTTGTTATATTGCTGTAGAGGTTTGCAAAGGTGATTTCTCCACATATCCCCATTTTGGATAGCCAATTCCTCATCATGAGGTTTGTTTAATTTATTCAAATTCTCCCGGAAGTGGTTTGATTCTATGGATTCCACAATTCCATCCAGCTGATTTCTAATGTGCTGTTCCTTTTTTGTTCTTAGGGTGTGTTTGTATTGCTTCAGTGTTTCCCCATATTGAAGGCGTGCATTTTTGTTGTCTGATTCTCTGTGTTTTGCATTAGATATATTTCTCAATGACTTTCTTCGATTTTTGCAATCATTGTCAAACCATTTTTACTATCTATTATTTTTGGTTTGCTCTTAAGTTTCTTTAGATTAGCCAAGAAGGCTCATTTGTCAAATATAAAGTTTATGTTCCAAACTGCCAAATGTAATAGTGTCTAGTTCTTCTGCTGTTCTAGCAGTCAGGTCTCCACAGACCAGCACGTTGTCTTGGGCCTGAAAGTGACTCATCTCCCCCTGTAGAATGGAGAAACTCTCTTCATTGAGGTAGGGTGACTCTGAGGGGGGAAATGTATGAGGCACAGAGGAAGACGTTTTTATCTGTCAAGACGGCCTCCTTGTTGATTTTTAACCAGATAAAGAATGATCCTGTTTTGATCAATTCGATTGAATGATTTAGTTCAGATATATATACCATATTAGCATTCCACCTGTGTGATTCCTTTTCATTTGGTGGATGATCTCCCTATAACCTAGGGGACAACCACAATATCAACATCATCAATTTACTTCAGGAAGTCTGGCCTTCTGCTCTTTAGCCCAAAAGCAGAGGACTTGTCCTTGTAAATTCCAACATGCAACATAAAAAGATTTCATAATTGTTTTTTCTTTAATTTTCTACAGTAAAATTAACAGTAAACATTACACTCACAGAAGTTCCAAAAGAATAAAGACATTTCAAATGTCATACTATGTCTATATACAGTGTTGCAACAATGTGCAAATAGTTAAAGTACAAAAGGGAAAATAATGAAACATCAATATGTTTGTTTTCAGAATGGTGTTTGTTCTCCACCCTTTTCTTGTCACAATAGCAGTGTGCACTTAGCCTGTCTTCTCTTGAGAGCCAGGTCTGCCTACGACGGCCTTTCTCAATAGCAAGTCTATGCTCACTGAGTCTGTATGTAGTCAAAGCTTTCCTTCATTTTGGGTCAGTCACAGTGGTCAGCTATTCTGCCACTGTGTACTCTCTGTTTAGGGCCAAATAGTATCCTAGTTTGCTCTGTTTTTGTTGTTGATTCTTTCCAATGGGTAATGATCTTTTTGTTTTCTCATGTTTTGGTTGGGTCTAATTGTGTTGCTGTCCTGGGGCTCTGTGGTCTCTGTCTGCCTCCCTACTGAACACAAGCACGCTTTGAGTCAACTTCTCATTACTGCTCCTCTGTGACCTGGGCCGGCCTGCATGGGCCCTCCTCCTCTCGTTAGCTGTACTCATCTCCTTAATTAGCTTGATGAGGTGGACTTATTAAGCTAAACCCTCTACCCAGACAAGGTGCTAGTATATGGGTTACCGTGGACAGAGTCACCACAATGCTGTCGTCATGACTTCATGTGAAGCTATAATCCATCAGGGGAAACTGTCTTTGGATCCTAAAAGAGTTCAAAAGGAAGTGTTTAGATTTTACGTAATGAAACCGCATTTGTTTCTGCATGTGTTGCTTCAAAAGAAAAAGGAAGTTTGAAAATGTGCCTTAAATGTGCTGTAATAATGAAACCGCATGTGTGTGTGTGTGTGTGCAGGAATGGGGTAACGACGACAGAGCAGCAGAGACAGCCTTCAGCAGGTCCCCTCCATGGAGAACTCTCTCTACGTTTGGCAACACACCATCCTCCTGACCTCCTTCACCCCTCCCTCGTTCCCTCTATTCTCACTCGTTCTCTTTCTCTCTATTCCTTTTTCTGTCCATCTTCTTATGTCTCTCTCCCTGACCTTTCTCATCTCTATACAGTACTTCTCTTCATGCTCCCTGTCCTTCTTTCTGATCTCTCGTTCTCTCTGTCACCTTTTCTTTCCCTCTCTATCCTTCTTCTCTCTATTTCCCTCTCCATCCATCTCTTCTCTCTCTTTCCCTCTCCATCCTTCTTTTCTCTCTCCATGAACCTTTTCCCTCTCTATCCTTCTCTTCTCTTTCTCCCTGAACCCTTTCCCTCTCTATCCTTCTCTTCTCTTTCTCCCTGAACCCTTTCCCTCTCTATCCTTCTCTTCTCTCTCCCTGAACCCTTTCCCTCTCTATCCGTCTCTTATCTTCTCTCTCCCTGAACCCTTTCCCTCTCTATCCTTCTCTTCTCTCTCCCTGAACCCTTACCCTCTCTATCCTTCTCTTCTCTCTCCCTGAACCCTTTCCCTCTCTATCCTTCTCTTCTCTCTCCCTGAACCCTTTCCCTCTCTCTCCATCTCTTATCTTCTCTCTCCCTGAACCCTTTCCCTCTCTATCCTTCTCTTCTCTCTCCCTGAACCCTTTCCCTCTCTATCCTTCTCTTCTCTCTCCCTGAACCCTTACCATCTCTATCCTTCTCTTCTCTCTCCCTGAACCCTTTCCCTCTCTATCCTTCTCTTCTCTCTCTCCCTGAACCCTTTCCCTCTCTATCCTTCTCTTCTCTCTCCCTGAACCCTTTCCCTCTCTATCCTTCTCTTCTCTCTCTCCCTGAACCCTTTCCCTCTCTATCCTTCTCTTCTCTCTCCCTGAACCCTTTCCCTCTCTATCCTTCTCTTCTCTCTCCCTGAACCCTTTCCCTCTCTATCCTTCTCTTCTCTCTCCCTGAACCCTTTCCCTCTCTATCCTTCTCTTCTCTCTCCCTGAACCCTTTTCCTCTCTATCCTTCTCTTCTCTCTCTCCCTGAACCCTTACCATCTCTATCCTTCTCTTCTCTCTCCCTGAACCCTTTCCCTCTCTATCCCGCTCTTCCTCCACCTTTTGGACATCTAAGCAACAACCACACGTCTAATCATACATCCCAACTCTCTCTCTATCTATGGAAAACATGTTCTCTCTGTTTACATTTTTGGCCGAAAACCTAGCCGTGATTACAGGAACAGAGAAGTCCAAATTTCCTCTAACATGTGTCGCGTTTCACAAGTTTGCATTAGGTCACTTTCACTGAATCTTATTGAATTTCATAAGTTGTTTCATGTACATAAAATCTATTTTATAATAAAAGCTGTGGGGTAATTCTAATCTAGCTGCTTCATAGGTCATTTGTGTTTGAGTGTGATGCATGTAGACTTACTTTCAGAAAAGAGTGAAAATAAGGCCACGTAAAAATGTGTGAACTTTCCCTCTAATCAAGAGTATTCATTTTCCCAACAATTTCTTTTTACATTGAAGTTCCTTGAAAGAGACACTAGAGGGCACTCTCCATGAAGAGGTAGTACTTCTACAGCGATAGCTTCTCTTTTACAATTTGTCAGTTGGAAATGATTGAACATGCATCAGTTCAGCTCCACCTCACCAATTGAATGTCTCACCCACAGTTATTGTCAGTGGAAAAACTTATAGAGGGCCAGGTTACAGCAAACGCTAGACCTCTGGAACAATGTGTTCACAATAAATACAGGAGAGGAAACCACATATTGTGATGTATTATTACCAGATGTGTGGTTGTTGCTTAGATGTCCTAAAGGTGGAGGAAGTCAACGAGACACACTGCTAGCCCGATACTGAGCGATACCACAACGCGTTACTATAGGTAGAGAGAGGAGAGAAGTATTATGGTGATACATCACTGATACTTGTTTATGAGTTTCTATTACAGACTATAAATCACACAAGTAATAGTAGCATCATTGTACCGGTGAAAATTGGTCAGAAAGGATACTCTGTATGACTCCTAGTTGTATAAGTTGGACAGGGTTACATGGGATCGCTGCTAGCCGGACCTGTGAGTTACAGGTGGCCGTGAGATAAGACTTCAGGAGATAAGAGGTGCTGATGATGATTGTGTCCCAAATGGTACCCTATTCTTGACATAGTGCACTACTTTTGACCAGGGCCCATAGGGCTTTGGTCAAAAGTAGTGCACTGTATAGGGAATAGGGTACCCACTAATCCAGCGCCACTGTTTAAGCCAAAGGTTGCTCTGTATTCAAAACACTCCACATGAATATGAGTTAATGGATGACCTGAGCACCTTATTTCTTTACTGTAATACTTCACTGTAATACTTCACTGTAAGTATATTACCTACTATATGGTGACACCTGGCTGTGACCAACACGTCACCCTATGGGGCCTGGTCAAAAGTAGTGCACTACATATAGGGAATAGGGTGCCACTTGGGATTACATCCCAGGAATTTTTGTTGTATGAATATGTAACGACCTATGATGGATTGAATAAGTGATGTGATTGTTGAGCACAAATCTACAATCCCTCAGGTCAGGATGAAGGATGTTGTTTCAGCAATAACCATTGGCTTATTGCCAGGAAGGAAGCAGAAATATTGTTTTAAAGGTGTCTGGAAATAGAGATTGTACAGTAGAACCACTACACCCTTGCTGAGCATCGATCATCACATTCCTGAAAGATACATGGCATTTATTTAGGGTCAAAACCGATGCTTTTTTCACACATCGTGCTAACCCTGTCAATACCGTGATTTTCACATGGTCCTTTATAGCACAGGTCCAGCCACTATGGTGGATGAATAACCAGGCCAGCTCAATACAGCTCGGCTCAGTAGTGTGAAAATAGTACGACCCTCCCTCTTCAACCATAAGATATTCAGTAGCTCTAAGAGTACGACCCTCCCTCTTCAACCATAAGATATTCAGTAGCTCTAAGAGTACGACCCTTCCTCTTCAACCATAAGATATTCAGTAGCTCTAAGAGTACGACCCTCCCTCTTCAACCATAAGATATTCAGTAGCTCTAAGAGTACGACCCTCCCTCATCAACCATAAGGTATTCAGTAGCTCTAAGAGTACGACCCTCCCTCTTCAACCATAAGATGTTCAGTAGCTCTAAGAGTACGACCCTACCTCTTCAACCATAAGATATTCAGTAGCTCCAAGAGTACGACCCTCCCTCTTCAACCATAAGATATTCAGTAGCTCTAAGAGTATGACCCTCCCTCATCAACCATAAGGTATTCAGTAGCTCGAAGAGTACGACCCTCCCTCTTCAACCATAAGATATTCAGTAGCTCTAAGAGTACGACCCTCCCTCTTCAACCATAAGATGTTCAGTAGCTCTAAGAGTACGACCCTTCCTCTTCAACCATAAGATATTCAGTAGCTCTAAGAGTACGACCCTCCCTCTTCAACCATAAGATGTTCAGTAGCTCTAAGAGTACGACCCTTCCTCTTCAACCATAAGATGTTCAGTAGCTCTAAGAGTACGACCCTCCCTCTTCAACCATAAGATATTCAGTAGCTCTAAGAGTACGACCCTTCCTCTTCAACCATAAGATATTCAGTAGCTCTAAGAGTACGACCCTCCCTTTTCAACCATAAGATATTCAGTAGCTCTAAGAGTACGACCCTCCCTCTTCAACCATAAGATATTCAGTAGCTCTAAGAGTACGACCCTTCCTCTTAAACCATAAGATATTCAGTAGCTCTAAGAGTACGACCCTTCCTCTTCAACCATAAGATATTCAGTAGCTCTAAGAGTACGACCCTCCCTCTTCAACCATAAGATATTCAGTAGCTCTAAGAGTACGACCCTCCCTCTTCAACCATAAGATGTTCAGTAGCTCTAAGAGTACGACCCTCCCTCTTCAACCATAAGATATTCAGTAGCTCTAAGAGTACGACCCTCCCTCATCAACCATAAGATATTCAGTAGCTCTAAGAGTACGAACCTCCCTCTTCAACCATACGATATTCAGTAGCTCTAAGAGTACGACCCTACCTCATCAACCATAAGATATTCAGTAGCTCTAAGAGTACGACCCTCCCTCTTCAACCATAAGATATTCAGTAGCTCTAAGAGTACGACCCTCCCTCTTCAACCATAAGATATTCAGTAGCTCTAAGAGTACGACCCTCCCTCTTCAACCATAAGATATTCAGTAGCTCTAAGAGTACGACCCTCCCTCTTCAACCATAAGATGTTCAGTAGCTCTAAGAGTACGACCCTCCCTCTTCAACCATAAGATATTCAGTAGCTCTAAGAGTACGACCCTTCCTCTTCAACCATAAGATATTCAGTAGCTCTAAGAGTACGACCCTCCCTCTTCAACCATAAGATATTCAGTAGCTTAAAGAGTACGACCCTTCCTCTTCAACCATAAGATATTCAGTAGCTTAAAGAGTACGACCCTTCCTCTTCAACCATAAGATATTCAGTAGCTCTAAGAGTACGACCCTCCCTCATCAACCATAAGATATTCAGTAGCTTAAAGAGTACGACCCTTCCTCTTCAACCATAAGATATTCAGTAGCTCTAAGAGTACGACCCTCCCTCTTCAACCATAAGATATTCAGTAGCTCTAAGAGTACGACCCTCCCTCTTCAACCATAAGATGTTCAGTAGCTCTAAGAGTACGACCCTCCCTCTTCAACCATAAGATATTCAGTAGCTTAAAGAGTACGACCCTCCCTCTTCAACCATAAGATGTTCAGTAGCTCTAAGAGTACGACCCTCCCTCTTCAACCATAAGATATTCAGTAGCTCTAAGAGTACGACCCTCCCTCTTCAACCATAAGATATTCAGTAGCTCTAAGAGTACGACCCTCCCTCTTCAACCATAAGATATTCAGTAGCTCTAAGAGTACGACCCTCCCTCTTCAACCATAAGATATTCAGTAGCTCTAAGAGTACGACCCTCCCTCTTCAACCATAAGATATTCAGTAGCTCTAAGAGTACGACCCTCCCTCATCAACCATAAGGTATTCAGTAGCTTAAAGAGTACGACCCTCCCTCTTCAACCATAAGATATTCAGTAGCTCTGCGTGTTTTACTAACTGAAGTATTTCATTCATTTCACTGTTCTGCCAGGTATCAAAAGAGCAGAGCACACACCCACACAGGGCATGCAAAACTCCCATTCATCTAGAACACACACACACACACACACACACACACACACACACACACACACACACACACACACACACACACACGCCTGTGAGTAGGGACTATTACTGCCATCGTACACCTGGTATCTGTATGGTGTTTGTCAGCATACCTGACTATTGTAGGCTACTGTATGATGACAATGCCGCACCCAGTCCTAGGAGGTCATGCATACAATAGGGAAATAAGGTTTTACATGGCTCCTTGTAAATTAATGGGAGATGAAAACTGAACTATTGCCCACCTATCCCATCTCAGTGAAGAAGGCACACTGTGTTTACTGGCATGTTGGGTTACGCACGCACGCACGCACGCACACACACACACACACAACACACACACACACACCTGATTATTCTGTCCTTGCCACAAAGACCCATTACATCAGGCCTACTAATCCACTCAACACCTCAACACCTCTGGATAAGAGCATCTGCTAAATGACTTCACACTACAATGCTACAGTCATGCATTCACAGTGTAGGATGAATGATTTATCAAGATAAAATTCAGGCTTGTATAAAGCTGCTTTGGTTGGAGATTTGCGTTTCCAGAAATGATTATTGAAGGTATAGTTCAGATAGATCTTGTAGTATTTTGTCCATCAGTCCATTCATTGGGCCCCAATATTGTGCATTTCATTGTCAGCGTTCAGGTTTTTAAAGATAGAGCACTTTTAGTACAGACTCAGAGAAATGTTAAATTCTAGACTTTATCACTTCATATAGTGGTATTGTCCAGGTGTCATCATTAAAGTATGTGGTGAGGTGTGTTTGATTTATTGTTGATATTGAAGTTTGGTCGACGCTCCATGGAACTTGGCATCATACAGTACTACTCAGATAAAATGTGTGTATTATGAATGAGTTGTTATACAGATAATCTTGCTGGATAATCGTGTGCGTGTCATTTTACTCATTTTGCGCACTGCCAGCCAGCGTCGCTATGGCAGCACCAATGACAGACAGCCCATAATCTTTGCCAGCACCAATGGGCTACGTCCTGTCTGACTGGAACTGTTGAATTATTAAAAGGAGAGATTGGGGAGGTCACTAAAAGCATGATCTTCAGGTCTTATGATCTCACTTGTATGGTTCAGTGTATGGTTCAGTGTATGGTTCAGTGTATGGTTCAGTGAGTGAGTGATTTTATTTAACCTACATTTAACCATGCTAGTCAATTAAGAACCAATTCTTCTTTGCAATAATGGCCTGGGAGGAGGTAAAAGGCCTCCTGTGGGGACGGGGGATAAAAAAAGAAAAAAAATCACTGTAAGACAAAACAGACTGAAGACACTGGCAACAGCACAACTAAAACAGCAAATAAACAGTGGATGGGTGTGTGTGTGAAGTGAAACAACATTCTTCCTTACATAAGGAAACGCAAACTAGTGACAGCTAGAAACAGCTACATGTCTCAATAACCTGTTCATCTATTTGTCCTTTGAAGTCCTCCAGGGACACCAGGTCCTGTAGTTTTAGATTAGCTTGGAGGGAATTCCAAGATCAGGGGGAAGTGTAATGAAACAACCTTTTTCCATGCTTGGTTCTAATTTTCGGGACTCTTAGCATAACGGAAGATTGAGATCTGAGCTTGTATGTGTTCTCATTTCGAGCTGGAAGAGAGGATGATAAAATGGCAGTTTTCTGAAAATGGTATTCTGAATAAGAACACTAGAGATCACAATGGTGAGTTAGACGTCTCTGATTAGTGACAAAACGAAGGGCTGCATGACACAGAGTCAAGGGCCTTCAGTGTAGAGTGTGAAGCTTGCTCATAAATAGTATCAAAATAGTCCAAAACAGAGAGAAAAGTACAACGAATCAACTCCTTTCTGGCAGCAAAGGAAAAACAAGCTTTGTGTCGGTAGTAAAACCCAAAACGCAGCTTGAGTTTCCTGACAAGGTTCTCTACATGAGTGGTGAAGCTCAAATTCTCATCCACCCAAACTCCCAGATATGTGTATGGTTCCAAGGTATTAATTACATGGTTTTCAGTGTTTATTATTGGAAAATACCATACATGTTTGAGAGGAATTCAGAACAAGCTTCAAATCGAACAGATTCTGTTGAATGATGTTAAAAACGGTTTGAGCTTTTTCAAAAGCTAAAGTCAAACTGCTGTCACTTCAATAAGGAACAGTGTCAGCCGCATAAAAATGCACATCAGCTGTCTCAATATGTCTCACAATTTAGTTGAACTACAGACAAACAACAGGGGACCTAAAATGTATCCTTGAGGCACAACTCTACGGCACAGAGCACAGAAGAAGTACAGTGCATTCGGGAAGTATTCAGACCCCTTCTCTTTTTCCACATTTTGTTACATTACAGCCTTATTCTAAAATGGATTAAATAAATAAAAAATCCTCGTCAATCTACACACACTACCGTATAATGACAAAGTGAAAACAGATTTCTAGAAATGTTTGCAAATGTATTACAAATAAAAATCAGAAATGCCTTGTTTACATAAGTATTCAGACCATTTGCTATGAGACTCGAAATTGAACTCAGGTGCATCCTGTTTTGATTGATTATCACTTGAGATGTTTCTACAACTTGATTGGAGTCCACCTGTGGTCAATTCAATTGATTGGACATGATTTAGAAAGACACACACCTGTCTATACAAGGTCCCACAGTTGACATTTCATGTCAGAGCAAAAACCAAGCCATGAGGTCAAAGGAATTGTCCGCAGAGCTCCAAGACAGGATTATGTCGAGGCACAGATCTGGGGAAGGGTACCAAAACATTTCTGCAGCATTGAAGATCCACAAGAACACAGTGGCCTCCATTATTCTTAAATGGAAGAAGTTTGGAACCACCAAGACTCTTCCTAGAGCTGGCCGCCCGGCCAAACTGAGCAATCGGGGGAGAAGGGCCTTGATCAGGGAGGTGACCAAGAACCCGATGGTCACTCTGACCGAGCTCCAAAGTTCCTCTGTGGAGATGGGAGAACCTTCCAGAAAGACAACCCTCTCTGCAGCACTCCACCAATCAGGCCTTTATGGTAGAGTGGCCAGATGGAAGCCACTCCTCAGTAAAACGTACATGACAGCCCACTTGGAGTTTGCCAAATGGCACCTAAAGGACTCTCAGGCCATGAGAAACAAGATTATCTGGTCTGATGAAACCAAGATTGAAAACTTTGGCCTGAATGCCATGCATCACGTCTGGAGGAAACCTGGCACCATCCCTACAGTGAAGCATGGTGGTGGCAGCATCAGGCTGTGGGGATGTGTTTCAACGGCAGGAAATGGGAGACTAGTCAGGATCGAGGGAAAGATGAACGGAGCAAAGTACAGAGAGATCCTTGATGAACCTGCTCCAGAGAGCTCAGGACCTCAGACTGGGGCGAAGGTTCACCTTCCAACAGGACAACAACCCTAAGCACACAACCAAGAGAACGCAGAAGTCTCTGAATGTTCTTGAGTGGCCCAGCCAGAGCCCGGACTTGAACCCGATCAAACATCTCTGGAGAGACCTAAAAATAGCTGTGCAGTGATGCTCCCCATCCAACATGACAGAGCTTGAGAGGATATGCAAAGAATAATGGGAGAAACTCCCCAAATCCAGGTGTGCAAGCTTGTACCGTCATATCCAAGAAGACTCGAGGCTGTAATCACTGCCATTTCTAAAAACGAGTATTTGCTTTTTCATTATGGGGGATTGTGTGTAGATGGACAAGTGAAATTCAATCTATTTTAGAATAAGCCTGTAACGTAACAAAATGAGGAAAAAGTCAAGGGGTCTGAACTTCCCTTTCTAGAGTTTTCCCTATTTGTTAACACTATGAGTGTTTTTCTTTACTGTGGCAATTGTGATCAAATCAATGCAATATTAGCCACTTTCAATGCAACATACCGAAACAAAACAAACTATGCAGAACGCATTGGAGTAGGATTCTATTACGCACGACTCAGCCTATACACTACGCAGAACGGTGCGGCATAAGCAATTGGAGTTGCAGTAGGCCTATATGCAAATAGACCATTACCATATATGGATCTGTGCCATTTACTTTGAACTGGACTGTGTTTACAGCTGTGGTCCTGAGTAGATGCACTTGTTATGAAATCAAATTTCTATACAGAATTAGGGGAGTGATTGCTTTGTACAAGAGCACAAAATGTGTACATTTCTAGAAGTCTTTGAAAAGCAAGTCAGGTAAAGAGGTTTTTTGTCTTAAAGGGGCAGTGTTGCACTTTGGCTGAATGATAGAACAGCTATTTTCATGTTAAAATGTTATGGGATGCACCATCATCAAGTTTGCCGATGACACAGCAGTGGTAGGCCTGATCACCAACAACAATGAGACAGCCTGTAGGGAGGAGGTCAGAGACCTGGCCGTGTGGTGCCAGGACAACAACCTCTGCCTCAATGTGATCAAGACAAAGGAGGTTATTGTGGACTACAGGAAAAGGAGGACCGAGCACGCCCCCATTCTCATCGACGGGGCTGTAGTGGAGCAGGTTGAGAGCTTCAAGTTCCTTGGTGTCCACATCACCAACAAACTATCATGGTCCATTCATGTAAAGAGGGCACGACAAAGCCTATTCCACCTCAGGAGACTGAAAAGATTTGGTATGGGTCCTCAGATCTTCAAAAGGTTCTACAGCTGCACCATCGAGAGCATTCTGACTGGTTGCATCACTGCCTGGTATGGCAACCGCTTGGCCTCCGACCGCAGAGGGTAGTGCGTGCGGCCCAGTACATCACTGGGGCCAAGCTTCCTGCCATCCAGGACCTCTATACCAGGCGGTGTCAGAGGAAGGCCCTAAAAACTGTCAAAGTCTCCAGCCACCCTAGTCATAGACTGTTCTCTCTACTACTGCACAGCAAGTGGTACCGGAGTGCCAAGTCTAGTTCCAAAAGGCTTCTACCCCCAAGCCATAAGACTCCTGAACAGCTAATCAAAGGGCTACCCAGACCCCTCTTTTACACTGCTGCTACTCTCTGTTTATTATCTATGCATAGTCACATTAACTCTACCTACATGTACATATTACCTCGACTAACCGGTGCCCCCGCACATTGACTCTGTACCGGTACACCCTGTATATAGCCTCGCTATTGTTATTTTACTGGTGCTGTTTAATTATTTGTTACTTTTATTTTCTATTTTGTACTTATCTATTTTTTTACTTAGCACTTATTTTTCTTAAAACTTCTTAAAGCATTGTTGGTTAAGGGCTTGTAAGTATGGTGAATTTCACTGTACCTGTTGTATTCAGCGCATGTGACAAATAACATTTGATTTTCTCCATTGTTTTTGATGGTAGGCCACTCTGGTAGGCCTACATTACGATCAAATAGCCACATTAGCCTACTTAGCCACTATTAAAACTGTAATTTAAAGCAGGTACAGCCTCAGTGTTCCCATTAAATGCACACTGGATGTTGCACAGAACTTTCCCAACCTTCAAGTTTGCCAGTCGCAACTTCCAGCGGGCGTTTGCTCAATCATTGTTTGACACAACCACCCAAAAAGGGCAAGGTACATGTTAGGCGTATTAACTTGAAACAAAACTCTACTAAGTCACACTATTGACGTCATTGTCACTATGCTGTCATTCATTGATTGAGTGTATGACATTTGGACACCCTATGCCTGTGTCAGCCCAGCCCAAAGACAGTAAAAACTGGGCAAGGCTCACGAGTTATCCTGTGACAATGGGTGATCCACCCTGCTGATTCAACAGCTCCTCACATCACTACTACTGTGTGTGCACCTAATCATTCTTCCTTGAAGGTGTGTTTTATTAGCAATCAGACACAAACATGAAAGCAGAAAGACATTGGGTTTAGATGTATGTATTTGTTCATCTTGACTACTTTATGGAAATCAGAGAGATACTGTATGTGTCAAAAATCATCTTGCATAAAAACACTATCTCTGATGAGTGATTATGTTAGAATGGTATCAAACATTAGATTTTGCAGTATTTACTATGTTGACTGACTTGATTTGTGGTAGCTGACTGAATGTAGATTACATTTGTTAATCACTTATTAAATACACATAATTATATCATAATGTCAACTTACATACTGTAGAAACGGCTTATCTATAGTAAATAGAAACTATGGGGAAGGAAATATTCTCCCAAAATAGATTTGTCACAAAATGCGCATTATATACATATACATATAAATCCATGCTGAGTCATGTGCTTCAGAAACAATACAACGTAACCCATTTCAACTTTCTTCAACCCTCACAAAAATCGTACTGTAGAGAGTCGGCCAGTATCTTCTGGTAAAAACATCTTCTAATGACCATCCATTGGTTCCAATCTCTCCCACTACATTCCAAAGCTCCAATTTACAGTTCAGTTCCAAAGTTCTGATATGACATTCAAATGGTTCCAACAGTCCAGAGTTCCAACTCACAAAACCTCTGTTTCTCCAGTGCATTTTCAGATATTGTACTTCCCTGGTTGTCTGTTTCTAATTCTTCATTCCAATGATCTGGTTTCTTCCCGTCCTTCCCCTGAGCTTTCAGCAGTAGATCAGGGCCTGTTTTCATAAACCGTCTCATAGTAGGAGTACTGATCTAGGGTCAGTCCCCCCCCCCTGTCTATGTAATCGTGTTCATGATGCTCTAAAAGGACAAACTGACACAAGGCCTGTCTTAGTCCTCCTCCTCCCATCCATGGCCGTTCATGACCTGGCCGGACTCCCAGCGCTGCAGGAGAGGAGTCTTCTGTCTGGGGGTCCGCGGGCTCTGGAGGCCCTAGAAAGAAGAGAAGGCGAAAAAGAGAGTGAGTAGAAAGAGAGAGAGGGAGACAAGTGTGTGTGTGAGAGAGAGTAAAAAGAGACAATAAGAAGAGAGAAATATGAGAGAAGCAGACAAAGCGAAAGAGAGTAGAAAGTAAAAAGAGAAAAAAAACAACGGGACATCGAGAAAGAGAAAGAGTATAGGAGATTTATAATAGACATTTTTGACATGCGTTTTTCTGGATTTTTTGTTGTTATTCTGTCTCTCACTGTTCAAATAAACCTTCCATTAAAATTATAGACTGATCATTTCTTTGTCAGTGGACAAACGTACAAAATCAGCAGGGGATCAAATACTTTTTTCCCTCACTGTATTAGACCGTAATCCATAACCACGTTATGCTGTTTTCAGAGCTCTGCTCTAAGCTGACAACCATCGCTATCTTCTCCCTCCATCCGTTATTATTGAACCTTTCTTATCAGTAGTCTGTGTAGATATACACTGTAGATAATGTAGCAGGCAGAGTGACTGTAGCCTGGTCCCAGATCCCTTTGTGCGTTCTTGCCAATTGAACCCCTTTGATCATTGTCAGCATAAACTGATCTAGGACCAGGCTAAAGGGACTGCATGGGGCTCAGGCTAGGGAACAGTGCTTCATGCTGTCAGACTGGTTTACAATTATGTCAGATTTATAAAGTTGCAGTCAGCCGATGCTAATCTTGTAGTCACTTCAGCTTCAGAGAGATGTGTAACCCAAGAGAGCAACCGTGGAGGAACTCAGGAGGGACTCACTCTTTCGCTCCACTTTCGTTCTCTCTCTCTCTCTCTCTCTCTCTCTCTCTCTCTCTCTCTCTCTCTCTCTCTCTCTCTCTCTCTCTCTCTCTCTCTCTCTCTCTCTCTCTCTCTCTCTCTCTCTCTGCTCTCTCTCTCTCTCTCTCTCTCTCTCTCTCTCTCTCTCTCTCTCTCTCTCTCTCTCTCTCTCTCTCTCTCTCTCTCTCTCTCTCTCTCTCTCTCTCTCTCTCTCTCAACTTTATTCATATTTCTAATCCACTGCTCTCCCTCTCCTTCCTCTTCTCTCTCTTATCTCAATTGATTAAGGAAGCTCCTTACGATCAGATGTGGTGTTATTAGCTCTGAGGGCTGAATTCACTGAGAAAATGCCACCAAATGGAAAACCTACACGTGATCTGGTGCTACAGTATATATGGAACCATACTGGGTTAAATGTTGAGTCTAATGTAGAGATAGTGTCCTGGTGTATGAAGTATGGAGAGGACATGGTTGTTTGGCTATGTTATGGTTTCCACTACACTCTTAGAAAAAAAGGTGATATCTAGACCCTAAAAGGGTTCTTCAGCTGTCCCCATAGGAGAACCCTTTGAAGAACCCTTTTTGGTTCCAGGTAGAACGCTTTTTGGTTTCACAAAGGGTTCTACATGGAACCCAAAAGGGTTCTCCTTTGGGGACAGCTGAAGAATTCTTTTGGAACCCTCTTTTCTAAGATCGTAGATAGCACAGCCACAAAGTCAAAATTGGGTAATATCGTAAAAAAAAAATCTGGAAAATAAAATGTTTCTTTTTTCTTAATTTAAAGTTAGGGATAAGGTTAGCAGTGTGGTTAAAGTTAGGGATAAGGTTAGCAGTGTGGTTAAAGTTAGGGATAAGGTTAGCAGTGTGGTTAAAGTTAGGGATAAGGTTAGCAGTGTGGTTAAAGTTAGGGATAAGGTTAGCAGTGTGGTTAAAGTTAGGGATAAGGTTAGCAGTGTGGTTAAAGTTAGGGATAAGGTTAGCAGTGTGGTTAAAGTTAGGGATAAGGTTACCAGTGTGGTTAAAGTTAGGGATAAGGTTAGCAGTGTGGTTAAAGTTAGGGATAAGGTTGGGGTTAGGTTTAAAATATAATTTTAAGAAGAAATAGGCAGTGTTTACGACTTTGTGGCTGTGATAACTAGTGACGACCGTCTGTTAGGGCCTGGTGGTTTTACTGATCTTGTGACTTAACCAGGAAATAAACTTTGAGCCCCCAGTGTTTCTTCCGGTGCACATGATATAAACTAAGAGCGCTCGTCAAAGCGTATGATTAAGCCCCGACGTTTTACCTACTCAGGAAAACTCCTGGGCCTATATAGATTATGTTTGGTGAGGGAAGGAGATAACATACCTCTGATTGGCAATCCGGATACTCATCTGTCTGTGGTGGAGGCCACATGCCCAGCTTCCCAAGAGACTGTCTCGCTGGAGAGAGTGGGAGGAAGAGAGGAAATTATAGTTACATAATGATCTATAATAAAACTATCATTTCTCAGACACGGAGTCAGAGGACTTGTTGTATTAGCACACCCTAACGTCCCTCTATTCAGTACTATTCAGTACTGCACCCAGATGAGCCAGGCCTGTCCCTGTCTGTCTGGCAGCTTCTGTGGGCCTACCACTGATAACATACACAACACGCCCAGCTTGTCTTGGCATAGTACATCATAATAATACTGGTACTAATTATTACTGTGATAACAGCTTTATTTGAAAAGCATTTTTCATACTGGTCACATCACTAAGCACTTTGAATGATTTCGAGGGGTGATTTACACCCTGACATGTATAACCATTAGAATGTATTAGTTCATTACATATTCATTCATGTTAAACATCCCTTAGTGTCTACTAACTCCCAGAATCCAAAGTTGCCTCACAAGCATATATTCTAGGCTGGGTTCTACAATTCATCTTGGAAAAGATTTTCTAAAGCACTTTGTGTTTTGCTGACACAATGAAGGGTCAAGACATGAGTCAGTGATTTTCACTTTCATATATTTTCACTCACTTTTGATCCGGCAGTTAATTGTACAGAAGATCCCAACTTTAGTTTCGTCAGTTACCCAGTAGCGTATCATTCAGCCTGTTGGCAAGGGTTGCTTACCAAACGGCACCCACCCAATTCCGTGCACTACTTTGGCACCCTATTCCCTATTTAGTGCACTACTTTTGACCAGAGCCCTGGTCAACAGTAGTGCACTATTTAGGGAATAGGGTACAATTTGGGATGCACACAAAGACTGTGATCTCTGGAGCAGAACTACTGATGACAGTGAGAATGTTGTATTAGATGTTTGATGATGTAGCAATACCTGACCCAATGGGAGATGAAATAATATCCTCACTGGACTATTACATTGTCTTTTCATCATCTCTCCTGACACACACACACACACACACACACACACACACACACACACACACACACACACACACACACACACACACACACACACACACACACACACACACACACACACACACACACACACACACACACACACACACACACACACACACACACACACACACACACACTATACACTAACCTGTTGGTGTTGCAGAGGCTGTCCGCGATGAGGGGGTAACAGATAGTTCAGGGGTCACCAGTCCGTTCTGTAAAAGTAGAGGTGGAGGAGAAGTGGGACTCTGTACCTCCCTACTGGCTGGCCTCCCCCCTCCTCCTCCTCCTCCTCCTCCCCCCCGTACAGACTGCTTCTCTGCCTCTGTAGCTCCTTCTCTCTCTCCCTGGCTTCCCGGATATCCTGCTCCACCTTGTCCTGAGACACCGATGAGGAGCGCAGCTTGAAGAAGGGGTTCTCCTTTGGAACCTCCTCCTCCTCCTCCTGATCCATCCTCCCTCCATCCTCATCCCTCCAAAAAACCCTTCTCTCTTCTCCGCTGAGTGCACTGGTTGAGGAGTATATAGAAGCGGAGTCGACCACGGTGAGGCCCTGTGTCTCGGTGAGCGTGCCCGTACTGTGGGAGTGCCTGAGGGGCTTGGAGACGTGGTGAACGTGGGCCGGAGCGGGGAGAACCAGGTGATGGTGGTTATCCAGGATGATGATCTGGCCCCCGGTGCTCTCGGAGAGAGTGGGGCCCCGGGGGACAGGGGCCCCATGAGGGGTGTAGGTGATGCCTTTAGGTGTTCCAGAGGGGCTCTGGTTCTGGGACATCAGCTCCAGGCTACTACGTCTTCTCTCCCCGAACGAGCCTCCGACAAAGGACACAGATGAAGAGTCGTTCCCCTGGATCTCCAGGGTGGAGAGGTCACTCGCCGAAGCCCAGGAGGGTGCCTTGCTCTGGGACAATTTCATCGAGGATGTCTCCTTAGGCTCCTGGAAAGCTTCGAATAACTTCTTCCTTTCCTTGAGCTGGCGTACTGTCCCCTTGTCATAGGAACCTCTAACTTTCCCTAGTTGAACCAGGACCTGTTCCCTCTGGGTCTCTACACTGATCTCCTTCTGCATCTTCTTTCCTGCAAATTGACGGTCCTTCGACCCCTGGCTCTTGTCCAATTTGGAAGCCAGGGTCTCAGTCAAGACTGACTTCCTTAGGGGGATGTCCACATATTCCTGGGTGGGCGGCTTGTTGTAGAGGCCCCTGGATCTCCTGAGGGACTGCTCACGCTGCACTGCCCGACGGATCTCCCTCTCGATGGGGGTCTCGTCGGCCGGAGGCAAGGTGAGGGTGGAGGTGGTGGTTTGGAGCTCCACGGTACTACCAGGGGAGAAGTCAGCAGATACGCCGCTGTCACTCTGGCTGTCATCGAACAAGTCCCCTCCCAACTTCATCTTGGAAGCTTTGCTGTGACTGTCTCTCGACATCAACAACCCAGGGTTTGTCCTCTTTTCTTCGCTCCGTTTCACTTTTTTCTTCCTGTCTGCCTTGCCCGCTGCACCAAGTCCACTCGCTCTCTGCCCTCTCTCTCCACCTGTTTGCCTGTTGTCTCCCTCCCTCTTTCCCTCCTCTCTCTCTCCACCCGCTTGCTCTTTCACTACAACACAGCCAGAGCCAAGGAGATCTGCCTTGACCTGATTAGCTGGCTCCTTGGTGACCGTCGCCAGGGGCGGAGCCGGAGTTGCTCCCTTGAACACCTGTTGTGCTGCCACTTCCTGGTTACTATGATGCGTCAGGGCAGCAGTGACATTTCGTAACAACTGCTCCCCCTGCTGTTTATCTGGTGTAACTACACCAGGGGGCTGAGCCAGGCCTACCAGGTGGCTACAAGAGGAGGATCTAGAGGAGGTGGATTGCTCAGGCTGAGGGGGTTTGCTTCTGGTACTGTCCAGCCTAACCCACTGCCTCCGGGCTGAGCTGATGTCTAAAGGCTTGGAGTCAACACTCTGGCTCTCCTCTCCATCACCGGCAAAAGCTGATTCAGGGTTTTCTGGGGACTCAGAGAATATGTCATCGGAACTCTCTCTTTTTAGTGGAGAGTGGGAGGTAGTGCTAGTTTCAGCAGCCTTCATAGTATCATGGTTGTTATTGTCTGACATAGCCTTCTCTCTGTCACTACTGATTGGGCACTCACTAACCTCTTGCTTGTCAGCTACCTGCACTGATGGGGTGCTACTGCTAGTTTCAACAGGACCCCCTTCTACAGAAGCCTGCTCTGTTGCACAAACCGTCTCTGACAGCCCCTGCTCAAGTTCACTACTAGCTGGACACTCTGTATTCAACTCCAACCGCACAACGCCATTTTCCATCATCTCAACAGACTGAGACTCCTCTACTTTGTCTTCCTTGGCACCATCTTCTTCTTCTTTGTCTTCCTACCACAACGTCATCAAGGTGAGATCTCGAGGGCCACTCCTGGCTACCCTGGCTGTCAGATGATGACATTTCCTCCTCTACAGGGTTAGAGATCACCTCCACCTTACCATCACTGATACAGTCAATGGTCTCCTCTTCTTCTTCTTCTTCCTCCCTTCAATGGATATGGCTGGGTCTCTGGAGCGCCCTCTGCAGGTGAGGCTTGGTCAGTGCAGGGAAGAGGCAACCGAAAAGCAACGGCGTCTTCCTCCTTCTCACAGTGATTGTCATCTATCATTTTAAGGTCTTGTTCCAATTCACTATCACCCACCTGGATTCTACTACTAGGCACCTGATTTACCCCAGAAAGTGCCTCCTGCTCCATTTCAGGAACCACTTCTGCCATTTTGTTTGTTGAGTCTATAAGGTTCTCACTTGAGGGAGACACTTGAGGTTTAGGCTCTGGAACATCTGGAGATTCCGACCCCAGGTCTTCTGACTTTGCCCTGGGTGCCTGTTTGACCAACGGGTGAGGAGGAGGGGTAGTGTCCTGGGCCAGAATGGGGTCCATTACGCCCTCCTCCGTCCCCCAAACCTCGCTGGCCCACTCGTCCAATGAGTCGGCTGAGCTCTGTCGGTTGGCCACTGGCTCCATTGTCGCCATGATGAGACAGGTAGACTGCCAATTGGCTGGCTCTGTTGACAAGCAATAACAGTCTGTACTAGAACAGTTTGTTACAGTCAGCCTTCAGCAGGTCAGTCTGGGAGAAAGAGGACAGAGAGGAAAAGGAACGATTAGGGGAGCTGAACAAAAAACAAACCTGGCGTGGAAACCCATTTTCAGACCAATTTTCAGATCCATTTTCTATCCTCTAGGCTACAAACGCATTAAGTAAAATATTGTTGTATTATGTCATTCATACTGTATTCCGATACTCCTTACTGTTTGACACACCATTCACTCTGTGTTGTAAAGCTAAATGGTTTATACACCTGTCATAATGCTAACCAATTGTTGTTGTTAATTCATTGCAGAATGGTTATGGTATTGTATTGCATTGTGTTAGTCTTTGGCAATGAGGTAAAAAATTACTACTACACACACGATTCTCCTCCTCTGCAGTAGGCTGACGACTCAAACCGAATTCTTCCGCTGCTTTATAGTTCGCTACATACTTCAGTGAGGAGAAGAAACGTTCATGGGCGTGACGTTTGGTTGGAGCAATATGGTTGGGTAGCCAGGCAACCCCTGCAGTGCAACTTGGAAAGTTTTCTGCTGAGTGGGTCAATCTTTAATGTGCTTAACCACCTCAGAGCAAGAGGCTCAGCAGTGCTCTCTCTCTCTCACACACATGCATGCGAGTGTTGTACACCAGCTGAGTGAGCAGAACAATGGGTCTGTACTTTGTCCTCATTATTGCCATGGCACCTCTCTCCCTTTCAAATAACTTTAATAGGTTCATTTACACTCCAAAACAGTCTCACTTTCCAATTTATCACTTAAGCCCCAAAACCACTATTGAATCGTATTCCCCTTCTCTCACAGTCACACTTTCTCTCTAGCCATCTCATTTATCCCCTTTCTCTCTCTGTCACACTTTCTCTCTAGAATCTCATTTATCCCCCTTCTCTCTGTCACACTTTCTCTCTAGCCATCTCATTTATTCCCCTTCTCTCACAGTCACACTTTCTCTCTAGCTATCTCATTTATCCCCCTTCTCTCTCAGTCACACGTTCTCTCTAGCCTTCTCATTTATCCCCCTTCTCTCTCACAGTCACACTTTCTCTCTCTCATTTATCCCCTTCTCTCAGTCACACTTTCTCTCTAGCCATCTCATTTATCCCCCTCCTCTCTCACAGTCACACGTTCTCTCTAGCCATCTCATTTATCCCCCTCCTCTCTCACAGTCACACATTCTCTCTAGCTATCTCATTTATCCCCCTCCTCTCTCACAGTCACACGTTCTCTCTCGCCATCTCATTTATCCCCCTCCTCTCTCACAGTCACACGTTCTCTCTAGCCTTCTCATTTATCCCCCTCCTCTCTCACAGTCACACGTTCTCTCTAGCCTTCTCATTTATCCCCCTCCTCTCTCACAGTCACACGTTCTCTCTAGCCATCTCATTTATCCCCCTCCTCTCTCACAGTCACACGTTCTCTCTAGCTTTCTCTCTCACAGTCACACGTTCTCTCTAGCCATCTCTAGCCTCCCCCTTCTCTCTCTGCCTGGTTACTCAGGTCCCCAGTTTCTAGCACCAGACAGAAAAAAAGATTCTGCATCCATCCCCCCTGCTTCCCCTCCCTGCTAAACCCATTCACAGTACTGTGGGTTAACACACACACACACACACACACACACAGCCCTGGGTTTTGGCACGCGCTGAAAGGAATCATTAGCAGAGGCATGTGAGACAGAACAGAGAGGACTGGGGATAAACGGATGGGATGAACAGTAGATCTGGGACAGTACGACAGTGTGCAGTGGTCCTGGCCTGGCATACTGCACATTGCATTCAGAAAACAATGCCATGTCCTGACCTGGACATGATTACATTCACATAACAATGCCCTGTTAGAGCGGACAAGCCTGGACACCTTCACTATGAATGGAGGAACATGGGATAGGACATGGGGTGATTGGTTTATAACTGGCCATAGGGGCCTGCCCTGCAGGCTATTCATTGGTGGGAAAATGTTGTGGATAGAGCTAGAATATCAAGATTGGACATGCACCTTTTTACAGATAAATGATATTGTGACAGACAAGGCTGTCCCCTCTAACCATTACATTTCTATTTTCAAAGTAGATCATACTTGCTACAACATACATGAATATTGGAAATGTGCAAGTCAACCACAAAGGTAGTGTACATTGGGACGCAGCCTGACTTCGATTCCAACAGTGAATACATTTCAAATGGATATGTAACTGGGTTTTCCTCCACTTGAGAAAAGAACAGGTCCTTGGGCTATGAAAGAGGAGGGACACACACACACATGAAAATGATGTTTCGCCACAGTAGGGCGGAGTAAACATTTAACTATTGTGAGAAAGAAAGCTCTTTAAATCCCTATTTAGGAACACACACACAGACAGACAGTCTTGTTTAAACTAACCTTGTGGGGACACACAATTCATTCCCATTCAAAATCCTATTTTCCCTAAACCCTGACTCAAATGTTAACCCTAACTTTAACCCCAAAACCTAACCTTAACCCTAACACTAATTCTTACCTTAACCCTAAAAGGCTCGAAATAGCCTTTTTCCTTGTGGACTGACAAAATGTTCCCAGTTGGTTGTTCCCAGTTGTTTACTCTTCGTGTGGGGCAGCTCTAGCAGGGCAGAAATATGACAAACTGACTTGTTGGAAAGGTGGAATCCTATGACGGTGCCATCTTTAATGTCACTGAGCTCTTCAGTAAGGCCATTCTACTGTCATTGTTTGTCTATGGAGATTGCATGGCTATGTGCTCAATTTTACACAACTATCAGCAACGGGTGTGACTGAAATAGCCGAATTCACTAATTCAAAGGGGTGTCCACATACTTTTGTGTATATATAGTGTATTTTACAGGGAGCACAAAGCTAACCTCCAATGGGACTGTCCCAGGATGTTCCCATGTGCCGTGGGGTAACAGGGAGTTGGGAAAGATGCAGATTAGTGGGATATCATATAATAGGCTAATATTTCTCCTCATTAGCAACGAGGCTAAACTTTATCAAAGGAGCTTCAGGAAATGTGATCATCATTAAATATACATTGCCCACAGGGGGTATTGCATATAAACTTAATATTTTATTTTATGGGTGGCAATTATTTTATATGGACAACTAGTGGTATGTAAAATATGTTTTCCATGTAATAAACATTGAATAAAGACATTAAACCAACAGCATAGTACAAATGAGATTTGTAACAGGAATTTATAATCTGATAAAGCTAACCTTCTCCACAACAAGGAGGACTACACTGTACCAGTACAATGGTTACATACAGTGGAACACACTGTGACATCACCCTCAATACCTAGTAAGTTTATGGCACCTACCTGTTGGTATGGTATCGTCTGTGGCGGTGACGACGCCACCGGACTGGAACGTTTCTGATCTACAGGGGACCTTCTTTTTCTTGTTGTGGAATTTGGGACGTCAATCCTAAAGGTACGTCATGTCTAATCAGAACCTAAAGTAAGACCAAGTACACAATGTTTCTGAAAGTAGGTTACTCTCTCCCTGTCCGTGTCCCTGTCCGTACTCACACCCACATTCCCCCCCCCCCCCCCCTTGCTTGTGCACGCCCACATCTGCAGAAACACTCTCTCTCACTCACAAATGACAAATTGTTCACTGTTCCATCCAGTTTAATCTGAGAATTAACAGTATGAGCACTTTAATGCATGGACAAATGAGGTTATGCCAAATTATACAAAAGTAATCCAATTATAAAAGACTTTTCCTTCCCATTGTGAAGAGTTTGGAGCGGTCCTAATGACGTCCCGACATTCCTGCTGGATCCCACCGTCTCTGTGAATTAGCTTAAGCTCTTGGACATTAAATCTCTCTGTGAACGTAATTAAATCTGTTAAAGAAGCCAAGAAGACAGAATAACATGACAAACCGTGCATCTTTTATTCAAAATTCTACAGGTCTTCGACAAACGGTAAAACACAGAATTGTTGGATTCCAAAACAGATGACAGAAAACGGGTCTCTACATCTGTCTCACGGCCCCCACTCTCTGATCACACTGATCGAGCTTCTTCTTCTCCTTCTCCTCAGTCTTTCCAGAGGAGCTGATAGAAACCACAGAGGACATTCCCCGGCTCCATCACCACTGGCGGAGGCAGCCCCAAACACTCCACCTGTTTCCTGAACTCCTCCATCTCCTCTTCCTCCACCTCTCTCCCGCCCTCCACCTTCCTCAGCAGGTACAGGTCCGTGGACTCCCTCCTCCTGGACATCACCTCCCACCTAAAAATGAATTAGACTTTACTGTTGTACTTTTCTTTCTTGTACTCACACCAGCACTTGTTTTTCTTCCTGTCACTGGTTTAGCTGATAGAGCAGGCGTATTCAACTCTTACCCAACGACATCCAGAGCCTGCTGGTTCTTCTGTTCTACTTGATCATTAATTGCACCCACCTGGTGCCCCAAGTCTAAATCAGTCCCTGATTAGAGGTCCAGAGTTGAGTTTGAGGGTGATAGAGTGGACACACACTGGTTGAATCAATGTTGTTTCCATGTCATTTCAATGAAATGACTTCTGTGCCCAGTGGGTGTTTTGAAGAACGGTTCACTTGTAATGATTGTAATGCAGTATGTGGTTGTTTTTAACTACCTGACCTTAGTTGAATAGCCTACACCGGTGTTTCTCAACTCCGGTCCTAATCTACCCCCAAACGTACACATTCTTGTTGTAACCCTGGGCAACCACACCTGATTCAACTTGTCAAGGCCTTGATGATTAGTTGACTAGTAGAATCAGGTGTGTTTGTGTGGACCTACAACAGAAATGGGGGCACACCTGGACCAGAGTTGAAAAACACTGGAATAACCCCTAACAGTAAGTTGTTCTGGATAAGAGTGTCTGCTAAATGGCTCGAATGTACAATTCTATAAATGACCCACTTCATCACCAGACAGTCTGGGCAGGAGGTCTCCAGGAAGACCCCAGTGAGGTTGAATCGGCCCCCCACGTCGAACCGGAAGGTGCTGTTGTCGTTGAGGAGTGAGATATTGTAGGTTAGATACTCGCATCGGCTGCCGAAACGGTTAGTCTGGGTGTAGTGGACGGTTGTGGTGGTGTTGGAGTTCTGGGTGGTGTTGGGGGTAGAGGGTGAAAACTCCATGGTGATGCCGTCTCTGGTCTGTGAGAGAGATAAGATGTGATTATTATTCGTTTTCATACAGAAACCACTATAGAAACAATAGAAACAATCATTACAACATACAAAATTGTCACAGAACAATTACCGGTACAATGCATGTGGAAAGGTAGGTGAAATGTAGCCTAGTTGACAAGTGTGCTAAAAAGCAATTTAAAGGGGGCAATCTGCAGTTGTTACATCCATTTTTGCACTTAAACATTTATGATATGCACCCATTGATTCTTGAAGAATATAACTTAGAAATGCCTCATGAGCTTAGTTCAACTGTCAAACCCCATACAGAACCCAAGATATGAGCTTGTTTTACTCCAATGTTTTGTAAACTCCTCAAAACATGCTTAAAACTACAATTGTGATATCTTGGATGGTCAGTCCTTGCATCCATAGCTCTGTCTATGAATTTGAGAGTGGTTACATTTCTCCAGGCCTATCCCTTGTTTTAACTTTGGACCAGGGTCCGCATAGTGCTCTAGGGAATAGGGTGCCACACAGTGGATAGGGTGCTACCTTGAGAGCCTCCAGGGATGCAGGGTGGCTCAGGCTGCCTGCGACGAGGGCCCATTTCCTCAAGAGCTGCTGGTCTAGTCGTGGTGGATCCATAGGCTTAAGGAGGTCCTCACAGGCTAGAGCTGCAGCAGGAGCTGATTGGCTAAAAGACAGGAAGTACAGGACAGTCGTGGCACATAGAGCGAACATGGCTTCAGTGTCTAGGTCTCACTATATCTATGCACCAGTATATCTATCTACTGTGGGTCTATCTATAGCTATAGTATCTACAATATGTATCACTATATCTATCTTATATATTTCTATGTATCACTATATCTACAGCATCTATCTACTGTATGTCTATGTGTCATTGATGTGTCTGTGTGTATGGAACACTGGTGCTGGGATAGAGGGGTCCAGTCTTATAGCTCTGCTATGGTACAATGTTCTTCAATGTCAGAAAGTTCCACAGTTGCAGAGTACCAGTAAACTGGCACTTTTCCAAGGCAATTCCAAGGTTGCGAAATAAAAACTACACTTTTTGTTAATCTATGTTCTGTGCTTATCCGGTGAAAAGTTGCGTGCTTTTATCCGAGACATTATTCCATAGTGTCAAACATGAAACAATCCATAAGTCTCATTTACATCTAGTGTTCTCCTAATTCTTCTGGGATTCTCCTAGTTTTTCTGCAGACATACAGTGTATCAATTGTGTTATTGACTGTACGTTTGTTTATCCCATGTGTAACTCTGTTTTGCTTTATCTTGGCCAGGTCGCAGTTGTAAATGAGAACTTGTTCTCAACTAGCCTACCTGGTTAAATAAAGGTGAAACAAATAATAATAATAATTGCTCTGGTACAGTACACAGTGCAATTTACCTTTTGTATGTTCAGAACACTGGTGTGGCTTAGCGTCGTCCCGCAACTAGGCATTTATTTAACAATTCTAACTTTTACTTTTTTGTATACAAATACCTAGTTGTGGAAAGAACCATTCCGGAAATTGGAACACCCTGGATAAAAACAGGTTTTGTATTGTTCGTAGAGATTATGCCTTTGTTGACAAGAAAAGTTTGGCTTGTAAAACCCTATAGTTTAAGGTTGGTCGATTTTCCAGATTGACTAACCTTCATGTCTTAAAGTAATTATGGACTGTCGTTTCTCTTTGCTTATTTGATCTGTTCTTGCCATAATATGGACTTGGTATTTTACCAAATAGGGCTATCTTCTGTATACCACCCCTACCTTGGCACAACACAACTGATTGGCTCAAACATATTAAGAAGAAAATACATTTCACAAATTAACAAGGCACACCTGTTAATTGAAATGCATTCCAGGTGACTACTTCATGAAGCTGGTTTAGAGAACTCCAAGAGTGTGCAAAGCTGTCATCAAGGCTAAGGGTGGCTACATTTAAAGAATCTAAAATCTAAAATATATTTTGATTTGTTTAACAATTTTTGGTTACTACATGATTCCATATATGTTATTTCATAGTTTTGATGTCTTCACTTTTATTCTACAATGTAGAAAATAGTAAAAATAAAGAAAAACCCTTGAATGAGTAGGTGTGTCCAAACTTTTGACTGGTACTGTACTTCAAAATATACAAATATTTTTAAAAACCTAAATATTTTTAAAACGTGACAACATTCTATTGAAAATATTTTTGGGGGTATTATTTAAGTTTATAACACCACAGCAGATGAATCTGATGAGTTGGCTAAAAGTGATGCCCGACAGCGTTCTCTACTACGTGGTTTCCCAACCCTCTCCTCGCCCCCCAGACATCTCACATTTTTGTTTTAACCCTAAACTGGCACACCTGATTCAAACAGTCAACACCCAAAACGAGTTACTGTAAAACTGCAGGTGCTAATTCCTTAACACTGAGAAAGTGTAATGGCATCAGCTCTTAACAAAGTCTTAATTTAGCTCTGAATAGTGTGGACCCTATAGACTCTGGAAAAGTGTTAAATTGAACACTCAGAGTTGATTCAATGCTGGAGAATTTGCTGTGAACATTCCTGCTGGATTCCACTGTCTCTGTGAATTAACTGAAGCTTTTGTACTTTAATTAACTCAATGAATGTCATTAAATCTGTTAAAGAAGCCAAGACAGAATGATATGATAAATCATTCAGTACAGTACAATCACAGTACATTGACTAACAGTACATACAGAACTGCTATATTACAAAACAGCAGTGTCTCTACATCTCTCTTTCACTGCCCCCACTCTCTCAGAATCTATACTTTTATCACATTGATGGATCTTTTTCTTCTACCGGTCTTAAGAGGGTAGGGAATCAGGGACGTGTAGGGAATAGGGTGCTACCTTGAGAGCAAACATGGTTGAGTCGTGGTGGATCCATGGGCTTAAGGAGGTCCTCACAGGTTAGAGCACCAGCAGGAGCTGATTGGCTCGAAGACAGGAAGCAGAGGAGAGCTGTGGCATATAGAGCGAACATGGCTTCAGTATCTAGGTTTCCCCATATCTATCTACTGTGGGTCTATCTACAGTATATCTATCAAATCTACAATATGTATCACTATATTTATCTTATATATCTATATCAACAGTATGTCTATACTTCCTTGATGTGTCTGTGTGTATAGATCACTGGTGCTGGGGTAGAGGGGTCCAGTCATAGCTCTGCTGTCCTGCTATGGTAAAATGTTCTTCAAATGTCAGAAAGTTGCAGTTGTAGAGTGCCAGGAAAATGACCCTTTTCTATGGCAAATTCCAGGATTGCAAAATAAAAAAAGCATTTTGTTAATGCTCATCTCATGTACAGTTGCGTGCTCATTCGAACCAGTGACCTTTTGGTTACTGCCCCAATGCTCTTAACCACTAGGCTACCTGCTGCCCCATTTTTATATTATCCCAATTAATACTACATTTCTTAGTAAGAGTTTTTTCTACAGACAAACAGTATATTAATAGCTTTGGTATAGTATACTTAAGTAATAAGGCACGAGAGGGGTGTGGTATTTGGCCAATATACCACTGCTAAAGTCTGTTCTTATGCACGAATCAACACAGAGTGCCTGGATACAGGCCTTAGCCATGTTATATTGGCCATATGCCACAAACCCCGGACGTGTCTTATTGCTATTATAAATTGGTTACCAAGGAAATAAATAAATGTTTTGTCATACCCGTTGTATACGGTCTGATATACCACAGCTATCAGACAATCAGCATCCAGGGCACGAACCACCCAGTTTATAAAATACAATTGACCTTTGCCATGTTCAGAGCACTGGTGTGGCAAAAGCCTGTGTGTGAAAAAGTTAGTGCCAGGGTCCCAAAAGGCACCCTCGTGTCCAAGAGCCTTGGTCAAATGGTAGTGCCCAAGGGCCCTGGTCAAGGGTAGTGCACTATGAAGGGAATGGGGTGCCATTTGGGACGCACCGTTGTGTGTTTTGACTCTTCACGTCAAAGGTTACTCAATAATCTGTGTGTTTTATCTTAGAATGGAGCAACATGGTAGTTTTTCATTGTCCAGTGTTGACAAATGGTTAGACAGGACATCAAATAATATTTCACAAATGTCAGTTTAATCATTAAACCATTACTGATTGGTTGAAAAGTATCCTGTTGAAAAAAAGATACATTCTATAGATAAACCCCACTCCCGCTTGGTTTCATGGTGGCTAAATACCTATTTACACATGCCAGAGCGCTGTGTGTATTCTATGGAAAATACACTGATAAAATAAAATGCATAGAATTTAGATATAAAAACATACTTTCCCTTTAACAATTGATAATGGACCAAAATAAGATTCAAGACGGTAAGGTTGCAAAATCCTGGCCACTTTCCCGAAAAATTCAGAGGTTTTCCAGAAATCCTGGTTGGAAGATTCCCTGAATCAGGAAGGAATAGGCAGGAGATCCAAAATCCTCCAACCAGGAAAACCTGGGAATTTTCTGAAAGTTAATGGAACGTTACAAACCTTGATAACACTCAAGCAGGCCAGAAGGCTGACACATACAACAAATAGAAAGACAATGAAATAAAGATCTCAAACTGTATGTAGACTATCAAGTTGAGACATAAGTGCACCCAAAAAGGCCCACTATTCCCTTTACATACACAGTGTAAAAAACATGAGGAACACCTTCCTAATATTGAATTACACCCCCTTTCTGCCCTCAGAAAAGCCTCAATTCCTTCCAGGCATGGACTACAAGGTGTTGAAAGCATTCCACATGGATGCTGGCCCATGTTGACTCCAGTGCTTCCCACAGTTGTGTCAAGTTGGTTGGATGTCCTTTGGGTGGTGGACCTTTCTTAATCCACACAGAAAGCTGTTGTGTGTGAAAAACATAACAGCGTTGCAGTTCTTGACACTGAAACCGGTGCGCCTGGCAACAAACCCTGTTCAAAGGCATTTCCATATTTTGATTGCCCATTGACCCTCAATGGCACACATGCACATGGATTGTGCAAGTGGATTTAACAAGTGACATCAATAAGGGATCATAGCTTTCACATGGTCAGTCTGTCATGGAAAGAGCAGGTGTTCCTAATGTTTTGTACACTCAGTGACCTACTTTCAACCAGAGACCATAGACCCTGGTCAACAGTAGAGCACTTTATAAGGACTAGGGTTTCATTTGTGACACATCCCTATTGTACTGGTCATGATACACTCATCAGGCCTTTCTAATACATCCCTACTGTACTGGTCATGATTCAATCATCAGGCCTTTCTAATACATCCCTACTGTACTGGTCATGATTCACTCATCAGGCCTTTCTAATACATCCCTACTGTACTGGTCATGATTCAATCATCAGGCCTTTCTAATACATCCCTACTGTACTGGTCATGATTCACTCATCAGGCCTTTCTAATACATGCCTAATGTACTGGTCATGATTCAATCATCAGGCCTTTCTAATACATCCCTATTGTACTGGTCATGATTCACTCATCAGGCCTTTCTAATACATCCCTACTGTACTGGTCATGATACACTCATCAGGCCTTTCTAATACATCCCTACTGTACTGGTCATGATTCACTCATCAGGCCTTTCTAATACATCCCTACTGTACTGGTCATGATTCACTCATCAGGCCTTTCTAATACATCCCTACTGTACTGGTCATGATTCAATCATCAGGCCTTTCTAATACATCCCTACTGTACTGGTCATGATTCACTCATCAGGCCTTTCTAATACATCCCTACTGTACTGGTCATGATACACTCATCAGGCCTTTCTGATACATCCCTACTGTACTGGTCATGATTCACTCATCAGGCCTTTCTAATACATCCCTACTGTACTGGTCATGATACACTCATCAGGCCTTTCTGATACATCCCTACTGTACTGGTCATGATTCACTCATCAGGCCTTTCTGATACATCCCTACTGTACTGGTCATGATTCACTCATCAGGCCTTTCTAATACATCCCTACTGTACTGGTCATGATTCACTCATCAGGCCTTTCTAATACATCCCTACTGTACTGGTCATGATTCAATCATCAGGCCTTGCTTTGGACAAAATAAGATAAGGACCTTCGATAAGCATTTCCCTTGGAAAATAATTCACTAAAACACCCCCCCCCCCCCCCCCCCAAAATAACTCTCATCACACCCTGCACATGTAGTCCAGTTCAGTTTAAAGCAGGTTCTGTGTGAATAGTAGGGTGGATACACAGATACAGCCTAATGGATCAAGACTGGTCTTTCATTCTCAGTACCAGCCAACAGTAACACAGCCAAGGCTGACAGGGTTGTGTTCATTAGAATCAAAAGGAGAAAAAAAAACTGACTCGAACAGGGAGGGCCTACCTGGACCTGGTCCAACAAGAAAAATACTGGGTTTTATTTTTCATTTCAAAGCACTTCGCCCTACTGAACAAAACCCAGGTTCCTCTGGATGGGTAACTATACTCTTAGGGAAGGAGATCCACAAGGCATTTCAGTAATAACACACCGTCTTACCACCCCCCCATCATTCACAGTGTTAGAGGCAGAGTCAAGTCCCTCTTGTAGTATTACACAGAGAAAGCATTGGAGAATTTGGTAGAGAGATAGAGAGCGAACGAAATGATTGATCACATGACGGAGCAGCACTGGCAGGTCTTGCGTTTGGGAGCCACACCGACCCCTCCCTCCGCCTCTCCCCTGGTAGCGGTCAGTGTCTCTGGGGCGGCTGGAGCCTGCACCCCCAGGGCCAGGGTCTGGGCCTTGGATGGGAACAACAGGGGCTCCTGCTCTGGCTCAGTCTGGGGCTCCACTAGGGACACCTCCAGGAATTGGCCCCCAGGGAGGATGGCTGATTCTGGGGACACCGAGGCCTCCTCTTCCCCCTTGACTTCCACTTCAGTCTTCACTTCCACATCGCCCTCTGCCGACTCGCCTGCAGCCTCTCCCTCTGCGTCGGGCCTGGGGGTGAGTAAGGTCTCAGAGTAGACGGGAACGGCAGCCACCACGCCATCATCTGGGGCCTGCAGATCAGACACAGGAGCTTCCTCTACTGGCTGTGCCTCTTCCTCTCCACCACCATTTGCCACACCCTCCATCTGTTCTTCTCCTAATTCTCCTGTTACTGTGTCCATCTCTCCTTCTCCTAATTCTCCTGTTACTGTGTCCATCTGTCCTTCTCCTAAACCTCCAGTTACTGTGTCCATCTGTCCTTCTCCTAAACCTCCAGTTACTGTGTCCATCTGTCCTTCTCCTAAACCTCCAGTTACTGTGTCCATCTGTCCTTCTCCTAAACCTCTGGTTACTGTGTCTGCCTCAGTCTCTTTTGCTACTTCTGAGGACTCTTCAGGAGTTGTCTCTGGTTTCACCTCCTCAATTCCTCCTTCCTCAGGAGATTCGGACGCGGCCGAGTCTACTTCCTGTTCCTGACCCGGAGAGGAAAGGTCATTTGCAAGCTCGTCTCCCTCGTCCGTGATAATCACTCGCTCCGCTCGCATCATGATCACTCCTCCTTCCTCGATTACCGGAGCCTCGCCTGGCTCCGCCTCCGTGAACCCCAGGAACGTCATGGTAACGGCACCATCTTCAGGGACGACCGTCACTGGACCGTTGGTGCCATTGGGCAGTCCGCCCTCCTCGGATGCATCGTGGGTAGCAGCTTGCCCCTCCCCCTCTCCTCTCCCATTGGTGAGGATCTCAGCTCTTTCCAATAGTGCTGTCTCAACTGTTCCTAGAACTGTGACAAGACAGACAGATCATAGTTAGGAAATGTTTCAATCATCTTCCCAGTCTTCTATCAGCAAGACCCTTGGCAAGGATGCACATTAATCTTACCAAGCTCTGGAAAGTCCAGCTAGAATAGTGAGCACAGAAGAAGCAGGAGAGTGGAACATTTGTAGAAACTTGTAGAAAGTTATGAAGAGTGAAGGAGAAAGACAAGAATAGAGGCCGGCCAATGGGACGAGTGATATTAGAAATCCAAAAGAAGAAGGGAGAGCAGCTTCCAGAATCAACGCTGTTCTGTTCTGGACTCATGACAGAAGGTCAAATTGATAGGAGTGACATTTCAGCACCAAGCCAGAGGCATGTTGCCAGTCCCTGTGACCCTGAATCCAACCAACCAGAACATTTCCACTGACTTGGCTTGTGTTGTGTGCTCTTTGCCCCATAGAAATATAATTACTAGACCCATCATGGTGCAGCCAAACAGCAGTGGGCTAAAGGAATTTTCACATTCTAGAAATTCCATTTCTATGCTTTTCCCCTGATAACTTCACTTAACACATGAGATTCTTCATCAGCATCAATTTATATGTATTCCATCTCATTCAAATGCATAGATACTGTATGCATGTACAAACTTCCACTGACGTATGAATACAACATATTGCCTTTGTAATACAAATACCATCAAAGGCCAGTACAGTCTGTAGTGTCTTCTGGGACTAGAACCCATTTCAGTTGATTCAGAGTGAAGGAGAGATGATGGTAACATTGTTAACCCCTTACCGGATTCAGCCTCTACTTCTTCCTGTCCATTCTCCAAGATAACTGCTTGGACTGCTTCTGTGGGAATAGATGGAAATAAGCCTTTTTTTAAATGTATTTTAATCAGTGTATATTAAGCCACCCTTCAACAGTCTCGATTGTGTTTAAATCTACTGGGTTATTTACGACGTCTTTTTCACCACACATCACATTCATTATCAACTCAAACAGAAACAAAGACCTACTATTTTATCTTTCAACAATTCAACTGATTGGATCCAGTAATATCAAGCTAGTGGAACGACGACAGCCACCAGCGGTTGCTAACAGTAACAGGTGGTGACAGCGAGAGAGTCGATCATTCATTCAGAGACAGGTGACACCTACCTGCTGTAGCCTCCACCACCGCCGCTGCATTCTATTGGAGGAGACAGACAGGGGCGGGGTTAGACACTCCAACCACATCCCATTCTTTTATTAGTTTCAGTCTCAAGTTGTAACCGTGACCCTGGATGAGGGACGCCATTATAAAAGGCTAGACGAGCAATGTCATTCATGCATTTTCAACCCACAAGAGGGAGCTAATTAGACTTCAGGGCCCACCATCCACCAGTGACTACTCAATACTAAAATATGCCTACTTTAAAAAGGTAGACTCAGTCAAATGACGTTGCCACAAGCAGCACCGCAGATATTGAGATGAGTGAGCTGCAAAGACTTCCCTCTCACACAGTATCTGCGCGTGTGTACGGTGTTCGCTTAGTTACAGCCTGGTAGCCAGGGCACCGAAACAGCAGAGAAGTTGAGCCTCGCGCTTCAACGCTCTTAGTCGTTACGGAAATTGACCCACTATGCCGTTTACTTTCTGCTTCTACGTCAGATCACTCGGTCGACCTTTAAAGAGGGTGGGAGCACCCCCCCCCCCCCCTTTATAACAAGAACCCAGTGTTGAGGGTTTGTGATTCCCGTCTCTACAACCTCGAAAAATCAAGGTTAGGAGAAGAAATACAAACAAAAGAACAAAAGACTTGAAGAGGAGAGTTCTTTGTTCTAAAATAAAAAGGTCATTTTGAGGTAAACAGTCACGGTTGCCTTGAGGTGGAGCGATTACACACGTTTAAGTGGTACATTGTTGATGCAAGGAGGTCTTGGTCTTTCTAAAGCTCCTGCTTCTGAACGAGAGGTGCTACATCAAAGCTGCATTAACGTATTATTATGGAAAAGTGTATTATTTCTCTGAAAGGAGACTCGTCGGTCAGGACTGGTGGGAAGATCGTACGTAATGATTGGGGCTACTTGTTCAGCATGTATTCTACTGGCCCATTCAATTGGTCTGTGTGCTTGTGTATCAGTGAGTGTTTGTGTGCGTTACTCACAGCATGGCCATCCTAATTCTCTCTCTCTGTGTGCGTTACTCACAGCATGGCCATCCTAATTCTCTCTCTCTGTGTGCGTTACTCACAGCATGGCCATCCTAATTCTCTCTCTCTGTGTGCGTTACTCACAGCATGGCCATCCTAATTCTCTCTCTCTGTGTGCGTTACTCACAGCATGGCCATCCTAATTCTCTCTCTCTGTGTGCGTTACTCACAGCATGGCCATCCTAATTCTCTCTCTCTGTGTGCGTTACTCACAGCATGGCCATCCTAATTCTCTCTCTCTGTGTGCGTTACTCACAGCATGGCCATCCTAATTCTCTCTCTCTGTGTGCGTTACTCACAGCATGGCCATCCTAATTCTCTCTCTGTGTCGGTGTACACATTTTAGTGCCAGAAGTCCTCACAAGAATAGTAAACCAAGTGAGGACATTTTGCCAGTCCTCACTTGTAAAAAGTATATTTTAGGTTTAGGGGTTAGAATTACAGTTTAGGGGAAAAGTGTGAATCAATTGTTGGTCCCCAAAAGGTCTCACAAGTATAATAAGACGGTGTGTGTGTCACTCACAGCTCGGCCATCTTCCATCGGCTGCTCCAGTTTCTCCTCCTCCTCCGCTAAACGTTGACTCTCTGTCTGCAACCTGACACACACACACCAGACACACACACACACACACACACACACACACACACCAGACACACACCAGACACACACCAGACACACACCAGACACACACCAGACACACACCAGACACACACTCTTAGTGTTCGGTTCCAATCTCAGCCAGAACAAACCATTCACTTTTAACCTCGTATTGATAAAAGGTAGTGCTATCAGACACTTACAATACATGAACATACACTACGAGGTGCAGAGACTATAACCACTACGAGGTGCAGAGACTATAACCACTACGAGGTGCAGAGACTATAACCACTACGAGGTGCAGAGACTATAACCACTACGAGGTGCAGAGACTATAACCACTACGAGGTGCAGAGACTATAACCACTACGAGGTGTAGAGACTATAACCACTACGAGGTGTAGAGACTATAACCACTACGAGGTGCAGAGACTATAACCACTACGAGGTGCAGAGACTATAACCACTACGAGGTGTAGAGACTATAACCACTACGAGGTGTAGAGACTATAACCACTACGAGGTGTAGAGACTATAACCACTACGAGGTGCAGAGACTATAACCACTACGAGGTGCAGAGACTATAACCACTACGAGGTGCAGAGACTATAACCACTACGAGGTGCAGAGACTATAACCACTACGAGGTGCAGAGACTATAACCACTACGAGGTGCAGAGACTATAACCACTACGAGGTGCAGAGACTATAACCACTACGAGGTGCAGAGACTATAACCACTACGAGGTGTAGAGACTATAACCACTACGAGGTGCAGAGACTATAACCACTACGAGGTGCAGAGACTATAACCACTACGAGGTGCAGAGACTATAACCACTACGAGGTGCAGAGACTATAACCACTACGAGGTGCAGAGACTATAACCACTACGAGGTGCAGAGACTATAACCACTACGAGGTGCAGAGACTATAACCACTACGAGGTGCAGAGACTATAACCACTACGAGGTGCAGAGACTATAACCACTACGAGGTGCAGAGACTATAACCACTACGAGGTGCAGAGACTATAACCACTACGAGGTGCAGAGACTATAACCACTACGAGGTGCAGAGACTATAATCACTACGAGGTGCAGAGACTATAATCACTACGAGGTGCAGAGACTATAACCACTACGAGGTGCAGAGACTATAATCACTACGAGGTGCAGAGACTATAACCACTACGAGGTGCAGAGACTATAACCACTACGAGGTGTAGAGACTATAACCACTACGAGGTGCAGAGACTATAACCACTACGAGGTGTAGAGACTATAACCACTACGAGGTGCAGAGACTATAACCACTAAGGTCAGAGGTGAGTGTATAATCTGAATCTGGGGTCTAACAAACAGCCACAACCCTAGACAGACAACATGGAGAGTATAGAACATCTTAGAGAATAAGAGTCTTCTTACAGCTACTGTGTAAACTATGAGGTGAGGCTGGCCTCCTACAAACACACTGCATGTACAGCACAACACAGATAGGAGTTGAGAGTATAGAAAGCCTTAGAAAGAAAGTGTGGTGAGTATGGTATCTATGGTGTGAACCAAGCATCTAGCCCTATACAGGTAACGTGGTGAGTACACAGGTAGCCCTATACAGGTAACGTGGTGAGTACACAGGTAGCCCTATACAGGTAACGTGGCGAGTACACAGGTAGCCCTATACAGGTAACGTGGCGAGTACACAGGTAGCCCTATACAGGTAACGTGGCGAGTACACAGGTAGCCCTATACAGGTAACGTGGCGAGTACACAGGTAGCCCTATACAGGTAACGTGGTGAGTACACAGGTAGCCCTATACAGGTAACGTGGTGAGTACACAGGTAGCCCTATACAGGTAACGTGGTGAGTATGGGGTGTATAATAGGAGATTCCTACTTGTCTATGCGTTGCTCCATCTCCTGGGCCTGGGAGCCCCACAGCGGGGAACGAGGCTCTGAGGATGTGGGGGAAGAGGGGCCGTCCATCAGCCACTGGTCTCTAAGAGACTTCCTCTGGATGGAGAGAGAGAGGACACAGGGAGAGAGGACACAGGAAGAGAGGGAGGGAGGACACAGGGAGAGAGGACACATGGACACAGGGAGAGAGGACACGGACACAGGGAGAGAGGACACGGACACAGGGAGAGAGGGAGAGAGGACACAGGGAGAGAGGGAGAGAGGACACAGGGAGAGAGGACACAGGGAGAGAGGACACAGGGAGAGAGGACACAGGGAGAGAGGACACAGGGAGAGAGGACACAGGGAGAGAGGACACAGGGAGAGAGGACACAGGGAGAGAGGACACAGGGAGAGAGGACGGGAGGACACAGGGAGAGAGGACGGGAGGACACAGGGAGAGAGGACGGGAGGACACAGGGAGAGAGGACGGGAGGACACAGGGAGAGAGGACGGGAGGACACAGGGAGAGAGGGCACAGGGAGAGAGGGCACAGGGAGAGAGGCACAGGGAGAGAGGGCACAGGGAGAGAGGGACAGGGAGAGAGGGCACAGGGAGAGAGGGCACAGGGAGAGAGGACACAGGGAGAGAGGACACAGGGAGAGAGGACACAGGGAGAGAGGACACAGGGAGAGAGGACACAGGGAGAGAGGACACAGGAGAGAGGACACAGGGAGAGAGGACACAGGGAGAGAGGACACAGGGAGAGAGGGAGAGAGGACACAGGGAGAGAGGACACAGGGAGAGAGGGAGAGAGGACACAGGGAGAGAGGGAGGGAGGACACAGGGAGAGAGGACACAGGGAGAGAGGGAGAGAGGACACAGGGAGAGAGGGAGAGAGGACACAGGAGAGAGGGAGGGAGGACACAGGGAGAGAGGGAGGGAGGACACAGGGAGAGAGGGAGGGAGGACACAGGGAGAGAGGGAGGGAGGACACAGGGAGAGAGGGAGGGAGGACACAGGGAGAGAGGGAGGGAGGACACAGGGAGAGAGGGAGGGAGGACACAGGGAGAGAGGGAGGGAGGACACAGGGAGAGAGGGAGGGAGGACACAGGGAGAGAGGGAGGGAGGACACAGGGAGAGAGGGAGGGAGGACACAGGGAGAGAGGGAGGGAGGACACAGGGAGAGAGGGAGGGAGGACACAGGGAGAGAGGGAGGGAGGACACAGGGAGAGAGGGAGGGAGGACACAGGGAGAGAGGGAGGGAGGACACAGGGAGAGAGGGAGGGAGGACACAGAGAGAGCAAGAGAAGCATGTCAGTCAGCGTTGTCAACGTCAAAGGCATCATCCAAATCATGCACTCCTACTCAGACACAACATGAGCTTAATGCAACATGGCAAAGTCTTTAAATCTGACAGGTTTGTCTTCATTCTCACACACTATTGTTATGGTGTCAGCCGGTGGCTGTGACCTTTAAACCTACCCATCCAATCAGCTTAGGGCACATCTCTCTATCAGACCTCATTCCCCACTCCACTTCTTTTCAATAAACAGCTCAACAGGTGCCCCATCCCTTTAATACTTCAATAAAGCCATCAACAGGTGCCCATCCCTTTAACTCATATCCCATACATTCGGACAGGAACACACTCCTTTCTGCCCCAAGTGTGCACTTGCTCACTTCACCTTATAGATTTAAAAGACTTCTAGCCCATGCTTACACCAATCCAATGCTTTTAAATGTATGAGGGGGAGTGAAGGAGTGCAGCAAGGTAACGAATTGGGACACAGGGTCTCTCCTATCCTACCACTCCCTTCCCCTCCCCTGTTGGCCTCCTCTCCCCCTCCACTGGCCCCCTCTCACCACCTCAGCTGAAGGTGAAATGTATAGCAGAGCACCGACAGGAAGTCTGCAGAGAGCACTTCCTTCCTGTTTCTGTAGCAGCACAGGTCCTCTCAGAGTGCCAAAATGTGTGTTTGCAGAACACCTCCCTCTAACCCAACAGGACGAACATGAAGTTAAATTAAAGGGGTTGTTTTCTCGTTCTGAGAAAGATCTAATCAAGAGGACCAGAAGTTTGATTGGTGGGTAAAACCCAGAAATTCAGGTAAGTAAAAAGATGTGATGGGTCCGCACTCAAAAAGATGTCGCATAAACCTTACTACATTTAATTATAAAAGAATATGTATTTTCACTGCATCTGGGATAGAGTACACAGACATTTAGGCTTTACAGTGTGTAGGTACTGAAGAAGGCTGCAAATCCAAAACATCTGTGCATGCTATCCCCGATGCAGGGAAAATAATTATAATATATATTTTTGAAATACAGTAAGCTTTATGTGCAAACACCCTCACAACTTTTTGCATAATTAAGAAATACCCATTGTCCTCCGAGAGTGTCTGAAAACCAAACAGTACACCTCCTTCCCCCAGAGGACTAACATGAGATGACATTACATGATGAGAACAATTAGAACGCTATAGTACCTCTGTTGAACTGCGAGGCAGCAACTTTACAGGCCACTTTTACACAACCTTCAAGAGTATGCTGCTTCAATGAGTGTGTTCCCTTAATAGAAGACCTCTTTAAAACGGTCAAAGTAAATGCATTTCACTGAGTGGACTTTGGGTGGCTTCTTATTATTGACGTTAGGCAACTTTAATAGCCCTTTTAAAGCTGGGGGGGGTGGGGGGGGTGATAGCAGGCTGTAATGAACCTCTGAGGAAGTCTAGAGACCACGGCTGGTGACAGCCATTGAGAGGTCAATACTACCTTTACCTCTGAGGAGTACAGAGAAGGGTTTGCTCCTTCAGTAGTCGGTACAGTACAGTTGTAGACAGAGGCGTTCTTGTAGGTTAGAAGTTAGCCAACCAAAAACTATGGTTTATGAAAGTTCGTTACAATTTAGCCTCATAAGGGTGGTTGGGGGAATCATTCTTGGAGGCGGCTCCAGGTAGCAGACTAAGGCAGACCAGTCACCTGAAACCAGTTTCTCATTGGGTGTACACAAGCACAAAGCAAGGATTTGAGGAATGCGCCCTAGGGCAGTGGGAACGCCAATCTGGAAGTGGTGTGAAAATAATAGAGCCGTCCAGTGCAGAGAGCAGAGCACGTAAACACACGCACACCATTCTAGTGAAGGAAGGCCAAACCTCCAAACTCTGGCAGGCAGTTTCAGGAAGGGTGTGTGTGTTCTCAAGTAGACTAGGAGTTGTGTGTTGCTTGGAATGGAATTTGGAACTGAAGTAAGCCCCTTGCTAACAAGCTGGAATGAGTCCGTACAGGATTTTGGCGGAACAACATTATGGCTACATTCTACATTTGTGGGGAAAGAAGAATGAGTGTGGGGGTTCTGTCCAGTATCCACCACCACATTCACAGAGAGAGAATGAGTGTGGGGGTTCTGTCCAGTATCCACCACCATATTCACAGAGAGAGAATGAGTGTGGGGGTTCTGTCCAGTATCCACCACCACATTCACAGAGAGAGAATGAGTGTGGGGGTTCTGTCCAGTATCCACCACCACATTCACAGAGAGAGAGAATGAGTGTGGGGGTTCTGTCCAGTATCCACCACCACATTCACAGAGAGAGAATGAGTGTGGGGGTTCTGTCCAGTATCCACCACCACATTCACAGAGAGAGAATGAGTGTGGGGGTTCTGTCCAGTATCCACCACCACATTCACAGAGAGAGAATGAGTGTGGGGGTTCTGTCCAGTATCCACCACCACATTCACAGAGAGAGAATGAGTGTGGGGGTTCTGTCCAGTATCCACCACCATATTCACAGAGAGAGAGAATGAGTGTGGGGGTTCTGTCCAGTATCCACCACCATATTCACAGAGAGAGAGAATGAGTGTGGGGGTTCTGTCCAGTATCCACCACCACATTCACAGAGAGAGAATGAGTGTGGGGGTTCTGTCCAGTATCCACCACCACATTCAGAGAGAGAATGAGTTTGGGGGTTCTGTCCAGTATCCACCACCATATTCACAGAGAGAGAATGAGTGTGGGGGTTCTGTCCAGTATCCACCACCATATTCACAGAGAGAGAGAATGAGTGTGGGGGTTCTGTCCAGTATCCACCACCACATTCACAGAGAGAGAATGAGTGTGGGGGTTCTGTCCAGTATCCACCACCACATTCACAGAGAGAGAATGAGTGTGGGGGTTCTGTCCAGTATCCACCACCATATTCACAGAGAGAGAATGAGTGTGGGGGTTCTGTCCAGTATCCACCACCATATTCACAGAGAGAGAATGAGTGTGGGGGTTCTGTCCAGTATCCACCACCACATTCACAGAGAGAGAATGAGTGTGGGGGTTCTGTCCAGTATCCACCACCATATTCACAGAGAGAGAATGAGTGTGGGGGTTCTGTCCAGTATCCACCACCATATTCACAGAGAGAGCGTGTGTGTCTGAGTGTATGTGGTCACTTTTCTGGCCATTTGACGTTACACTTCAGAATAAATAGTCCTACATAGTGAGGGGTGACGGGCCGGGGACAGTGAGAGGGGTGACGGGCCGGGGACAGTGAGAGGGGTGACGGTCAGACCTTCAGAGAGTGTGTGTGTCACCTTGAGCTGCTGTAGCCTCAGCCTCTCCTCCTCCATCTCCCTCTTGGCCCTCTCCTGTTCCTCCTGCAGACGACGCTTCTCCTGAGAGAGGGGAGAGAGAGAGAGGGGAGCGCGAGAGAGAAGAGGAGAGAGCGCAAGAGAGAGGACGGGAGAGAGCGCAAGAGAGAGGACGGGAGAGAGCGCAAGAGAGAGGACGGGAGAGAGGGGGAGAGCGCGCAAGAGAGGGGGAGAGCGCGCAAGAGAGGGGGAGAGCGCGCAAGAGAGGGGGAGAGCGCGCAAGAGAGGGGGAGAGCGCGCAAGAGAGAGACAGAGCAAGAGAGAGAGCAAGAGAGAGAGAGCAAGAGAGAGCAAGAGAGCAAGAGAGAGGGGGAGAGAGAGCAAGAGAGAGGGGGAGAGAGCAAGAGAGAGGGGAGAGAGAGCAAGAGAGAGGAGGGGCGAGGGGGGGCGTGATACAGTGAGAGGTGGAGTGATAAATAAAGAGGAAAAAAATAGAAACAGAGGGAGAATAAAGAGAAAACAGAAAGAAGAGGTGGAGAGGTAATAAAGATAAAAACACCTGGTCAAACCTGTCACATAGGCACCATTATCCTAGAGAGGTGGCCACCCTATAATAGTCACTGTGTCTCCATGGAAATACAATGGCGTTGTTTTACTGGGCTGAGGGAGGCGGCCTGGTGCGACACACTGCACTATGGGTAAATTATTCAGTAGCTATGGACAGACAGCGCAAGGAGCAGTGCTTAGTTTCCATGGGCCTGTATGTGTGGTTGTGTGTGTGTCAGGTGCTTGACTCACAGTGATCGCCTGCAGTCTCTGTTTGTACTTCTCTGCCTCGTCCATCTTCAATCTGTGTGACAAGACAAGAGGTTAAAGGTTGTAGGTTACATTTACCTTAGGAAGTAGTTGAAGTGCTGCTCTAGGAACAGTTTTGCCTTTTAGAGCACAATTAATACGGTTATATGGACAGGTGGGGACCTGATCCTAGATCAGCACTCTGACCCTGAGATACCTGGAAGCCTTAGTTGTTTTTCTGGGAATTCATCTGGACTTTTCTATCTAGCTTGTGTTGTTTCACATTACGTATCCCTTGTGACATGGCCTCAGGCATCACAAGGCAAATGACAAACTACATGTTTGGATCCTCACAGCTGACACACAGCGGGACAATATGACTAGCCTGACTTGGTACGTATGAACACAGCCTGGAGGATGTGATGTACCCGCCAACCTTTATTATAGAGCCTTTGTTTTCAACTATGTAGAAACAGATCCTATATGCCATTTAGCAGACGCTTTTATCCAAAGCGACTTGGTCACGCCTGCATACATTTTACATATGGGTAGTCCCAGGAATTGAACCCACGATCTTGGCGTTGCAACCGCCATGCTCTACCAACTGATCTATAGAGGACCAGGAGATATATTTCTACTGGGTAGAAACAACAGTGATATTTCCTACTTCAAGGGAATATTGGAGACTGGACCCAAATCCACTAGAAAAACATGGCAATCCCTAGTTTATACCTGCGATCTGGTGTAAAAAGCAACCAATCACCACCTACCCTTCCTCCTTCTCCACACAGTTCCTATCCTCTGCTCCAAGCCTTAGAAAATACCCTGATAGCTCCCTCAAACCCCAACCTCCCTGGTGTTTGGAGGCATTGGGGCTATGACAGCTTATAACCAGCTTATGAGCCTCCGTAGGGACTACGTCAGGTCTCATGGGGAGCCAGGAATAGCAGTGAGGAGATAAACAAACTGTCTTTGATGAGGAGCATTGTTGAGCTCCCTACAGGCGGAGTCTGATAATTAGATACAATATGATGATGCAGAGAGGGAGAGAAAGCTGGAGAAAAACTCGCACACAATGACTCAGTATTAGTCCAAGACCATAATCCATTGTCTAAACAGTATTCACTGAGTTGTGGAGATCTCCTACATGCTTCTACGCCACATGAGGGTCAGTGTGTAACAGACACTCCTCCCAGACCAGGTCCCTACGCACTACACCGTTAACTCAATTACACTTTCAATTACACTTACAAATCAAATTGGAATGCTTACATACGGGTCATTCCCAACAACGCAGAGAGAGAAGTAATAACGCGAGGAATAAATACACAATGAGTAACGATAACTTATACACACACACACACACACACGAGGTACCAGTAACTGTTACTATGGCAACGCTCTCAGACCCCCCAAAGACATTAACTACTAAGTATGTTCCAAGTTCCCTCGGTTCAGTTCCCTCGGTTCAGTTCCCTCGGTTCAGTTCCCTCGGTTCAGTTCCCTCGGTTCAGTTCCCTCGGTTCAGTTCATCAACCAACTAGTTGAGATTGACAGAGAAAAGAGGCGCAGGCAGGATGGTTAAGTCTAGAGGAGGAACTGGTTCAGTGTGTGTGTGTGTGTGTGTGTGTACATCCGCTACAGTAGGTGAGAAACCCCGTCTTCTGGACCAACCACAGTAGCTAGCGGTGGCTAACGTTTATTTAGTTGGCATGGCTTCAGTGCAAACACTCCCAGAGCCTTGGTGTGCAACACACAGTGTGTAAAAGGATGTATATTTGCCCTGTGGGGAGGCTACATGGTTTCTGCTAGCGTAGCGTTCTCTGCAGGAGCAGGTGGTTGAATAGTGGGGCAGTAGTGTATCTTAATCATGACGGGCCCAGGTGCCCATATCACCACCCATATTTCCCTTAAAATGTAAATGATTTTGTTGGTAAGGCTGTGTGTTAATATTACTAAGCATTGTAACAGCAGAGCAGAACCTAATCTAAGGGCACATTTGAAGCTGTTACCAGAGAAGCCGCAATATAGCCAATACATTCAGCACCATGGACAGCGGTCAGAAATAAACCCGTATAAGTCGATCAACACCACCGAAAGCACAAATAAATAAATTAAAAAAAAATTGGTCAAAAATCACCCTATTTTACCTGCAAATAATAGGCAATAGCCTATATTATAAAACATAAATATATAGATCAATCTCTCGACAGAAACACCGAAACATAGCTAATGACCCAGTACTCGCTGAAGTTATGCACGGCGGAAAAACTGACATACCGGTATTTCAAATGATCTGCCTCCCATAGAGGCCTATAGCAAAAACACCAGCAAATCAATCAAGTGGAGCATTCAAACAGATTGCTTAAATGGCAGCATGCCTTTTAACAGTATATCATGTGTATGTGCGTACTATTATTCTTATAGCCTAGTTAAACGTATAGGCTATGATGACAATGAAATGGCTCAGTGGCCGTGCACCAGAACATGGTCTCCAAAGACAGATGGTGCATAGTCGTAGATTGACAAGCAATGTAAATTAATCTCAATAAAGCTTGATTTATATAGGCTGTCTGGGTAGCCTGCTCTGTAAAAATATACGCTTACTCACTCAATTGATTGGCATTCAACGGGCCTTGCGCTCTGCGAAGTCGTTGACTAGGGCATTCATATCCATGGTCCTGGTGTTTTCAATGGACAGAATGGCCAACCCACTCAGTCTCTCCTGTCCCATGCTGCTCCTCAGGTATGATTTCATTATTTTCAGTTTGGAAAAGGGGCGCTCGGCACTGGCTACCGTTACAGGCAGAGTCATGAAAAGAGCGTCGCTGTAACTACTTCCCAAAATGTGACTGAATTGTAATCCACAGTGAGCATCCTGACCAGGTCTCTCACTGCAGTGTGCTTTGCTATTTCCTTCTTAAAAACAGGCCCTGAAAGAGAGTAATCGGCCAGGGAAGCTTTTTTATTTTATTTCACCAGGTAGGCCAGTTGAGAACAAGTTCTCAACCTGGCCAAGATACAGCAAAGCAGTTCGACACATACAACACAGAGTTACACATGGAATAAAACAAACATACAATCAATAATATAGTAGAAAATACATACATGCATACATACATACATACATACATACATACATACATAGCATGTGCAAACGAGGTAGGATAAGAGAGGTAAGGCAATAAATAGGCCATGGTGGTGAAGTTATTACAATATAGCAATTAAACACTGGAATGGTAGAATGTGCAGAAGATGAATGTGCAAGTAGAGATACTGGGGTGCAAAGGAGCAAGATAAATAAATACAGTATGGGGATGAGGTAGATTGGATGGGCCATTTACAGATGAGCCATGTACAGGTGAAGGGATCTGTGAGCTGCTCTGACAGCTGGTGCTTAAAGATATTGGAGGGAGGTAATCAAATCAAATGTATTTGTATAGCCCTTCTTACATCAGCTGATATCTCAAAGTGCTGTACAGAAACCCAGCCTAAAACCCCAAACAGCAAGCAATGCAGGTGTAGAAGCACGGTGGCTAGGAAAAACTCCCTAGAAAGGCCAAAACCTAGGAGGAAACCTAGAGAGGAACCAGACTATGAGGGGTGGCCAGTCCTCTTCTGGCTGTGCCGGGTGGAGATTATAACAGAACATGGCCAAGATGTTCAAATGTTCATAAATGACCAGCAGGGTCAAATAATAATAAATGTCTCCATCTTCAGTGATTTTTGCAGTTCGTTCCAGTCATTGGAAGCAGAGAACTGGAAGGAGAGGCGGCCAAAGGAAGTGTTGGCTTTGGGGATGACGAGTGAGATATACCTGCTGGAGCGTGTGCTACGAGTGGGTGCTGCTATGGTGACCAGTGAGCTGAGATAAGTCGGGGCTTTACCTAGCAGACTTGTAGATAACCTGGAGCCAGTGGGTTTGGCGACAAGTATGGACCGAGGGCCAGCCAACAATAGCATACAGGTCACAGTGGTGGGTAGTATATGGGGCTTTGGTGACAAAACGGATGGCACTGTGATAGACTGCATCCAATTTGCTGAGTAGAGTGTTGGAGGCTATTTTGTAAATGACATCGCCGAAGTCAAGGATCGGTAGGATGGTCAGTTTTACGAGGGTAAGTTTGGCAGCATGAGTGAAGGAGGCCTTGTTGCGAAATAGGAAGCCGATTCTAGATTTCATTTTGGAAGGAGAGTTTACAGTCTAACCATGCCTGAAGAAGGTGTATAACAGTTCAACAGTATCATAAAACTGTTTAATCTCTGGAACATTCTTGACAGAGTCGTTGAGAGCCAGGTTAAGATTGTGCGCTGCGCAATGCACAAAGAGCAAGCGGCTCTTTTTCTGATATTCTGGCCGGCACACCCCGAATAGACCCTGCTCATGTTAGCAGCTCCATCATACCCCTGCCTACATTTTGAAATATCCAGCCCATTATCTTCTATGCTGCCCAGGATTTTATGTTGAAGCTCAGCCGCTGATGTGACAGCAGTCTCCAGAAATCCACAAAACAACTCTGATGGTCAGATCTGTGGCGACATTATTTACATCCCTTATCACTCTCACATAGCGATAAACTTGGCTTAACTGGTCTACTTTGGATACACGAGGTGTGGCGTCCATAATATAAAAAAAAATATATATAAAATAAAAATGAATGTCACACTTTACTCGTTCGGCTAAGATATAAAATCAGCTCGTTTTGGATTTGAGGACTGAGATAGTTAACGGATCCTGAGGGGCATTCTAAAAGTTATTTCAGAACTGGGTCGTAAAATGACAGCAGTTGAATTTCCCACTGTTGGCCTGCCCCAGCTTTTCCCAGTGCCCTCAACGCCAAATTACATGATGCAAGTGTGAAAGTTACATTAACTATGAGCTCCAACACCTATTGCCCGAAATTTGCTGCGTTACGCACACCTTTCTCCATTTCTGCGTCAAAGGTGCCATTCAGCTTCCATTGCTCATATACCAAAACAGGCACCCATGTGAATCTGGGATGTCTCATGACATGCTATTTTGGATGTTAGATGGCCCATTCACCAGAGAAGAAAGGGGCACTACGATCAGCCAGCAAGTCTCACAATACTCGCAATTTAGCTTGGCTGAATAAAATAGCCAGCCTTGGTTGTAGTGGTGTAATACGACTCGGAAAAACACCGCCTTTCGTCATCTCTTGGGAAATGGCCAGTAGGCTTACACGAGCCTAATGCAATAACGTGCCGTTTAACTTTTGCATCCACATTTGTTGCATAATGCCCCCTGTCAGTTGGATAGGTAAAAAAGGCCGTCTGTCCCACTTCCACCTGTTTCCTCAGCCGCCACGATTCTAGCCTCGCCCTGCTCCTCTTCCTCCCCGCCCGGGATAGCTTGTCCGGCCTGGCTTGTGCTCAGGGTCGTATCCGCCGATACCTGACAACCTGTATCCTCCTCTGTCAAAGTTGCTTCTTCTGGCAGGATGAAACAGCTTGCCCTTGGCTCACTTAACCCGCTAAAAGCTACTGCTGGCGATGAGAAACCTACATCCTCTTCTGGTCCCGCTACATTGCTTGCGCTAGCAATGGCTGCATTTGAAAAATGAAACTAATTTTGATTCTTGCTTTGCTTTCTCATTTTTGGCCTTCCTCATTTGGGCTCCACTTTTAAGTCCGTATTTTTTTATTCTCGACTTTCTCTTTATTAATTTATAGGCCGTTGTCCCTTGATAGCTAGCTCAACTGGTGCTTAAAACGATGACAGAAACAACAACGCTTTGGAGAGGATTTGCACAATGAATCCCAGAATTCATTTCATTATCTTAACTTGGTATTGAAACTATTGAATAATATGATTTATTTAGCAAGTTAAATGGATTTATTGTCATCATACACTAAAATATCACGCTGACTTACGTAGTGGCAAAAAAAAAAAAACATTTTGTTGGTGAAACCATCAGTGGGATCATTTATCATATAGTGTATATTAAAGAAAGATCTTCTCGTTAAATAGTAGACGTGATGGATCCGCGTCAACAATTAATAGTTGGGCATGGTGGGGCGGTATTCAAATTACATAGGGGGCCCGCAGCTCCGGGCCCAGGTACGTCGCGCGCCCATGTACGACCGCACCGGCTGAAGCTACGTCACTGAGCAGGGGGTTATATGGTTTATATAGAGCATTCTTCCCTTAAGGTGCCGCCACCATGTCGGTCTCTCACAGACACACGGTTACTCAGCAGTAATAGGTTATGGACGTGTCATGCACAAGTACACATTGAGGTGGACGTGTTGGGGGTTGTGTCAAACAAGCATGCAGCCATGAGCACACAGACAGTAGTACAGTAGTGAAGGTTTAGTCCAAGCCCAGACCCAGTAACATAAGGTTATAGGTCAGTGAGGGGTTTCTAGTCAAGTCTCAGATCAATTGATGAGAGTCAGGTTGGGAAAAGGCTAAATTAGTCCATACAGTGACATCACCGTGGCGATCAAACAGAGTTCAGCCATGCACACTGACACAATTACCCCCGTGTTGCCATCGGCGACTGACGCAGCATGACACACTTCAAAGCAATGACTGTTTCTGCTCCATTTCCTCCCGACATTTGGAGTTAGAGAGGGACAGAGACCTGGCTGACCCTATGAGGTTCAAACAGGAAACACACACACACACACACACACACACACCCTTTGTCCATAAGCATAGGTAGTACTTGTTAGTGAAGCATGTCAACGTTACCTCAATTAGCGCAGTAATGTTAAGTAAATGTACAAGGATGGCTTCATTCACATGTATGATGATTTCAGGGTGCAGACAACAGTTGAACAGTAGTGGCTAAAGCATAAACAGACTGGTATCCTATCCAGGCTATTCCACTAGTACCCCAGGGTTCTGATCTGTACTAGTAAGCTACTACTAAGGTGCCATGCCATGGGATAAGACAATGGAATACACAGGCTTCAGCACCCAACACAACAAGACAGCCTTTCAAAGGATGCCGAACAGCAGCATGGGCCCAACAAATAAAAATGAAAGAATCAAGGCTTCTTCCTCTGTCTGACATCAATAATATCATATTCAGGCTATATCCGTGTCAGACACAATGGTACAGTCCAAGGTCATTGGAAACTGGCATCGCATCTCTCCCTCTGTTTGGGAAGAGGGAAAGAGCACACACCAGTAAGTGTCCTCCAGACGATCGGCGACGAGCCATCCAATCACAAAGACCCAGACCTCACACACACACACACATCCCCTGCTGTTGTTATTGGCTGCCAGTCAGGAGTTGATTGAAATAGACCCCACCAATCATAACAGAGTTCCTGGAAAGAGTCCTCATTCTTTATGTGTGTGAGAAAATAATCAAAGGCAATTCCTCTGTGTACACACTCAATCATAGAGTCTATAGCTTGAAGGGGCGATTTGTTGCAAAGTGCTTTTTCATCACCCATAGATTTTCAGTTCCTCATAGAGGGTCAGTCTAGTAGAGAAATCATCTTTGTCATGGTTGTGCTGCTGGTTTAGATACAGACACCAACCTAGGAGGAGACAGATAAATCAATCATAGTGTTGCGAGTGTGTGTGAGAGAGATCAGAAGAGCGTGTACGTGACCGAGTGTGTCTGATATACAGTACAAGTCAAATTTGGACACCTACTCATTCAAGGGTTTTTCTTTAATTTTACTATTTTCTACATTGTAGAATAATAGTGAAGACATCAAAAGTATAACATAACACATATAGAATCATGTAGTATGCAAAAAAAGTTACATCAAATATATTTCATATGAGATTCTTTAAAGTAGCCACCCTTTGCCTTAATGACAGCTCTACACACTCTCTCAACCAGCTTCATGAGGTTGTCACCTGGAATGCATTTCAATTAGCAGATGTGCCATGTTACATTTTATTTTGTGGAATTTCTTTCCTTCTTAATTTAATTTGCCAATCAGTTGTGATGTGACAAGGTAGTGGTAGTATACAGAAGATAGCCCTATTTGGTAAAAGACCAAGTCCATATTATGGGAAGAACAGCTCAAATAAGCAAAGAAACGAGAGTCCGTCATTACTTTAAGACATGGTCAGTCAATACGTAACATTTCAAGAACTTTGAAAAAACCCATCAAGCGCTATGATGAAACTGGCTCTCGTGAGGACCACCACAGGAAAGGAAGACCCAGAGTTACCTCTGCTGCAGAGGATAAGTTCATTGGTGTTACCAGCCTCAGATATTGCAGCCCAAATAAATGCTTCAGAGCTCAAGTAACAGACACAGCATAACATCAACTGTTCAGAGGAGACTGCGTAAATCAGGCCTTCATGGTCGAATTACTGCAAAGAAACACTACTAAAAGGACACCAATAAGAAGAGACTTGCTTGGGCCAAGAAACACGGACAATGGACATTAGACCAGTGGTAATCTGTCCTTTGGTCTGATGAGTCCAAATTTGAGATTTTTGGTTCCAACCGCCGTGTCTTTGTGAGACGCAGAGAAGGTGAACGGAGGATCTCTGCATGTGATGCATGGAGGAGGAGGTGTAATGGTGCTTTGCTGGTGACACTGTCAGTGATTTATTTAGAATTCAAGGCACACTTAACCAGCATGGCTACCACAGCATTCTGCAGAGATACGCCATCCCACCTAGTTTGCGCTTAGTTGGACTGTCATTTGTTTTTCAACAGGACAATGACCCAAAACACACCTCCAGGCTGTGTAAGGGCTATTTGACCAAGAAGGAGAGTGATGGAGTGCTGCATCATATGACCTGGTCTCCACAATCACCCAACCTCAACCCAATTGAGACGGTTTGGGATGAGTTGGACTGCAGAGTGAAGAAAAAAATCAGCCAACAAGTGCTCAGCATTTGTGGGAACTCCTTCAAGATGGTTGGAAAAGCATTCCAGGTGAAGCTGGTTGAGAGAATGCCAAGTGTGCAAAGTTGTCATCAAGGCAAAGGGTGGCTAATTTGAAGAAACTAAAATACATTTTGATTTGTTTAACACTTTTTTGGTGACTACATGTGTTATTTCACAGTTGATGTCTTCACTATTATTCTACAAAGTATGAAATAGTAAAAATAAAGAAAAACCCTTGAATGAGTAGGTGTGTCCAAACTTATGACTGGCACTGTATATATATTTGTGTGTGTGTGTGAGATGACAGGAATCCATGGTGTTTGCTTGGGCCAGATCCAACAGCACACTGCCCACTATCATTTCTTTGTGACAGGCTGGGTCAGGGGAATGAAAACACTGCATTCCTATTGAGCGGTGTTTGTATGCATGTGTATGCTGCAATAGCAGCTCAGTGCCAACAGTGAACAGACGGAGTGTGGCAGGGATTACCAAAGTAAACTACAGATCACTATTCTTAGTCATTTATCAAGTTACCCCACACAACCAATGTCTAGTGGATTCAATGACTTCCTACACACACCACTTGATTGTCTCAGTATTGCATCACTATCTGTAACGGTGCTTGGAGTACACAGTACATTATACAGTACATCATCTCCAATGACAAATAACATGTAGATTTGTATGGGCCGTTTCCCCCTTCCTCCTCTTCACATAGTGTTGGGCTGTAAGGAGTCTCAGCCCAGGGTGCATCAATGCCCCCTCTGTCAGGTGCTCCTTTGAGTACCGCACACACAATAGTCTCTCTGTTCGTCCAGGGGCCGGGCTTCTCCTCCACCGCGCTCTCTGCAATATCCTCCACTGGTGCAGTTATGGAACACTAAGGTACAACACACACACACCATCCCTTCACTCACTGCCTACCTGATCCCTCAACCCTGGAGGCAGCTCTCTAAGCCTGGTCTACTGAACACATCTCTGAGGGGAATTACCAGCTGAACTATCTGAGCTACACTGGCTGCGTCCCAATGGCAACCCATTTCCTACATAGAGCTCTGGTCAAAAGTAGTGCACTATGGGCCTGGGTCAAAAGTAGTGTACTACGTAGGGAATAGGGTGCCATTGGGACGCATACAGTGAATTGAGGGGAGTTAAAAGGATAAAGTATCAGACCAAAACAAAGTGTAACTTTTGCCATTGATCAGGCAGAGAGCTGAGGGTTCTATGTGGTTGCAGAGTAAGCCATGCTGACTGTCTAAGACACGAGAGAGAGAGAGAGAGAGAGAGAGGACAACAACATTCTACTGAGAGAGAGAGGACAACAACATTCTACTGAGACAGAGCAGGACACGACATGCTGTTGAAACACTGATATGTCTGTGATACGTGTGTGTGTGGCTTATTTGAGTTAATCATAAGCACTCATGTCAGGCTCTATATCTTCAGGAAATGTGGGAGTGTGTATATATGAGGTGAGAGAGGGGTGAAAGGTCAGTATGTAGGTTTCGTATCTAGAACCACTGTTTAAACACAACCTGACAGGTAACACAAATCCCACCACACACACACACACACGACACAGACACGACACAGACACAGACACGACAGACACACGACACAGACACGACAGACACGACACAGACAGACACGACAGACACAGACGACAGACACGACAGACACAGACGACAGACACGACAGACACAGACACGACACAGACATGACACAGACACGACAGACACGACACAGACACGACACAGACACGACACACAGACACGACACAGACAGACACGACACAGACAGACACGACAGACACACGACAGACACAGACAGGACACATACACGACACAGACACAGACAGGACACATACACGACACATACACGACACAGACACAGACACGACAGACACAGATACGACAGACACAGATACGACACAGACAGGACACAGACACAGACACAGACACAGACACAGACGAGGTGAATCACCAGTTGATTGACATAACCAGGGGAGGGGGAGGAGTCGGATAGGGGAGGAGTCAGAGAGACAGAACTGCTGGGTACATTAGTATTACATTCTTTAAATATCATTACACGTTTGCTTTGGCAAAACGTTTGACTTTAAGTTGCTACACCTTCCATATCAATAAACTTTGTTCCTTGAATTTAATTGAAAGTGTCAGAGAGAAACAGAGTGAGCGAGCGAACGAGAGAGAGCGCGAGAGAGAATAAGATCAAGAGACTACAACAGGGGCCCAGATTGAGACACCTGTTCTGACTAGACACCTCGGGCTGCCTCACAGCACAAACATGTCACACACACACACACACACACCATTTCCAATTGTCGCCAGAGACGTTCAGATGTTTTTGAGAACTGACATCCCTACTTAGTATCCCCTTTGTCATCAATGACTTCATCAGCTCAGTTAAAGCACAACATGACATGTCAAACCAGCTCGTTGACTATACACAGGGCCACGTGTATTCTCACACACACACGCACATAATACAAACAACCTAATAGAAACAAGCCTAACACACCTACACCTAGCTGCTCACACAGACAACAGAATATGATATTGTATGGTTCTGTCATTTGACCTAGTTTTGATCAAACTATTTTGGGCTGTTCTGTAATGAGAATATTGAGTCACCTCCGCCTAACATTGTCTGGGTGCAGCAGCAGCAGTAGCAGTAGTCTCATCCCAGCTCTGTGAGGTGTGACATGTAATGGCTTGCTTCAGTGGTTTCCCCTGTTATGTCTGTGTGTGTGTGTGTGCGTGTGTGTGAAGGACTGTAGCGTGTGTGTGCCTGCATGCATGCATATCTGTGTAACTCTGAAACAGGTTTGGAGAGAGGTATCCAGGCCTGGTATAATCTGGTCTCAGTTCATCTCCACTGTTATCATTGGGTGAAGACCAGGAGCAATGTTTGCCTTGGGGCCTAGCAGCTAAGCTAACATGTCTAAGCTAAGCTAACAGAGAAAGCTCATCTAAACTGAAGGACCCATTTGACAGGTCACAGTGACTCCTTACCCTACTTCTGGTACAGAGACAAAGTCCTTGAATAGATGTGCTCCATCTGCAGACAGACAACCGTTGTAATGTTTAACACCAACATTCCTCATTATCACCCAGGACAAACACAGTCCCATTCCAACCAGACAAACACAGTCCCATTCCAACATGACAAACACAGTGACATTCCAACCGGACAAACACAGTGACATTCCAACCAGACAAACACAGTGACATTCCAACCAGACAAACACAGTGACATTCCAACCAGACAAACACAGTGACATTCCAACCAGACAAACACAGTGACATTCCAACCAGACAAACACAGTGACATTCCAACCAGACAAACACAGTCCCATTCCAACCAGACAAACACAGTCCCATTCCAACATGACAAACACAGTCCCATTCCAACATGACAAACACAGTCCCATTCCAACATGACAAACACAGTCCCATTCCAACATGACAAACACAGTCCCATTCCAACATGACAAACACAGTCCCATTCCAACATGACAAACACAGTCCCATTCCAACATGACAAACACAGTCCCATTCCAACATGACAAACACAGTCCCATTCCAACATGACAAACACAGTCCCATTCCAACATGACAAACACAGTCCCATTCCAACATGACAAACACAGTCCCATTCCAACCGGACAAACACAGTCCCATTCCAACCGGACAAACACAGTCCCATTCCAACCGGACAAACACAGTCCCATTCCAACCGGACAAACACAGTCCCATTCCAACCGGACAAACACAGTCCCATTCCAACCGGACAAACACAGTCCCATTCCAACCGGACAAACACAGTCCCATTCCAACCGGACAAACACAGTCCCATTCCAACCGGACAAACACAGTCCCATTCCAACCGGACAAACACAGTCCCATTCCAACCGGACAAACACAGTCCCATTCCAACCGGACAAGCACAGTCCCATTCCAACCGGACAAGCACAGTCCCATTCCAACCGGACAAGCACAGTCCCATTCCAACCTGACAAACACAGTCCCATTCCAACATGACAAACAGTCCCATTCCAACCGGACAAACACAGTCCCATTCCAACCGGACAAACACAGTCCCATTCCAACATGACAAACACAGTCCCATTCCAACCTGACAAACACAGTCCCATTCCAACCTGACAAACACAGTTCCATTCCAACCTGACAAACACAGTCCCATTCCAACCTGACAAACACAGTCCCATTCCAACCTGACAAACACAGTCCCATTCCAACCTGACAAACACAGTCCCATTCCAACCTGACAAACACAGTCCCATTCCAACCTGACAAACACAGTCCCATTCCAACCTGACAAACACAGTCCCATTCCAACCTGACAAACACAGTCCCATTCCAACCTGACAAACACAGTCCCATTCCAACCTGACAAACACAGTCCCATTCCAACCTGACAAACACAGTCCCATTCCAACCTGACAAACACAGTCCCATTCCAACCGGACAAACACAGTCCCATTCCAACCGGACAAACACAGTCCCATTCCAACCGGACAAACACAGTCCCATTCCAACCGGACAAACACAGTCCCATTCCAACATGACAAACACAGTCCCATTCCAACATGACAAACACAGTCCCATTCCAACCTGACAAACACAGTCCCATTCCAACCTGACAAACACAGTCCCATTCCAACCTGACAAACACAGTCCCATTCCAACCTGACAAACACAGTCCCATTCCAACCGGACAAACACAGTCCCATTCCAACCTGACAAACACAGTCCCATTCCAACCTGACAAACACAGTCCCATTCCAACCTGACAAACACAGTCCCATTCCAACCTGACAAACACAGTCCCATTCCAACCTGACAAACACAGTCCCATTCCAACCTGACAAACACAGTCCCATTCCAACCTGACAAACACAGTCCCATTCCAACCGGACAAACACAGTCCCATTCCAACCGGACAAACACAGTCCCATTCCAACCGGACAAACACAGTCCCATTCCAACCGGACAAACACAGTCCCATTCCAACCGGACAAACACAGTCCCATTCCAACCGGACAAACACAGTCCCATTCCAACCGGACAAACACAGTCCCATTCCAACCGGACAAACACAGTCCCATTCCAACCGGACAAGCACAGTCCCATTCCAACCGGACAAGCACAGTCCCATTCCAACCGGACAAGCACAGTCCCATTCCAACCGGACAAGCACAGTCCCATTCCAACCGGACAAGCACAGTCCCATTCCAACATGACAAACACAGTCCCATTCCAACCGGACAAGCACAGTCCCATTCCAACATGACAAACACAGTCCCATTCCAACATGACAAACACAGTCCCATTCCAACATGACAAACACAGTCCCATTCCAACCTGACAAACACAGTCCCATTCCAACCTGACAAACACAGTCCCATTCCAACCGGACAAACACAGTCCCATTCCAACCGGACAAACACAGTCCCATTCCAACCGGACAAACACAGTCCCATTCCAACCGGACAAACACAGTCCCATTCCAACCGGACAAACACAGTCCCATTCCAACCGGACAAACACAGTCCCATTCCAACCGGACAAACACAGTCCCATTCCAACCGGACAAACACAGTCCCATTCCAACCGGACAAACACAGTCCCATTCCAACCGGACAAACACAGTCCCATTCCAACCGGACAAACACAGTCCCATTCCAACCGGACAAACACAGTCCCATTCCAACCGGACAAACACAGTCCCATTCCAACCGGACAAACACAGTCCCATTCCAACCGGACAAACACAGTCCCATTCCAACCGGACAAACACAGTCCCATTCCAACCGGACAAACACAGTCCCATTCCAACCGGACAAACACAGTCCCATTCCAACCGGACAAACACAGTCCCATTCCAACCGGACAAACACAGTCCCATTCCAACCGGACAAACACAGTCCCATTCCAACCGGACAAACACAGTCCCATTCCAACCGGACAAACACAGTCCCATTCCAACCGGACAAACACAGTCCCATTCCAACCGGACAAACACAGTCCCATTCCAACCGGACAAACACAGTCCCATTCCAACCGGACAAACACAGTCCCATTCCAACCGGACAAACACAGTCCCATTCCAACCGGACAAACACAGTCCCATTCCAACCCACTGGAGGAGGAAATGAGGGGCAATACATCACACCTCTTGTGTGGGATTGTTAATCAGAAAATATGGGTGATTGGATTAATGTAAGGAAATCAAACAAACAGTGGGATTTAGAGCATGGTATCCCTTCAAAGGCCAACGTCGGGTTTCGACTCTCGGCCAACGTCTGCTTGCCATCTGGGGCTGCGATTCACCAGCAGGTTGTGATTCACTAGCATGTCTTTATGAGTAGCCATGTTGACAAAACCTTGGGAATCTAAGGGGAGTACACATTGCCTAAGAGATGTCTCTGGTATGCAGACATACCATGGTATCCCACACTGTCACCTCCTGACCCTGGTGTACTGGTGACCCAGCTCAGTGCTGAGGAACTAAGAGTGACCTTTGACCTCAGCTTATGTCAAATCCCCCATCTGATCTGGTCTGAGTGGAACCGTTTAAATCTGAGTCGCCGTGTTATTAACTGTCAAGTAGGCTACCCAACTGACCTAAGCAAACTCCTCGGGGTGGTGGGCGTGGCCTAAGCCAACATCTCAGGGTGGTGGGCGTGGCCTAAGCAACCTGAAGCAAACAGATACCATATATTAGGCCAATGTCTGACATCAGGTTGCAGACATCCAAACATGGCAGTTGCATTGGTATTTCACACTGCTTGCACAGATTAAGCGTGCCCGGCCACGGGAGCACATATCTAACAAACAGTAGGTGATCATGCAAATAGTATTCAAAGGAGACTCCAAAATAAGAGTCCTTATCACGATGAGCAAACTATCAGCTAATGTACAATGTAGTGAATGATTCTATTGTAGACAAGAGACTATAACAACGAAACTGACTCAAAGCCAAAAAGGAGGCTTAGGTTAGTCCACACCCATAGGACAAGTCAGCCCTTTCACACCATGGCAACCTCTTGGCGTCATGACAACCTGCGGGCAGCTGAAATGCCCATTGATCAAAAACCTCATTCACAAACCAGACTCCTCTACCTTACACTGAGTAAGCACACTGCTCACACACACTGCAGTAAAAAGCAGTCTCAACGGCTACTATCATTGTTAGATAACGGTCTTTGCTAAGGTTAGATAAACATTGTGACAGCCTTAAAATTGGCCTCTCCTTCCTGTCATAAATTAGGTGCCTGGAATAGCTTCCTTAACTAATTAACTAATAATTGTCTTGGTGTTTTATGTGGTCTGTAGTGGTGCCTTGCCAGCAGGTGTGGAGGAGGGGTTGGTACTGTGGGTATAGGAGAAAGTAAACCTTTCAAAAGATTACTTTTATTTGTCGGGTCACTGTCGGATGATTCCAGACAGTGGGAGACACACGAAATGTAAACTGTACCTTCTCCAGTTCACACTACCTTCCCGGACAAAGTCAAGACACTGACAGACAACGGTTGTGTGGTGAAAAGAACACGGAGACACAAAAAGATTCCCACTTACACATACCACAAACACCTGGGGCCTGGGGAGCCTCTAAGATCAGGTATGAAAGACAAAGCAGACTGACATCACAGACTGATGAGACAGATCACTGGAGTTATATGTACTATAGCGTAGAGAGCATGGGATCTCTACTACAGTACTTCTAATGGTAATAATTAGTCAATGTCATGTACATGAACTGTCATGTTCTGTACGTGAGCAGAACTGAATCTGCGAGAAGGAATGAAAGAGAGAAACAGACAACGATAGAGGAATTGAAAGAGAGAAAGACAGTAAAATGGAAACAAAAGAGGTAAAGAAAAAGAGACATATATAGAAACAGAAAGAGAGAAAGACATTTAAATAGAGGGGAACATTGTGCTTGAGAGAGAGAAACAGAGAGAAAGAGGGGTAGCGTAGTCACTGCAGGGCAGTGTTAGAGGCAGTGAGGAATTTCCCTCCAGCAGACTAGTCATCCATCACCGAAGGGGGGGAGAGAGAGCTCATCACTCCATCTCTCCCTTCACCATGATTTATCTCTCCATTTTTATCTCCCTCGGTCTTGTCAGTGTGACACTCGCTCTCTTCAGCAGGATAGCAGAGATAAAAAGCCAACTGATGTGGTTAAACTTACTTTGCAGTTTCATATTTATTTTGCGCCCCTCCTTTCCCCCACCAATCTCTCACACATACACCAATATATTTCACACAAAGTGCTGTGAAAAAGTATTTGCCCCCTCTCTATTTTTCTAATCTCATCACGGTATCGCAGTGCATTCAAATTGTCATCAATAAAATGTAATTGTGTTCATTTTCCGTAGCTTATGCCTGACCATACCATAACCCCACCGCCAACATGGGGTACTCATGGGGACAGCACAGGTGCACCTTGTGCTGGGAACAATAAAAGGCCACTCTAAATTGTGCAGTTGTCACACAACACAATGCCACAGATGTCCCAAGTTTTGAGGAAGTGTACAATTGTCACGCTGACTGCAGGAATGTCCACACGAGCTGTTGCCAGAGAATTATTTGTTAATTTCTCTACCATAAACTGCCTCCAACGTTGTTTAGAGAATTTGGCAGTACGTCCTCACAACCGCAGACCACGTGTATGGCGTTGTGTGGGCACAGGTGCACCCCAGCACAAAGTGCATCTGTGCGCGCCCACATGACGCCATACTGTGGTTGGACGTACTGTCAAATTCTCTAAAACAACGTTGGAGGCAGTTTATGGTAGAGAAATTAACATGAAATTATTTGGCAACAGCTCTGGTGGACATTTCTGCAGTCAGCATGACAATTGTACACTTCCTCAAAACTTGGGACATGTGTGGCATTGTGTTGTGTGACAACTGCACAATTCAGAGGGGCCTTTTATTGTACTTAGCACAATTTCGTGAACCTGCCTACTTACTACTTTTTTAGCTTTAAACCCTAACCCGTAGCCTATCTAACGTTAGCCAGTTAGCTAACATTAGCCACAACAAATTGGAATTCTTAACATATATGTTTAGCAAATTCGTAACATATTGCACAAATAGAAATTTGTATCATATTTTATTTCTTTTATTTCACCTTTATTTAACCAGGTAGGCCAGTTGAGAACAAGTTCTCATTTAAAACTGCGACCTGGCCAAGATAAAGCAAAGCAGTGCCACAAAACAACAACACAGAGTTACACATAAACAAACATACAGTCAATAACACAATAGAAAAATCTATGTACAGTGTGTGCAAATGTAGAAGATTAGGGAGGTAAGGCAATAAATAGGCCATGGAGGCGAAATAATTACAATTTAGCATTAACACTGGAGTGGTAGATGTGCAGATGATGATGTGGAAGTAGAGATACTGGGGTGCAAAAGAGCAAGAGAATAAGTAACAATATGGGGATGAGGTAGGTGGGTGGGCTATTTACAGATTGGCTATGTACAGGTACAGTGATCTGTAAGCTGCTCTGACAGCTGATGCTTAAAGTTAGAGAGGGAGATATAAGACTCCAGCTTCAGTGATTTTTGCAATTCGTTCCAGTCATTGGCAGCAGAGAACTGGAAGGAAAGGCGGCCAAAGTAAGTGTTGGCTTTGGGGATGACAAAGGAAATATACCTGCTGGAGCGCGTGCTAAGGGTGGGTGTTGCTATGGTGACCAGTGAGCTGAGATAAGGCGGGGCTTTACCTAGCAGAGACTTATAGATGACCTGGAACCATACGATATGGATGATGACATTCACAAACGTATACACACCATACGAAACATCTGACTAAATGAAGTGCTTCGAATTTACGTCCAGAATAATACAAAATGCTCTGAGACCAGGATGGATACCAAACGGAAGAAGATACCAAACGGAAGAAAAACGTCTGAAACAGGGAGTAACTACCTGAATTTGTCCATTAATAAGAAACATTTGTTTTTCGATTTTCTGTTGCAAAACAGAAAGCTACAATGTGCAGTAATGAATATGCCCCTGGTTATAGGGACTTAAAGAGTGAACTGAACACCATACTACTTCCTAGAAACAAAATGAGTCAGGGGTTCAATTATGTTGCTGACACCCTTGGGCTAGCACACACACAGTTAGGGCCTAGGGGGTTCAGCGAAGGAAGACTTTAGAGAGTATGTCCCAGGAGAGCTGTTGGGAGTCTCCCCTGTAACCTGGGGTCCCCCCCCCCCCACATGCATATGTCTCTGTGTGCTAGCTAAGCAGATCTATGTGCCGTTGGTTTTAGATGACTCAGGTTAAAGCCCCTGGCTTCTCTCTCAGAATGAGACCAGGCTTGGTCTACATAATGACGTCACCTCAGCAGTTTACAATGCAGCAGAGTAGATGAGCAACTCTGTGCATTGAACATCACATAGGCAAGAAGATATGGAAATAACACACAGTCCATGTGTCTCAGCACATTAGTAGGAACATACCGTATGTGTTCACACATTATGCAAGTCAGTTCCTACATTTAACAGTATACATCATCAGTGTGAGCCAAGGGATTCTGTTAGATGGGTAATAGTTTATCGTGTCAACTATGTTGTTGTGTGTACAATATTGGTAGTGTGTATAGATGGTGCAACAGCAGCTAGGCACTATTACCATGCTCTATTAGTCTCCGCGATTGAAAGCTGGCCCAATTTGTTCCGTCATCCCAGAACGCATTAATTAACTAGGTTATAATGAGCTACATTTACCCGTCCCTTTGAGGTATATTATGTTCTCTGTATTTAAATACTCCATTCAAGTGTATCATGATTTCTGAATGTACCTTCTAGAAATGTGGGAGATCTGTGAAATAACTCGAATTGATATGAAAAGCGCAACATCCTTTTGGCAACATTATATAACCTCGCCTTCCAAATGTTTGTTTTTCTTCTGAGGCCTCTTTGTGACTTTCCACACTCGCTGTCAAGTTAATTTCTAAGCTGATGAATGAATATATCAACAAATACGATGGGACCAAATGTAACTATGATTATATAATGATTTGGTGAATCTGTGGCTTAATGGTTTACAGAGGTCAAGCACGTTGCAAATCATCAGCTTGCCAGGCCTGTCGTTGCTTGCGCACAAGGATCACATTTTTAGCACGAGTTGGCACGAGTTCAAAAGGTGTCAACCCAAGGACGTTTACTAACTTTTCTAACTTTCAAATTCAGTAGAAAACAAAAGCAAAGAAACTTTGAAATCGAAAGGTGTTGGCTAATAATATTATTGCAGACACGTACCTGTTTGTTCCAACGTGGCCACTCGGCGTTGTCGGTGGTTGCAAATTAAATATTTAAAAACGAAAGAAAGAAAAAACTGACGTGGTAAACAAGAGTATTGAAATAAAGAACTATACCGCAGGGGAAACCCTGTCGCTGCTCTACTTAGGAATAATAAAAAAAGGCAGAAAATCCACCTATGAAAAACAAACACCTGAGCGTTTTATCCGCTTTTGAAACGCAAAACTCGTCACATCAGTGCAGCAGACACACGAAAACGTGAAACTTAAAACGTCTATAAGGTTTTTAAAATAGACATGGGAGTACAGCAAAATCCCTTTCAGAGAAATATGTTTGTCACTCCCTGCCTCCCAAACCGAGTCGATGCGTGTCCAAAATTCACGGGAGCTCAGAGGCAACGTTCTGTTACAGTTACCTGACTCATGGTCTGTGCTGTGCTGGGTGGCCAACCCTCTTTTTAGAAAGTAGCACAGGGATAGTTGCGTGTTGTTCGTATGTACCAAATGTAGGTAGTGAGACGTGGACTTCCCATAACACAGGAGCAACCATAGACATTGAAACCAGGGAGCAACAGGTAACACAACTGACAATATGTTATTATCTGAGGTGAAATGGAGAATGGGCTATGTGAACAACACAAAAGTTATCGACAAACAAAGAGTAAATAGTTTAATAGTAGCGCATCTAGAAGGGGGCAGTAGTAGCCTGATCCATCCCAGTATCCTCCTCATATGTTGTCATTATACAAGCGTGATATTGGAATATAGGCTAAATGCACCCAGAGCAACAGTAGCATTACTATTTTAACGTCTGGAGATGTGGGAAATATTCTCGTCCCCGTAAATTACAGATTACATATATATTTCATTGCTCCATATTCCGATCTGAATAATTATGTCCAAACTAACTCCCAAGCAATTTAAACATAATATCCTTGACTGTAATCCATAAAATGGACTCTCACAAACACACGTGCACAATAACACGTACCCTGAATCGCCCTAGTTTTGATTCTTGAATAAAAAAGGAACCCGTAGGAGTTCTTCACATTGAGAGCCAAACACTGTAAGCACACTGTATTAGTCATGTCCCTTCCAACAGTGTGTGTGTGCGCACGTACATGCCCCCACGTGTGCGTGCACAAGGCAGAGAGTGTATGTTAGCCGTTGTCTCATGCTCTACTTTAGTCTCCACAGTGTACCTGTCTATTGAGCTCGCTACTGTCCCCGATTTATCCTTGTATTCCACTTTTACTCCTTTGACTTTGACTCTTATTAATACTATGTTAATATGCATGACTTGGAATCTGCGCTTGAGCTCACATATTATCATAATGGCTCAGACAGGTAAAACATTATGCCTCATAATATTTGACATCATATGATTGAAAACGCATATCTGCAAAGTAGTGAGAAAGTACTTTATACCATTTGTCCTTTGAGTGGCCCCGTTAGAGACTGCAGTAAAGATATTAATAACTACTGTTACTCTCTTGGCCAGGTGGTGTATTGTTGAAACCTCTTCCTTTAGACCTCATTAAAATGTCTGGGGTTGATGCAATACAGTTCCAGCCAATGTCCCTCTCCCCCATACTGCTTGTGGGTGTACGTGTGTACATGTGTGTGTGTGCCTGAATGAATGTCACTCCTTATCATGGGAATGGGATGCTGTGTTTCCATGGGAACTACACACAAAAAAAAATCTTGATGCTTTTAACAATCAGTCAGAAGGAAACTAACTCTCTCCCTTTGCCAGGTCTATGCACTGGACATATTGTATTGAAGGCATGTTTACATGATATATATCCTATCCACCCTCTCCAATAGGCTTATTGAAATGCAGGACTCAAGGTGTCATCCGTCCCCTCCAATCAGGGACTGATTCAGACCCGAGGAACACCAGCTGATTGACTCTTTGGACCAATCAGTGACATTACCAATCAATTAACTACCAGGGAGAAAAGACAACCAGCCCCACCACAGACCTGAAGGCCTTGCTTTTCATACCCCTCGTCTGTAGCTATGTGGAATATTCAATAGTTATTCATTATGGTCAACTAGTACAGTATGTACAGAACTGTTTGTGGAGTAACAGGCACATCCAGGCTGGTGCAGCATGCCCCCAGGACGATGCCTTATAGGTCCTCACACTGGTGATAATGAACATGCATGAATACACAGCCCACACACACACACACACACACACACACACACACACACACACACACACACACACACACACACACACACACACACACACACACACACACACACACACTACACACACACACACACACACACACACACACACACACACAGTCTTGTACATCTAACCTTGTGGGGACACAAAATTCAGTCCTGTTCAAAATCCTATTCACCCTAACCCATACTCTTACCCTAACCTTAACCCTAACCTTAACAAAAAAACTTAACCCTAAACCTAACCCTAGCTCCTAACCCTAACCTAGTTCTAACCCTAACACTAATTCTAACCTTAACCCTAAGCCATCTAGAAATAGCATTTGACCTTGTGGGGACCAACAAAATATCCCCAGTTGGTCAAATTTTTGTTAGTTTACTATTCTTGTGGGAAACACACACACACACACACACACACACACACACACACACCACACCGCCTGAGGCTGCTGGTGAGGGCCCATGACCCATATAGGGCCTGGTGCACAGGTGTGTGTGTGTGTGTGTGTGTGTGTGTGTGTGTGTGTGTGTGTGTGTGTGTGTGTGTGTGTGTGTGTGTGTGTGTGTGTGTGTGTGTGTGTGTGTGTGTGTGTGTGTGTGTGTCTGAAACGCCCCACTTTTCCACTTGGTGATGCATCATTAATCCCGTCATTCTGAGGCAATCACCTGAGCCCACGCGTTTATACACACACGCACGCACGCACGCACGCACGCACGCACGCACGCACACACACACACACACACACACACACACACACACACACACACACACACACACACACACACACACACACACACACACACGCCATGGGCTTAGTTTTCTAAAGGTATGCTGCCTGCGCCTACAATCATAGAAAACAACTACAAACCATCTACAACCTGAAAGGGTTCTTCGGCTGTCCTCATTGGTGAGCCCTTTGAAAAACCCTTTTTGGTCACTGGTAAAAACCCTTTTGGTTCCAAGAAGAACCCCTTTGGGCTCTACATGGAACCCAAAAGGGTTGTACCTAGAACCAAAAAGGGTTCTCCTATGTGGACATCTGAAGAACCCTTTTGGAATCCTTTTCTCTAAGAGTGTAGACTAGCCTATCATTCAGCAGTTATTCCTCTCTCTCTCTCTCTCTCTCTCTCTCTCTCTCTCTCTCTCTCTCTCTCTCTCTCTCTCTCTCTCTCTCTCCCTCTCTCTCTCTCTCCTCTCTCTCTCTCTCTCTCTCTCTCTCTTCTTTCTCTCTCTCTCTCTCTCTCACTCACTCATTCTCTCCCTCTCCCTCTCTCTCTCTCCTCTCTCTCTCTCTCTCTCTCTCTCTCTCTCTCTCTCTCTCTCTCTCTCTCTCTCTCTCTCTCTCTCTCTCTCTCTCTCTCTCTCTCTCTCTCTCTCTCTCTCTCTCTCTCTCTCTCTCTCTCTCTCTCTCTCTCTCTCTCTCTCTCTCTCTCTCCTCTCTCTCTCTCTCTCCTCTCTCTCTCTCTCTCTCTCTCTCTCTCTCTTCTCTCTCTCTCTCTCTCTCTCTCGCTCTCTCTCTCTCTCTTCTTTCTCTCTCTCTCTCTCTCTCACTCACTCATTCTCTCCCTCTCCCTCTCTACTCCGCTGCCTGCGTTCTCTCTTCTCCCGCGGTCTCATGCTCTCATTCCTTCGTCTTCCGACTCCTTCACTCTCACTCTCCTTCACTCTCTCTCTCATCTCCTCTCTCTTCTCCACTCTTTTGCCTTCGTTCACTCTAGTTATCTCTCTCACTCCTCGCATCCTCCACTCTCTCTCTCTCCCAGCCTCTCTAGTTCTTTCTCTCTCTATTGAAGCCCTCAAGCCGTACGGATTCATTAATTAGCTACGTCCGTCCATGGAAGATTAGCAAAGTAGCGTAGCGACTGCATGTTGCCCAGTGCATATAGATAGACTGTGTTGCTTGTGCTATACTGCGAATCTATACCCACACACACACACATTAACACACACTCTAGCAGACAAACACACTATCTCTTTCCCTCTCCATCTCCCTCTCCCTCTCTCTCTCTCTCTCTCTCTTTCATTCTCTCTCTGTGACTGTAGCGCTGGCTTACTAGAGAAAGCAGCAGTGAAAGTGCGGGCGGTCTACTTTGACTGAAGACTCGGAGCAGATAAAACAAACACAGACAGAAGACAGCAGGATGGGAGCCTTCAGCGGGTTGTAAAATACTCCAGTTCTTCTCTGTCAAAGGCAGAGGCTATGGCTACGGTCTAGCAACACTTCATCATCACTACTTCTCTGCACGGAATCTGTGGTAAGACCAGATTTTATTCATGGCATTCTTTTTCTTTGATAAAAGACAGTATTAGAAGTGTGTGTATGCCACACACATTATACTGTAGACGTTCTTATAATGTGTGTGTGTGTGTGTGTGTGTGTGTGTGTGTGTGTGTGTGTGTGTGTGTGTGTGTGTGTGTGTGTGTGTGTGTGTGTGTGCATGTGTGTGTGTGCATGTGCGTGTGTGTGTGCGTGCGCATGTGTGCGCGCATGTGCGTGAGAGAGAAAGCCATAGATAGGATGATGAGTGCAGTAGCAGAGACATCTCAGTCTCCATCTCTCCTGACCCACATTGATGAACCTGTAGTGCTGCATGCAGAGCTGTCTTAATGTCCTACTGCCCTAGCGCCACAGCCTATATCACTCCACACACACACACACACACACACACACACACACACACACACACACACACACACACACACACACACACACACACACACACACACACACACACACACACACACACACAGTGTCACACACACACATTATAAAAGCAAATACATTCACACGCTCTCTCGCACACACACACACATCCGCTGGATTGTCAGGGAGAAAGAGTAGCGTATCAGTTGTGTGGGAGGGTGAGTGTGTGTAAGTGTGTGGGACTGTGTGTCGCTGTATATGGGACTGTGTGTAGCTGTATGTGGGTAGTGAGAGAGGAGGTGTGTGAGGCAGGGTTTTGGGGTGTCATGACAATACTGCAGTGGTATGAGATGGAACACAGATGATGACAGAGACACAGAGAGATGATGTATTGAGACAGAGAGAGACAGAGAAAGATGAAGAGAAAAAAGGAGGGATGACTGAGCTGGGTGAAGAGAGAGGATGGATGAAGTGAGTGGGGTGAAGAGAGAGAAAGAGGGATGGACTGAGCAGAGTGAAGAGAGAGAAGGAGGGATGACTGAGGGGTGAGGAGAGAGAAGGAGAGATGGACTGAGCGGGGTGAAGAGAGAGAGAAAGAGAGATGGACTGAGCGGGGTGAAGAGAGAGAGAAAGAGAGATGGACTGAGCAGGGTGAAGAGAGAGAGAAAGAGAGATGGACTGAGCGGGGTGAAGAGAGAGAGAAAGAGAGATGGACTGAGCGGGGTGAAGAGAGAGAGAAAGAGAGATGGACTGAGCGGGGTGAAGAGAGAGAGAAAGAGAGATGGACTGAGCGGGGTGAAGAGAGAGAGAAAGAGAGATGGACTGAGCGGGGTGAAGAGAGAGAGAAAGAGAGATGGACTGAGCGGGGTGAAGAGAGAGAGAAAGAGAGATGGACTGAGCGGGGTGAAGAGAGAGAGAAAGAGAGATGGACTGAGCGGGGTGAAGAGAGAGAGAAAGAGAGATGGACTGAGCGGGGTGAAGAGAGAGAGAAAGAGAGATGGACTGAGCGGGGTGAAGAGAGAGAGAAAGAGAGATGGACTGAGCGGGGTGAAGAGAGAGAGAAAGAGAGATGGACTGAGCGGGGTGAAGAGAGAGAGAAAGAGAGATGGACTGAGCGGGGTGAAGAGAGAGAGAAAGAGAGATGGACTGAGCGGGGTGAAGAGAGAGAGAAAGAGAGATGGACTGAGCGGGGTGAAGAGAGAGAGAAAGAGAGATGGACTGAGCGGGATGAAGAGAGAGAGAAAGAGAGATGGACTGAGCGGGGTGAAGAGAGAGAGAAAGAGAGATGGACTGAGCGGGGTGAAGAGAGAGAGAAAGAGAGATGGACTGAGCGGGATGAAGAGAGAGAGAAAGAGAGATGGACTGAGCGGGGTGAAGAGAGAGAGAAAGAGAGATGGACTGAGCGGGGTGAAGAGAGAGAGAAATAGATGGACTGAGCGGGGTGAAGAGAGAGAGAAATAAATTGACTGAGCGGGGTGAAGACCAGTTCAGTATATGAGCCATAACTCAATAATACATGTAGTTAAACACAGAGGACTTTAACCACTCTGATGTGTGTGTAATAATGTATATCTGAACAAGCTCTCAGACACTAGGCTACTGATGAATGTCCACTTAGACATCTAGCCATTAGAATATTAGTGTGACTTCTGTGTGCAAGTCTTTCCATTGCTATCAATGATTGATTGATTGAATAATGATTTATTATGCAAAGTTTAAACAGGAGTCAACCTCACTTACACTACCGTTCAAAGGTTTGGGGTCACTTAGAAATGTCCTTGTTTTTGAAAGAAAAGCACATTTGTTGTCCATTAAAATAACATCAAATTGATCAGAAATACAGTGTAGACATTGTTAATGTTGTAAATGACTATTGTTGCTGGAAACAGATGATTTTTTATGGAATATCTACATAGGCGTACAGAGGCCCATTATCAGCAACCATCACTCCTGTGTTCCAATGGCACGTTGTGTTAGCTAATCCAAGTTTATCATTTTAAAAGGCTAATTGATCATTAGAAAACCCTTTTGAAATTATGTTAGCACAGCTGAAAACTGTTGTCTCATTAAAGAAACAATAAAACTGGCCTTTTTTAGAGGGTTTTCTAATGATCAATTAGCCTTCTATGTAGATATTCCATAAAACATCTGCTGTTTCCAGCTACAATAGTCATTTACAACATTAACAATGTCTACACTGTATTTCTGATCAATTTTATGTTATTTTAATTTCTAAGTGACCCCAAACTTTTGAACGGTAGTGTATCTCAATTCAGGATTCTGTTCAGAAAGGCATGAGATCAGGTCAGCATCCCAAATGGCACCCTATTCCCTAAGTAGTGCACTATGTTGGGAATAGGGTGCCATTTGGGACATGGGTGAGGAAAGGGTGACCCAAAGGAGGCTTTCTAAGAAGAGTATACAGAAGGGACTAACATCTGTCAATCAAACCTTGAAACTGCTTTTCAAGTAAAAAATGCATTATTCTCTCTCTCTATCGGAATTCATATTTGGTGTTTATGCACTACCCAGAATAATATTGACTGTGTGAATCAAACACTTCAACTGCAAATCAACTCAGACAGGCTTTTTTGCTACTGCGTGGTGAGAAATGTACTTTTGACTTTGATGGAATAGTATCCATAGTTCTTGGAGCCTACAGTTCTTTCCCCATGGGTATCTGCTTGTGGGTAGGTGGAAGGAAGCCTTCTTATCTTATGCCACTTTCTTTGGCAAATGCCTTTCTTTAACATATGTTCTCTTTTCTTTAGCTATCCTGTGGGGGGAATCCCTGGGTTGACTTCAATTTGGGATTATTGTTGTTCAATGTTTAATCTCTCTCTTTCATTCATCGTTTTTTAACCGTTTCTCCCTGTCCCTCTTATGTCTATCCTATTCCCATGCTGTGTCTGACTGACTGTGTCTGACTGACTGTATCTGACTGACTGTGTCTGACTGACCATGTCTGACTGACCATGTCTGAATGACCATGTCTGACTGACCGTGTCTGAAAACTGTATCTGACTGACTGTGTCTGAAAACTGTATCTGACTGACTGTGTCTGAAAACTGTATCTGACTGACTGTGTCTGAAAACTGTGTCTGACTGACTGTGTCTGAAAACTGTATCTGACTGACCGTGTCTGAAAACTGCATCTGACTGACTGTGTCTGAAAACTGTGTCTGACTGACCGTGTCTGAAAACTGTGTCTGACTGACTGTGTCTAACTGACTGTGTCTGACTGACTGTGTCTGAAAACTGTATCTGACTGTGTTTGACTGACTGTCTGAAAACTGTATCTGACTGTGTTTGACTGACTGTCTGAAAACTGTATCTGACTGACTGTGTCTGAAAACTGTATCTGACTGTGTTTGACTGACTGTCTGAAAACTGTATCTGACTGACTGTGTCTGAAAACTGTATCTGACTGACTGTGTCTGAAAACTGTATCTGACTGACTGTGTCTGAAAACTGTGTCTGACTGACTGTGTCTGACTGACTGACTGTCTGACTGACTGTGTCTGAAAACTGTGTCTGACTGACTGTGTCTGAAAACTGTATCTGACTGACTGTGTCTGAAAACTGTGCCTGCGTCCCAAATGGAACCATATTCGTGCGTGTGTGTGCATGCGTGTGCGTGTCCGTGTGCTTGTGTGCGATAAAAACATTTTTTTTTTAAATAAATAACTCAAAATGGTTCCGTCATTGACTAAAATGGAGCAATTTGGCACAGCAATACTTTTCTGTGGCTGTTGCTAAAGGTTATGATTCTACAGGTGCATCAGTCCAGCTAACAGAAGAGAAACAGAAGAGAAACCAGGAAGAAGGCACAATGAGGAATATAGGAGACAGAGACCTACAGAAGACCAGCACCTACATCGTACCCTGCTTCCTGCTAGTGGAGGTGAGTGGGCAGCATATTGACCAATCATTTCCAATATTTCAATCACCCTTTCCCTTGTCCTCTTTCAACAAACAATAAATCCAATCCTACATATTGGAACATGGCCTCAGTGCAGAGACCTCTTTGTTCATTGCTCTGTCTGTACTTCCTCCTCTACTCTTCCCCTCTTCCTCCTCTCCTCTCATCCCCTCTCCCTCCTCTCCTCCGCTGCCCTCCTCTCATCCCCCTCTCCTCTCCTCTCTTCTTGTCTCTTTTCCTCTCCTTTCCTCTCCTCCGCTCCTCTCCCTCTCCCTCCTCTCCTCTCATCCACCCCTCTCCCTCCTCTCCTCCGCTCCTCTCATCCCCCTCTCCTCTCCCTTCTTCTCCTCTCCTTTCCTTTCCTCTCCTCTCCTCTGATCCCTCTCTCCCTCCTCTACTCGCACCCCCCCCCCCCTCCTCTTCTCTCATCCCGCCTCTCCTCCTCTCCTCCGGTCATCTCCCTCCTCTCATCCCCATCTCCTCTCCCTTCTTCTTCTCCTCGCCTCCCCTCCCTCCTCTACCTCCTCTCCTTCTCAGGTCCCTCTATATTCTATAAACCCTCACATGCATTTCCTAATTAATCGGCCTAATTAACACAAGGAAATACAATTAGCCCGCTCAGCCGCTAGCACTCTACGCTATTGCTAATGCTGTGCCCACTGCCCATAGAGCCTGCAACAAGGGCAAGCGTAGTGGGTTAGCAGAGTTCGCAGTTTTAGCATTATCATGAGGTAAGAGGGGGATTTCTGCCATTAGCTATACAGTATATCTAACACGTTACTGAGACCGTGTACCAACTGTGCACGCGGAGCCTGTGGGCAAGCTAGCGTAGCAAGTTTTTAGAGTTTTAGCATTATCATAGGGTTAGAAGTTGATTTTAGTTGTTAGCTATACAGTAGACTATATATTTCATGGGCTTTTAATAGCAGGGCTAGCATTAGTAGCTACAGTTTACGGTAAGAGGTTGATTTTGAGTTTAGCCACAAGACAACTGTATATATCCCGTGGGGTGTTGGAGTGGACTAATGTGTTTTTGATCAACTGCAGTGAGAGAAAGTGTAGGTCTATGGAATTAGACAGTAAGAAGGGTTAACCTCAGTACAGTGTAGAATTCAGATGTAACTAGCCACTATATATCTCATGTGTAGCACATGGGGATGTGTGAAACGTACTCCGCAACCTAAAATGTCCTCACTTGCAGTAACAAATTGTACATTTTTCGGTGGCGCTGACTGGTAAGACGCTCCGGGAGTGCGGTATCGTGTGCAAGCAAAGCAGAGGCCCTGGGTTCGAGCCTTGGTGTGAACCGAATCAGGAGGAAGCGGTACTCGCTAAGCAAGCAACGTGATGTCCGTTACACCTGGGTTATGACAACTGAATGTGTTTTTGTTCAAATCAGAGACATTTTAGGGCTAGCAGTTAGTAGTGGTACCACATAGGGTTAATGACAGGGATCGATGTAGCTATATCCCAGGGTGTTTGGAGAGTTGGAGAGTGGACTTCATAATAATGTGTTTTTGGACAGCCGCAAACTATCTGAGAAACCGCAGTAAACAAAAATGCAGTTTGCAGCGTATTAGCGGTGGAGTCCGAATTTGATCTCAGCCACTAGACATGCAGGCTACGTTCCCGAATGGCACCCTATTCCCTATAGGGCCCACAGGGCTCTGGTTGAAAATAGTGCACTATGTAGGAAATATGGCGGCATTTGGGACGCAGGGCCAGCATACCCAAATGGGGTGTCATGAGAGCTGGAGTTTAATGTGTGTTTGTACCACTGTAGTCGGAGAAAACAGTAGTACATCTCTGGGGCATTCACCTCCTACACACATTATACCATTCTCTACCTGACACACTCAGTCTGTGTCCCAAATGGCACCTTATTCCCTTTATAGCGCACTACTTTTGACCTGAGCCTCCTTTGGCCTCCTTTAGCCCTCCTTTCTTCAACCGTACTCCTCCACTCCTACAACAAAGCCATCCAGCTATTTTTACACTCCTCCAAAACACTCATCCCTCTCTCCAACACTCCTCCAGGGTCCCCTCTCCTCTCTTTCTCCATCCCTCCTCTCCTTCTTCTCTCCCAATCTGCTCCGTCGGTGGAAGGGAGTGAGAGAGTAAACGGCCTGCTACTGTACAGCACTCCAGAGGGCATCCAGTCTTCTGTTGTTACATTAGCATCTCATTACACTCTATTCTCTAAAACAAACGGGCTGACGCTCTCCTTTCTTCCGCCTCTCTTCTCTTTATCTCTTATTCTCTCTCTCGCTCTCGCTTGCTTGCTTGCTCTCTCTCGCTCTCTCGCTCTCTCTCGCTCTCTCTCGCTCTCTCTCACTCTCTCGCTCTCTCTCGCTCTCTCTCGCTCTCTCTCACTCTCTCGCTCTCTCGCTCTCTCTCGCTCTCTCTCGCTCTCTCTCGCTCTCTCTCGCTCTCTCTCGCTCTCTCTCGCTCTCTGTGTCTCTCTTTCTCTGGGCATTGTTTCGTATTTTCCAGCCATTACCATCTTTCTCTATCCTAGAACGTGAGAACATTTCTTATCAGTCCCGTTAATAAACAAGGGATTACACAGGATTTCCACCTTCCCATCCTTTTGACTGGGATGAGAACTTCAGAAGGGAAAATGGAAGCTAAGCTTCTCCATCTCTATCTCTTCTAACCTCTCCTCCTTCCAGGCAGAATAATCCTGGTGTGAAAAGACACACACAGACACACACACAGACACACACACACACACACACACACACACACACACACACACACACACACACACACACACACACACACACACACACACACACACACACACACACACACACACACACACACACACACACACACACACACACAGACACACTGAAATGCACATGCACACGGACGCACCGTCTCTCTCTCTTTCTCTCTTTTCTCTTCTCTTCTCTCCTGGTCCAGCAGTGTGTGACATGGTAGATGTGCTGTGAGGGGCACAAAGGGTCTGCTCTCAAGGCTAACTGGCTCCTTCACTTCAAAGACTCAAGCGCTTAAAGAGCCGTTTTGATGTAACTGATTTTGCACCGGGCTTCAGTGGAAGAGGAAGTAAGTGGCAATTGGAAGGTCATACTATATGGAAATAAAGGAGCAATCAGCGATTGGTACATACATTTTTTTTAACTTAAATTAATGATATACCCATTGATTCTTGAAGAATATAACTTTTAAATGCCTCATGAGTTTAGTTCAACTGTCGGACCCGACAACTGTCAAATGATTTTGGCATCTTTTCTTGTAAGCTTAATTGATTAGTTACAAAATGAACAGCTGATGAGAAAACTGTCAATCTAATTGTATTCTGGTTGCCCCAGAGAAAACAAATCTGAGACATTGCCTATGGTCCATGGTCAAAAGTAGTGCAATAACCTGAGCGTACAAAACATTAAGAACACCTTCCTAATATTGAGTTGCTCCCCCCCCTCTCAGAACAGCCTCTATTCGTCGGCACATGGACTCTACAAGGTGTCAAAAGCGTTCCACAGGGATGTTGGCCCATGTTAAATCCAGTGCTTCCCATAGTTGTATCAAGTTGGCTGGATGTCCTTTGAGTGGTGGACCATTCTTGATACACACGGAAAACTGTTTAGTGTGGAAAAACCCAACAGCGTTGCAGTTCTGGACACAAACCGGTGCGCCTGGAACCTACTACCATACCATTTTCAAAGGCACTTAAATATTTTCTCTTGCCCATTCACCCTATGAATGGCACACATACACAATCCATGATACTCAGAATGGCGCCGGAGGGGATGGCTGCCGTTTTACAGCGCTCCTAACCAACTGTGCTATTTTGTTAGTTTTTTCGCATTGTTTATAACGCATTGCTACTGTCTCTTATGACCGAAACAACTTCTGGACATCAGAACAGCGATTACTCACCTCAAACTTGACAAAGATTTTTTCTTTAACGAATCCGACGTGACGGATGTACTGCTTTCTAGGGAACGGGCCCAAATACTCTTCATTTGGGTGAAGAAAACACAGAGAAAAAGGGGGAGGAGGTCAGGCAGCCTTCTGAGAATTCGTAGGCAATTGCGTAAACCTCCAACACCATCTGTTCTATTGGCCAATGTGCAATCATTGGAAAACAAAATGGATGATATACAATCAAGACTATCCTACCAATGGGACATTAAAAACGGTAATATCTTGTGTTTCACCGAGTCGTGACTGAATGACGACACAGATAATATAGAGCTGGCGTGATTTTCCATCCATCGGCAGGACAGAGAAGCTACGTCTGGTAAGACGAGGGGCGGGGGTGTGTGTCTATTTGTCAATAACAGCTGGTGTGCGATGTCTAGTATTAATGAAGTCTCGAAGTATTGCTCGCCTGAGTTCGAGTACCTTATGATAAGCTGTAGACCATGCTATCTACCAAGAGAGTTCTCATCTATATTATTCGTAGCCATCTATTTACCACCAAAAAACGATGCTGGCACGAAGACCACACACAACTAGCTGTATAAGGCCATAAGCAAACGAGAAAATGCTCATCCAGAGGCGGCACCCCTAGTGGCCAGGGACTTTAATGCAGGCAAACTTAAATACATTTTACCTCATTTCTACCAGCATGTCACATTTGCAACCAGAGGAAAAGAACTCTAGACCACCTTTACTCCATACACAGAGATGCATACAAAGCTCTCCCTCGCCCTCCATTTGGCAAATCTGACCATAATTCTATCCTCCTGATTCCTGCTTACAAGCAAAAACTAAAGCAGGAAGTACCAGTGACTCGCTCAATACGGAAGTGGTCAGATGACGCGGGTGCTACGCTACAGGACTGGTTGGCTAGCACAGGCAGGACATACAGACGTACATATCCCAACCAGAAGCCATGGATTACAGGCAACATCTGCATCGAGCTAAAGGCTAGAGCTGCTGCTTTCAAGGAGCAGGACACTAATCCAGACGCTTATAAGAAATCCCACAACACCCTCAGACGAACCATCAAACAGGCAAAGCGTCAATACAGGATTCAGATCGAATCCTACTACACCGGCTCTGACACTCGTCGGATGTGGCAGGGCTTGAAAACTATTATGGACTACAAAGTGAAACTCAGCCGTGAGCTGCCCAGTGACGTGAGCCTACCAGATGAGCTAAATGCCTTTTATGCTCGCTTCGAGGCAAGCAACACTGAAGCATAGTCCCTGTGCCCAAGGAACCAAAGGTAACCTGCCTAAATGATTACCGCCCTTTAGCACTCACGTCAGTAGCCATGAAGTGCTTTGAAAGGCTGGTCATGGCTCACATCAACAGCATCATCATCTTTTTTTCCAAGATGGCGTAGCAGTTCAGACGTCCTCTACCCTCCTCTTGTCGTGTCCCGTGTATTTATATATTTACATATTTTTTTTCTTCACTTATCTTTTTATATATATATATTCTTTTTTAATTCTAAAAACTCAACCTCAAAGCACTCTCCTGCAACCCGCCTCACCAATTAAAAAAAATTAAGTATTATTTACCTCATCTGAATTCCACAACAGAAGCTAGCAAGAGGTTAGCCATTTTCACTGGCTAACGTTGAAGTTCAGCTAGCCACGGTTAGCTGTCCTCAGCTATCCATTAGCTCGAAAAGCTATCGCCAGTTTTTGTACAGCGCGACTCAGACCAGAGCATACCGGACCTATTCTCTCTCCTTTCCCCGATTTCTACCGCAGGCTCTGGACATTTACACCTGGATCTTGCAGCTAACTAGCTGCTACCTGAGTGACTATTGGCAACGTCGGTCACAGAATTAACACACATTATTACGGAGCTAGCCAGCTAGCCAGCTGAAGAGTTCCGTCAGCACTCCTGGGCTATTCCTGAGCTAGCCAGCTGAAGTGTCTCCTGGGCTACAACTCACCTATCCTGACCCGTTTTACTGCCGATCCGGAGCCCCATCAGGTCTTCACGACTGGACCACCGACGTTATCTGCCCGAGGGAGTTATCCAACTGGCCCCTCCGTCGCGACGTAACCTGATCGCCCATCTGCGGCCCGCTAATCGTTAGCTGTCTTTTCGGCTGCGATCTGAATAGGTCTATCGGACACTTTTCTTGGGCCACTATAACTAACTATTTTGCCAACTTGGACAGGTCCCCCCTTCCACACGGAACCCCACTAACCCACAGACGGAAACGCACGAGCTGGTTAAAAACAGACCTCCCTCCCATCTTCCACCAGCTTGCTACCTATGGCCCGGCTAGCTGTCTGAATCTCACTGGACCCTTTGATCACTCGGCTAAGCATGCCTCTCCTTAATGTCAATATGCCTTCTCCATTGCTGTTCTGGTTAGTGTTTATTGGCTTATTTCACTGTAGAGCCTCTAGCCCTGCTCATTATACCTTATCCAACCTCTCAGTTCCTCCACCCACACATGCTATGACATCTTCTGGTTTCAATGATGTTTCTAGAGACAATATCTCTCTCACTATCACTAAATGCCTAGGTTTACCTCCTCTGTACTCACATCCCACCATACCTTTGTCTGTACATTATACCTTGAAGCTATTTTATCGCCCCCAGAAACCTGCTCCTTTTTCTCTCTATTCTGGACGTCACAGACGACCAATTCTTATAGCTTTTAGCCGTACCCTCATACTTATTCTTCTCTGCTCCTCTGGGGATGTAGAGGTGAATCCAGGCCCTGCAGTGCCTGGCTCCACTCCTACTCCCCAGGCGCTCTCTTTTGATGACTTCTGTAACCGTAATAACCTTGGTTTCATGCATGTTAACATTAGAAGCCTCCTCCCTAAGTTTGTTTTATTCACTGCTTTAGCACACTCCGCCAACCCGGATGTCCTAGCTGTGTCTGAATCTTGGCTTAGGAAGTCCACCAAAAACTCTGAAATCTTCATCCCTAACTACAACGTTTTCAGACAAGATAGAACGACCAAAGGGGGCGGTGTTGCAATCTACTGCAGAGATAGCCTGCAGAGTTCTGTCCTGCTATCCAGGTCTGTACCCAAACAATTTGAACTTCTACTTTTAAAAATCCACCTCTCCAAAAACAAGTCTCTCACCGTTGCCGCCTGCTATAGACCCCCCTCGGCCCCTAGTTGTGCTCTGGACACCATATGTGAACTGATTGCCCCCCATCTATCTTCAGAGCTCGTGCTACTAGGTGACCTAAACTGGGACATGCTTAACACCCCAGCCATCCTACAATCCAAGCTTGATGCCCTCAATCTCACACAAATTATTAATGAACCCACCAGGTACAACCCCAAAGCCGCAAACACTGGCACCCTCATAGATATCATCCTAACCAACGTGCCCTCTAAATACACCTCTGCTGTTTTCAACCAAGATCTCAGCGATCACTGCCTCATTGCCTGCACCCCTTAATGGGTCAGCGGTCAAACGACCTCCACTCATCACTGTCAAACACTCCCTGAAACATTTCAACGAGCAAGCCTTTCTAATCGACCTGGCCCTGGTATCCTGGAAGGATATTGACCTCATCCCGTCAGTAGAGGATGCCTGGTTATTTTTTTTAAATGCCTTCCTCTCCATCTTAAATAAGCATGCCCCTTTCAAGAAATTTAGAACCAGGAACAGATATAGCCCTTGGTTCTCCCCAGACCTGACTGCCCTTAACCAACACAAAAATATCCTGTGGCGTTCTGCATTAGCATCGAACTGCCCCCGCGATATGCAACTTTTTAGGGAAGTTAGAAACCAATACACACAGGCAGTTAGAAACGCCAAGGCTAGCTTTTTCAAACAGAAATTCGCTTCGTGCAACTCCAACTCTAAAAAGTTCTGGGACATTGTAAAGTCCATGGAGAATAAGAACACCTCCTCCCAACTGCCCACTGCACTGAGGATAGGAAACTCTGTCACCACCGATAAGCCCACTATAATTGAGAATTTCAATAAGCATTTTTCTACGGCTGGCCATGCTTTCCACCTAACTACCCCTACTGCATTCAACAGCACTGCACCCCCCACAGCTACTCGCCCAAGCCTCCCCCATTTCTCCTTCTCCCAAATCCATTCAGCTGATGTTCTGAAAGAGCTGCAAAATCTGGACCCCTACAAATCAGCTGGGCTTGACAATCTGGACCCTTTCTTTCTAAAATTATCTGCCGAAATTATTGCAACCCCTATTACTAGCCTGTTCAACCTCTCTTTCGTGTCGTCTGAGATTCCCATAGATTGGAAAGCAGCTGCTGTCATCCCCCTCTTCAAAGGAGGTGACACTCTTGACCCAAATTGCTACAGACCTATATCCATCCTACCCTGCCTTTCTAAGGTCTTCGAAAGCCAAGTCAACAAACAGATTACCGACCATTTCGAATCCCACCGCACCCTCTCCGCTATGCAATCTGGTTTCAGAGCTGGTCATGGGTGCACCTCAGCCACGCTCAAGGTCCTAAACGACATCGTAACCGCCATCGATAAGAAACATTACTGTGCTGCCGTATTCATTGACCTGGCCAAAGCTTTTGACTCTGTTAATCACCACATCCTCATCGGCAGACTCAGTAGCCTTGGTTTCTCAAACGATTGCGTCGCCTAGTTCACCAACTACTTCTCTGACAGAGTTCAGTGTGTCAAATCGGAGGGCCTACTGTCTGGACCTCTGGCAGTCTCTATGGGGGTACCACAGGGTTCAATTCTTGGGCCAACTCTTTTCTCTGTATACATAAATGATGTCGCTCTTGCTGCTGGTGAATCTCTGATCCACCTCTACGCAGACGACACCATTCTGTACACTTCTGGCCCTTCTTTGGACACTGTGTTAACAACCCTCCAGACGAGCTTCAATGCCATTCAACTCTCCTTCCGTGGTCTCCAACTGCTCCTAAACACAAGTAAAACTAAATGCATGCTCTTCAACCGATCGCTGCCTGCACCTGCCCGCCTGTCCAGCATCACTTCTCTGGACGGTTCTAACTTAGAATTTGTGGACATCTACAAATACCTAGGTGTCTGGTTAGACTGTAAACTCTCCTTCCAGACTCACATCAATCATCTCCAATCCAAAGTGAAATCTCGAATTGGCTTCCTATTTCGCAACAAAGCATCCTTCACTCATGCTGCCAAACATACCCTCGTAAAACTGACCATCCTACCAATCCTCGACTTCGGCGATGTCATTTACAAAATAGCTTCCAATACCCTACTCAACAAGCTGGATGCAGTCTATCACAGTGCCATCCGTTTTGTCACCAAAGCCCCATATACTACCCACCACTGCGACCTGTACGCTCTCGTTGGCTGGCCTTCGCTTCATAATCGTCGCCAAACACATTGGCTCCAGGTCATCTACAAGACTCTGCTAGGTAAAGTCCCCCCTTATCTCCGCTCACTGGTCACCATAGCAGCACCCACCTGTAGCACGCGCTCCAGCAGGTATATCTCTCTGGTCACCCCTAAAGCCAACTCCTCCTTTGGTCGTCTCTCCTTCCAGTTCTCTGCTGCCAATGACTGGAACGAACTACAAAAATCTCTGAAACTGGAAACACTTATCTCCCTCACTAGCTTTAAGCACCAGCTGTCAGAGCAACTCACAGATCACTGCACCTGTACATAGCCCATCTATAATTTAGCCCAAACTACTACCTCTTCCCCTACTGTATTTATTTATTTTATTTATTTTGCTCCTTTGCACCATATTATTTATATTTTATCTTTGAACTTTCTTCAAACTACAAATCTACCATTCCAGTGTTTTTCTTGCTATACTTTATTTACTTTGCCACCATGGCATTTTTTTGCCTTTACCTCCCTTATCTCACATCATTTGCTCACATTGTATATAGTCTTATTTTTTTATTTTTTTATTCTACTGCATCATTGATTGTATGTTGTTTTACTCCATGTGTAACTCTGTGTTTTTGTATGTTGTCGAACTGCTTTGCTTTATCTTGGCCAGGTCGCAATTGTAAATGAGAACTTGTTCTCAACTTGCCTACCTGGTTAAATAAAGGTGAAATTAAAAAAAAATACAAAAATCATCCCGGATACCCTAGACCCACTCCAATTCGCATACCGGCCCAACAGATCCACAGATGATGCAATCTCAATCGCACTCCACACTGCCCTTTCCCACCTGGACAAAAGGAACACCTACGTGAGAATGCTGTTCATTGACTACAGCGCAGCGTTCAACAACGTAGTGCCCACTAAGCTCATCACTAAGCTAAGGACCCTGGGACTAAACACCTCCCTCTGTAACTGGATCCTGGACTTCCTGACGGGCCACCCCCAGGTGGTAAGGGTAGGAAAAACAACACGTCTGCCACGCTGATCCTCAACACTGGGGCCCCTCAGGGGTCCGTGCTTAGTCCGCTCCTGTACTCCCTGTTCAACCACGACCGCGTGGCCAAACACAACTCCAACACTATCGTTAAGTTTGCTAACGACACAACAGTGTTAGGCCTGATTACCGACAACGATGAAACAGCCTTTAGGGAGAAGGTCAGAGACAACAACCTCTCCCTCAATGTGAGCAAGTCAAAAGAGCTGATTGTGGACTACAGGAAAAGGCGGGCCGAACAGGCCCCCATTAACATCGACGGGGCTGTAGTGGAGCAGGTCGAGAGTTTCACACCAAGACAGTCGTGAAGAGGGCACGACAACACCTTTTCCCCCTCAGGAGACTGAAAAGATTTGGCATGGGTCCCCAGATCCTCAAAAAGTTCTACAGCTGCACCATCAAGAGCATCCTGATCGGTTGTATCACCGCCTGGTATGGCAACTGCTCGGCATCTGACCATAAGGTCAGAGGGTAGAGAGGGTAGTGAGTACGGCCCTGTACATCACTGGGGCCAAGCTTCCTGCCATCCAGGACCTATATACTAGTCAGTGTCAGAGGAAAGCCCCAAAAATTGTCAAAGACTCCAGTCACCCAAGTCATAGACTGGTCTAGGACCAAAAGGCTCCTTAACTGCTTCTACCCCCAAGCCATATGACTGCTGAGCAATTAATCAAATGGGCACCCGTACTAGTTACATTGACCCCCCCCCCCCCCCCCCCCCCCATTTGTTTTTACACTGCTGCTACTCGCTGTTTATTATCTATGCACAGTCACTTTACCCCTACCTACATGTTCAAATTACCTCGACTAACCTGTACCTCCGCATATAGACTCGGTACCGGTAACCCCTGTATATAGCCTCGTTATTGTTATTTTATTGTTACTTTCTATTATTTTTTACTTTAGTTTACTTGGTAAATATTTTCTTAACTCTTTCTTGAACTGCATTGATGGTTAAGGGCTTGTAAGTAAGCATTCACGGTAAGGTCTACACCTGTTGGATTCGGCGCATGTGACAAATACAGTTTGATTTGATGTCTTAAAAATCCTTCTTTAACTAGTCTCCTCCCCTTCATCTACACTGATTAAAGTGGATTTAACAACTGACATCAATAAGGGATCATAGCTTTCACCTGGATTCACCTGGTCAGTCTATGTCATGGAAAGAGAAGGTGTTCTTAATGTTTTGTACACTCAGTGTATGGGGAATATGGTGCAAGAAAGGGTCTGCTCTCAAGGCTAACTGGCTCCTTCACTTCAAAGACTGAAGTGCTTCAAATGTTGTTTTGATGTAACTGATTTTGCACTGGGCTTCAGTAGAAGGGGAAGGAAGTGGCAATTGGGAGGTCGTACTATATGGAAATAAAGGGGCAATCAGCGATTGGTACATCCATTTTTGTTTTCTTTTTAATTCATGATATACCCATTGATTCTTGAAGAAGAATTGAGAAAAAGATATTGAGAAATCTGTCCATCCAAAAAAACACAATGTACTGAGCAAATGTCCAATGGCTTTTTACCAAATTACCATATGACAGACCACGTATACATCTACACACCCTAATTGACTAACAAACAAAGGCAAAGTCTTCTCATGCTTTGTTGATTTCTAAAAAGATTTTAACTCAATTTGGCATGAGGGTCTGCTATACAAATTGATGGAAAGCGGTGTTAGGGGAAAAACATACAACAACGTGAAATCCATGTACACAAACAGGTGTGTGGTTAGAATTGGCAAAACACACACACATTTCTTTCCACAGGGCCGTGGGGTGAGACAATGATGCCGCTTGAGCCCCACCCTCTTCAACATATACACATGGGGGCAGCAGGTAGCTTAGTGGTTAGAGCGTTGGGCCAGTAACTGAAAGGTTGCTAGATCCAATCCCCGAACTGACAAGGTAAAAATCTGTCGTTCTGCCCCTGAACAAGGCAGTTAACCCACTGTTCCTAGGCCGTCAATGTAAATAAGAATTTGTTCTTAACTGACTTGCCTAGTTAAATAAAGGTTAAATAATTTTTTATTTTTTTTAAAAGCACTATACTGTATATACAGAAGTATGTAGACACCCCTTCAAATTAGTGGATTTGGCTATTTCAGCCACACCCGTTGAAGACAAGTGTATAAAATCGATCACACTGCCATGCAATCTCCATAGACAAACATTGGCATTAGAATGGTCTTACTGGAGAGCTCAGTGACTTTCAACGTGGCACCGTCATAGGATGCCACCTTTCCAACAAGTTAGTTCTACAAATGTCTGCCCTGCTATAGCTGCCCCAGTCAAGTGCTGTAATTGTGAAGTGGAAATGTCTAGAAGCAACATTAGCTCAGGCGCAAAGTGGTAGGTCACATGAGCTCAAAGAACGGGACTGCCGAGTGCTGAAAAATAGTCTGTCCTCGGTTGCAACACTCACTACCGAGTTCCAAACTGCCTCTGGAAGCAACGTCAGCACAAGAACTGTTCGTCGGGTGCTTCATGAAATTAGTTTCCATGGTCGAGCAGCCGCACACAAGACTAAGATCACCATGAGCAATGCCAAGCATCGGCTGGAGTGGTGTAAATCTTGCCTCCAATGGACTCTGGAGCAGTGGAAACACGTTCTCTGGAGTGATGAATCACGCTTCACCATCTGGCAGTCCGACAGACGAATCTGGGTTTGGCGGATGCCAGGAGAACGCTACCTGCCCCAACCTGGAGAAGAGTCCCCTCAGCAAGCTGGTCCTGGGGCTCTGTTCACGAACACAAACAGACCCCACAGAGCCCCAGGACAGCAACACAATCAGACCCAACCAAATCATGAGAAAACAAAAAGATAATTACTTGACACATTGGAAAGAATGAACAAAAAAGCAAACTAGAACATTATTTGGCCCTAAACAGAGAGTACACAGTGGCAGAATATCACTGTGACTGACCCAAAATGAAGGAAAGCTTTGACTATGTAGAGATTCAGTGAGCATAGCCTTGCTGTTGAGAAAAAGCGCTCTAGGCAGACCTGGCTCTCAAGAGAAGACTGGCTATGTGCACACTGCCCACAAAATGAGGTGGAAACTGAGCTGCACTTCCTGACTTCCTGCCAAATGTGTAACCATATTAGAGACACATATTTTCCTGAGATTACAGACACCTTCAAGAATTAGAAAATACATCCTACATTTTGATAAACTCCCATATCTATTGGGTGAAATACCA
>NC_138302.1:24660000-24670000 GCF_965601325.2 Salmo salar | reverse complement strand
CAGGTTAACATTCACAAGGCTGCGGGCCAGACAGATTACCAGGACACATACTCAAAGTATGCGCTGACCAGCTGGCAAGTGTCTTTACTGACATTTTCAATCTCTCTCTGACCTAGTCTGTAATATCTACATGTACAGGTTTCAAGCAGACCCCCATGTTCCCTGTGCCCAAGAACACAAATGCAAGCTGTCTAAATGACTATCGCCCCGTAGCTCTCACATATGTAGCCATGAAATGCTTTGAAAGGCTGCTCATGGCTCACATCAACACCATCATCCCAGACAGTAGAGAGAACAGACTGTGACTTGGGTGGCTGGAGTCTTTGACAATTTTTAGGCCCTTCCTCTGACACCACCTGGTATAGAGGTCCTGGATGACAGGGAGCTCAGCCCCAGTGATGTACTGGGCTGTACGCATTACCCTCTGAAGCGCCTTGTGGTCGGATGCCGAGCTGTTGCCATACCTAGCAGTGATGCAGCCAGTCAAGATGCTCTCATTGGTGCAGCTGTAGAAGTTTTTGAACATTTGAGGGCCCGTTAGAAATCTTTTCAGCCACCTGAGGGGGAAGAGGCGTTGTTGTGCCCTCTTCACGGCTGTTGGTGTGTTTGGAACACGATAGGTCCTTAGTGATGTGGACACAGAGGGAACTTGAAGCTTTCGACCACCTCCACTACAGCTCCATCAATGTGAATGGGGGTGTGCTCGGCCCTTCATTTCCTGTAGTCCATGATCAGCTCCTTTGTCTTGCTGATGTTGATGGAGAGGTTGTTGTCCTGGCACCATAGCCGCGGGAAGATGATTGGGGTTTGGGGGTGCTGTGATTATACATTTTGTATTCATATTTTTATTCAGCTATGCTGCAGCACCCTCAGCACTTCTAATTTACGCAGCTATGCCTGGCACCACACTGCCAGGTCTCTGACCTCCTCCCTGTAGGCTGTTTCATCATCGGTGATCAGGCCTACCACCGTCGTGTTGTCAGAAAACTTGATGATGGTGTTGGAGTCATGCTTGGCCATGCAGTCGTGGGTGAACAGGGAGTACAGGAGGAGGCTAAGCACACACACCTAAGGGGCCCCATGTTGAGGTTCAGCGTGGCGGATGTGTTGTTGCCTACCCTCACCACCTGGGTGCAGCTCATCAGAAAGTCCAGTATTCAATTGCAGAGGGAGGGATTTACTTTCAGGGTCCTTAGCTTAGTGATGAACTTGGAGAGCATTATGGTGTTAAATGCTGAGCTGTAGTCAATTAACAGCATTCTCATATAGGTGTTACTTTTGTCCAGGTGGGAAGAGGCAGTGTGGAGTGCAATAGAGATTGCGTCATCTGTGGATCTGTTGGGGTGGAATGCAAATTGAAGTGGGTTCACAGTGTCTAGGTCTAGGTCTCCTTGAAACGTGGGTATTACAGACTAGTGCTCTCATGCATGGTTCAGTGTTGCTTGCCTCAAAAACACGATAGAAGACTTTTAGCTTGTCTGTTAGGCTCGCATCACTGGGCAGCTCGAGGCTGGGTTTCCCTTAGTAATCCGTGATAGTTTGCAAGCCCTGCCACATCTGACGAGCATCAGAGGTGGTATAGTAGGATTCGATCTTAGTCCTGTATTGACGCTTTGCCTGTTTGATGGTTCGTCGGAGGGCATAGCGGGATTTCTTATAAGCGTCTGGGTTAGAGTCTCGCTCCTTGAAAGCGGCAGCTGTAGCCTTTAGCTCAGTGAGGAAGTTGCCTGTAATCCATGGCTTCTGGTTAGGATATATATGTATGGTCCCTGTGGGGGTTACAGCCTGCCTTGTCGATGCACTTATTGATGAAGTCAGTGACTGATGTGATAAACTCCTAAATACCATTGGATGAATCCTGGAACATATTCCAATCTGTGCTAGTGAAACAGTCCTGTAGCTTAGTGTCCGCTTCATCGGACCACTTCTGAATTGAGCGTGCCAATGGTGCTTGCTGTTTGAGTTTTTGCTTGTAAGCAGGAACCAGGAGGATAGAGTTATGGTCAGATTTGCCAAATGGAGGGTGAGGGAGAGCTTTGTATGTGTCTCTGTGTGTGGAGTAAAGGTGAGTTTTTTCCCACTGTAGTTGCAGAGGTGACATACTGGTAGAAATGAAGTAAAACAGATTTCAGTTTTCCTGCATTAAAATCATCGGCCACTAGGAGCGCTGCCTCTGGATGAGCATTTTCTTGTTGGCTTATGGCCCTATATGGCTTGTTGAGGGCGGTCTGAAAGCCAATTTTTACTTGATCTGAAAATGTGGTCGGAGGCTTTGAATGGAGAGTGTGAAGCCTCCGGCGGCATGCAGAGGTAAAATCAAGCTCCGTACCGCATCGCCGTGCGCCTCTCCGCATTGACATGATTGGTTGACAGTAGGTGGGGGTGGTACGTCCTGTATAAACACAAACTCACTTCCTTGACAACTTCCTTCACAATAGCTCTGCTCTGCTAAGCTCATAAAGTGTGAAAGCCCTGATGTCTGTGGAGGCTGCATCGTTGTAATTGCTGTATGGCCGCTTCAGATGCCGGACTGACCAGGCAAAGCCTTTTAGTGCCAGTATCGGTTTGTGGTGGTAAATAGACAGCTACGAAAAATATAGATGAACATATGTATTCTAACTCAGGCGAGCAGAACCTCGAGACTTCATTAATATTAGAGATTGCGCACCAACTGTTGTTGACAAAGAGACTCACCTCCCCTCCCCTCAGTTTACGGGACGCAGCTGTTCTGTCCTGCCAATGTATAGAAAAAACAGCTAGATTTATATTTCCCATGACCTTATTCAGCCGTGACTCAGTGAAACATAAGATATTACAGTTCTCCAGGTCACGTTGAGAGGATAGTCTTGAACACGGCTCTCCAGATTATTTTCCAGTGATTGCACGTTCGCCAATAGAATGGAGGGTATCCACTCGCCATCGCAGTCTCCTTAAATATCCCACACGTCGACCTCTGTAGCGCCACCTCCGCCTCCTCCGAGTGACAGGGATTTATTCCTGCTCTGGGATGAGCATTATGTCCTTCACCTCTGATTCATTGAAATAGAAGTCCTCATCCAAATCGAGGTTAGTAGTTTCTGTTCTGATGTCCAGAAGCTCTTTTCGGTCATATGAAACAATGGCAGAAACATTATGTACCAGAAAAGAGCAACATTTTCAGGAGACATTCTCCTATCTACCAAAGCTTAGCGTTCAACACCATAGTGCCCTCGAGACTCATCACTAAGCTCAAGACCCTGGGTCTGAACATCTCCCTCTGCAACTGGACCCTGATTTCCTGACGGCAACAACACATCCGCCACGCTGTCACTCAACACAGGGCCCTCTTAGGGGTGCATGCTTAGTCCACTCCTGTACTCCCTGTTCACCCATTACTCCGTGGCCGCGCATGACTCCAACACCATCATTAAGTTTGCTGACGACACCATGGTGGTGGGTCTGATCACCGATGACGATGAGACAGCCTATAGGGAGGAGGTCAGTGACCTGGCAGTGTGGACAACAACCTCTCCCTCAACCTCTCCCTCAATGTCAACAAGACAAAGTAGCTGATTGTGGACTACAGGAAACAGAGGGCTGAGCACACCGCCATCCACATCGACAGGGCTGTTGTGGAGCAGGTCAAGTTCCTCGGTGGCTACATGGTGAATTATCATGGTCCACACACACCAACACAGACATGAAGAAGGCACGACAATTCCTCTTCCCCCTCAGGAGGCTGAAAAGATTAGTCATGGGCCCTCAGATCCTCAAAGTTCTACAGCTGCACCATTTAGAGCATCTTGACAGGCTGCATTACCGCTTGGTATGGCAACTGCTTGGCATCCAACCACAAGGCGCTACAGAGGGTAATGCGTACGGCCCAGTACATCAACAGGGCCAAGCTCCCTGCCATCCAGGACCTCTATACTAGGCGGTGTCAGAGGAAGGCCCTAAACATTGTCAAATACTTCAGTCAGCCAAGTCATAGACTGTTCTCTCTGCTACCGCACGGACTGCTGTACCGATGCAATAGAACCAACAGGACCCTGAACAGCTACTACCCCCCATTTAAAATCATCCAGCCTCATATACTTGTTTAAACTGATGCCTTACCTCGTCCTCCCTTCCTCTCTCCCTCAGGCTTTCAGATGGACATAGAGAAAGGGATGGTCAGGATGTTCAGAATGCTGTGTGCATCCCAGAGCTACGTATGGAGAGGAGGAGATGCACGTAGCGTCTAGAAATAAACTACTGTGCTGAATGCTGCTAGACGCTTTGCCTGTGTGTGTGTGTGTGTGGTGTGTGTGTGTGTGTGTGTGTGTGTGTGTGTGTGTGTGTGTGTGTGTGTGTGTGTGTGTGTGTGTGTGTGTGTGTGTGTGTGTGTGTGTGTGTGTGTGTGTGTGTTGTCCCCAATGACTTTGCTCTTGACACGATGGTTGGAACCCTGCAGGGGTGTGCCGTTGTAGCAGAAGCATGTACACACACACACACACACACACACACACACACACAAAAACCCATATTGATACACAGGGGACCCACAGTTCAAAGAGCTTTACCTCCCACAGATCGACAGCAAAGGAGAGAAAGCTCCACAGGACAATATGGATGTATGGTTATAAACAGTCTATGAATACACACACCTGCTGTGCCCACCCACACACACAGACAAGAAACACAGTCAATGAATGTGTACAATTCATTTACACATGCACATGTCACGTGTTTCTCGAACACACACACACACACACACACACACACACACACACACACACACAGACATATTCATGATAACGTGCTAACAGATGTTTAGTATCATGCTGTGCACATTGCAGTCTCCATATAGGTTTTGGTGAATCACCTCTCACTCTAGTGTACACAACCACTCATGCAGGCACTGCATGTGATCGACAGCACACCAGTGTCACACACACACATACACACACACACACACACACCCTTTCCCTCCCTCCCATGCTTGCACTTGTGTTATCCTCCTTGCTCTTCCCACCTATTTCTCTCTCTCTCTCTCTCTGCCTCTTTTCTCCCTCACTTTTCCACTGTCATTTCATTTCTTTTTTTCCCTTTTACAGAACAGCAGCATCTTTCTATATTTTCTGTTTCTTTCTTTTACCCTCATCATTCGGACTCAGTCTCTCTCTCTCTCTCTCTCTCTCTCGCACTCTCTCTCTCTCGTGCTCTCTCTCTCACGCTCTCGCTCGCTCTCTCTCTCTCTCGCGCTCTCTCTCTCACGCTCTTGCTCTCTCTCTCTCTTCCTCTGTCTCTGTCTGTCTCTCTCTCTCTCGCACTCTCTCACGCTCTTGCTCTCTCTCTTTCTCTCTTCCTCTGTCTCTGTCTGTCTCTCTCTCTCTCGCGCTCTCTCTCACGCTCTTGCTCTCTCTCTCTCTCTCTTCCTCTGTCTCTGTCTGTCTCTCTCTCTCTCGCGCTCTCTCTCACGCTCTTGCTCTCTCTCGCGCTCTCTCTCTCACGCTCTTGCTCTCTCTCTTTCTCTCTTCCTCTGTCTCTGTCTGTCTCTCTCTCTCTCGCGCTCTCTCTCACGCTCTTGCTCTCTCTCTCTCTCTCTCTCTCTTCCTCTGTCTCTGTCTGTCTCTCTCTCTCGCGCTCTCTCTCTTGCGCTCTCTCTCTCTCTCTCTCTCGCTTGCTCTCTCTCTCTCTCTCTCTTCCTCTGTCTCTATCTATCTCTCTCTTTCTCTCTCTCTATCCTCTTTTTTCTCTCCCTATTTCTCTCTCTCTTCCTCTCTCTCTCTGTCCTCTTTTGCTCTCTTTCATTCTACACACTCCGGAAGCATATGTCACCGCGCTCCAAACGGAATCGCCTCCTTCTCCTCTCTTCTTTTTCTCATCAGTCGCTTCTTTTTGTTTTCTCATCCCCCGTTCATCCACCTTACTATCCTTCCGTTCTCTTCGGTTCTCTTCGTTGTTTCTAAACCTAGAACCATGTTCTATTTCCAGCTGGTGATCATGGCTGGGACGGTTCTCCTGGCGTACTACTTTGAGTACACAGACACGTTCCCCGTTCACGTCCAAGGGTTCTTCTGTTTCGACAAGACGTTCTCCAAACCGTACCCCGGACCCGAGGACGACAGCAAGGCGCCGCCGGCACTGGTCTACTCTCTGGTCACCGCTATCCCCACTGTCACGGTAAGACTGGACTGGAGTAGCCTACAGACACACACACACACACCTGGCGTAGCGTCACACACGTGGTGTTTGGAGGTGTGTGTTTATAAGTGGGTGTGTATCCACGTGTCTTCTCCTGCTGTTTTGCATGTGTTTCTAACATTCTTTGGAGGAATAATGCATTTATTTGTTTTATCTATTGAAGTCTATGTGTGCAGCATACACTTTATGTTGAGCAAGTGTATACCATATGTATGTGTGTCAGTGAGTATGCAGCATGTGTGTATATAATATAATATCAGAGGTTTCTTCCCACACAGACTGACACTGCTTTCAAATGAAATTGAATTTGTCACATGCTTCGTAGACATCAGGTGTGGACTACCAGGGAAATGCTTACGGGTCCTTTTCCAACAATGCAGAATTAAAGATACATATCTATATATACAGTATATACAAATAGTGACACGAGGAATAAATACACAGTGAATAACGAATAACAATAATGAGTCAAAATAACATGTCTATATACAGGGAGTAGCAGCAGCGAGTCAATGTGCAGGAGTATGAGGTAACTGAGGTAGCTATGTACATATAGGTAGGGGTAAAGTGACGAGGCAACAGGATAGATAATAGACAGTAGCAGTAGCGTGTGTTGAGTGTGAAAGTGTGTGTGTGTGTGTGGTGTGTGTGTGTGTGTGTGTGTGTGTGTGTGTGTGTGTGTGTGGTGTGTGTGTGTGTGTGTGTGTGGGGGGAGAGAGAGAGTCTGTGTGAGAGAGTCTGTGTGTGTGTGTGTGTGTGTGTGAGAGAGAGTCTGTGTGTGTGTGTGTGTGTGAGAGAGAGTCTGTGCGTGTGTGTGTGTGTGTGTGTGAGAGAGAGTCTGTGTGTGAGAGAGTCTGTGTGTGAGAGAGTCTGTGTGTGTGTGTGTGTGTGTGTGTGTGTGTGTGTGTGTGTGTGTGTGTGTGTGTGTGTGTGTGTGTGTGTGAGTGTGTGTGTGTGTGTGTGTGTGTGTGTGTGTGTATGGCGTCAGTGTGCATGGTGTGTGTGTGTGTGTGTGTGTGTGTGTGTGTGTGTGTGGCGTCAGTGTGCATGGTATGTGTGTGTGTTAGTCTGTGTGTGGCGTCAATGTGCATGGTATGTGTGTGTGTTTCCATGGGATGTCAATACATTCACATATCTACAGTATGTGTGGAGGAGTATTAGACAATACAGTATAATACGAGTAGAAGTGAACCCCATAGACAGAACTGACCCTTGACCTTTCGCTCCAGGCTGGTCTCTATGCTCTACTTCAGTCCACTCCTATCACTTCATTAAGGCTTTAGCTTTGAACCTAGGACATTAAGGGCTTGATATTAACAGTGGTGGACTGTGGCTGAGTGTTACAGGGGTGGACAAGGGACTGGACACACACCATAGTGCTTATTGAAGCCATAAGTTGCACTGAAAACTGGAACTTCTGCAATATCTGGCTTTGGACATTAGATTGTATGTACACTGAACAAAAATATAAATGCAACATGTAAAGTGTTGGTCCCATGTTTCATGAGCTAAAATAAAAGTACCCATACCCACAAAAAGCTTACTTCTTTCTAATTTTGGGCACACATTTGTTTACATCTTTGTTAGTGAGCATTTCTCCTTTGCCAAGATAATCCATCCACCTGACAGATGTGGCATGAAAGAAGCTGATTAAACAGCATGACATTCACAGGTGCACCTTGTGCTTGGGAGAATAAACGACCACTCTAAAATGTGCAGTTTTGTCACACAACGCAATGCCCCAGATTTACCAAGTTTTGAGAGAGCATGCAATTGGCATGTTGACTGCAGGAATGTCCACCAGAGCTGTTGCCAGATAATTTCTCTACCATAAGCCGCCTCCAACGTTGTGTTAGCGAATTTGGCAGTACGTCCAACCGTTGTGAACAGAGTGCCCCATGGTGGCGGTGGGGTTATGGTATGAGCAGGCATAATCTACACAGAACAAACACATTTGCATTTTATCGATGACAATCTGAATGCACAGAGATACCGGGACGAGATCCTGAGGCCCATTGTCGTGCCCTTCATCCGCCGCCATCACCTCATGTTTCAGCATGATAACGCACGGCCCCATTTCGCAAGGACCTGTACACAATTCCTGGAAGCTGAAAATGTCCCAGTTCTTCAATGGCCTGCATACTCACCAGACATGTCATCCATTGAGCATGTTCAAGATGCTCTGGATCAACATGTACTAAAGAGTGTTCCAGTTCCCGCCAATATCCAGCCATTGAAGAGGAGTGGGACAACATTCCACAGGCCACAATCAACAGCCTGATCAACTCTATGAGAAGGAGATGTGCTGCGCTGCATGAGGCAAATGGTGGTCACACCAGATACTGACTGGCTTTCTGATCCACGACCCTACCTTTTTTTTAAGGTATCTGTGACTAACAGATGACTAACTGGGAATATCTGTATTCCCAGCCATGTGAAATTCATAGATTAGGGCCTAATGAATGTATTTCAATTGACTGATTTCCTTATATGAACTGTAACTCAGTAAAATCTTTGAAATTATTGCATGATGCGTTTATATTTTTGTTCAGTATAAATGGATAGATGGGGGGGGGGGGTGTTTGTGCTTGTCTATGTGCAGATGACAGTATTTGTGAGAAACAGTGAATCTGTACAGCATGGTAAGTGGGTTTTACTGTATATGTGCATCCATGCAAGTGTGTGTGCGCAGCTCCCTGCTTGTGTGTGTGTGAATATGTGTCTGCCTCTATGTATCCATATACGAGAGAGAACATCTCTGCACATCACAGGGCACTGTAGTCTGGTGTGTGGGCGGACAGCAGGCAGCTAGCATCCTTCACTTCCAGCTACGGAAATGGGTTACATACTGTGTGAAGGATACATCTCACCACCAGTTTGTGTGTGTGCAGGTATGTGTATGCAGGTGTGTGTGTGTGTGGATGCTCTACACACTATGAGAGCCATTGGAAATGCCAAGGCTAAGTGGGGAACAATTCTGGCCAACACACACACACACACACACACACACACACACACACACACACACACACACACACCACACACACACACACACACACACACACACACACACACACACACACACACACACACACACACACACACACACACACACACACACACACACACACACACACACACCACTCAGCCTCTAGTAGTAATTACAGTAGCCATCTACATGGCAACACTGCAGTTGGAAGCACTACTTATACCATATCTGGACTGTAAGCCCCGGTGGCTAATTACATGTGTGTGTGTGTGAGCGTGTGTGTGTGTTGTGTGTGTGTGTGTTGTGTTGTGTGTGACAAGCCATCCCTGGACCTACACAATGAGAGGGTTGAGTTACAAGCACTTACCAGTTTAACATTTGAACTGATCGTCTGCTCAACATACAGCATTAACGTTTGGTCATGTTAACCATGTATAGAATGTGGAAGTAGCCTGACTGGTGTAGCAGTAATGCCGCAGCCTCCAGTACACGTCTCACGGTGTCGGCATACAGTAGGTTTAAACCCAGCCTACTGCCTTTTGACACAACCTCTGTCTTTCCCCACTGTCATCCTCTCTCTCTGTCTCTGTTCAATAAAGTCTGAAAATACCCTACATATAATACATGTATGTATAGGAGGGGACATGGTGAATGGGAACTCAGCTTGAAGTTGAAGAGCTATTTTAAAAACTTGTAAATATCTGGGTCACACACACACCCACCTAATGCTAAATACTGGTGCCCTGAAGAGCTGTTCTCTGTTCTGCTACTAAGCCCTTGGAACATTTTGGAGAGGGAGAGAGGGCGAGGTAGCGAAAGGAGAAAAAGAGAGACAGTAGAGAGGAA